>NC_134852.1:38527272-38839090 GCF_049852395.1 Peromyscus maniculatus bairdii
CCTCAGGCATTAATTTTTATGGTGATCGTGGGTTAGGGTTACCATAAAGGATATCATATAAGGGTTTAAGTACCATCGTGGGTATATCCAAATAACTACATACCCAGGAAATATCCCTGAGCAATTTTTGAAAATCATTTAACATTTTTAAGCAATCCATTCTTAACTGAAGAGGTTGTGGGGAGACAAAGCCCATGTGGATAACATGTCCCAAATATGAGAAAGGAGGCTGAATTTAGATTTTTTTCAGGGGCACTTGGAGCCCATATAAAGTCAATTGTTGGACTAGAAATTGTAATGCCTTCTGCAGATATGCTCTGTCAGCATGATAAATCAATATATCATCCATGTAATGAACAAGATAAATATCAGAATACATTTTATGAACTTGCAAAAGTGCTGTACTTGCAAAAGTGCCGTATCCACAAACTTCTGACACAAGGTTGGGCTAGTTTTGCTTCCTTGGGGCAAGGTTCTCCACTGATACCTCTGATAGGGTCTATGGAAATTTGGAGAAGGCAAGCTAAAGGTAAAATGCTGACAATCCTCAGGATGAAGGGGTATGGTAAAAAAAAAATCTTGTAAATCTATGATGATTATATTTTGATTTTTAGGGATGGCCTTAGGGGATGGCAAGCCAGGCTTTAAGGTCCCCATTGGCTCCATGATTTCATTTAATTTTCTAAGATCTTGTAACAGCCGCCACTTGCCTGAATTTTTCTTAATGACAAATATTGGGGTGTTCCACAGGCTGGTGGATAGTTCTAAATGCTCCCTTTCAAGCTGTTCCTTAACCAGACAGGTGGCAGCTTCAACTTTCTCAGTACTTAAGGGCCATTGTTCAACCCAGATGGGCGTGTCAGACCTCCATTTAATGGGGTGGGCAGTTAGGGGAACAGTGGCCCCTAGGGTAAATTTTGATATCCTAGGCCATGTCTGTCATTTTTTATTTCTGAATAATGGGCTCAATTCTACCTTGGCCCTGTTTACCTAAGCCCTTCTTGGGGTTATAACCCATCTGTAGCATTTGAGCTGAAACTGTTTCATTATCAGAGATTAATAAAACACCCATCTGTTGTCTCTTCCCTTCCCCATGACGTGATGGGTATGGAAGGAACAACATATGGACAGAATGTGCCTGATTTTCTCCATCTGACTATCTCAATATCCCTGAGCTTCTGGTTACATTAGCTTGACCTAGGCCTACTAGAGACGAAAGGGTAACAGCCGTTTCCCAGGTATTTGGCCAATCTCTTCCAGAAATGCAAGAAATGTCTGCACCCATGTCTAAACGACCAGTTATCTTTTCCCCTTGTACTGTAAGAGTTTTTGTTGGTCTGGAATTTTCAATTTCCTGAATCCAGAAGGCCATATCACTAGAACCAAGGCCAGCAGCTCCTCTAGGCGCTGCAGAGGCTGAGCTTCCCATGACCTGATATGGGAACAGCAATATTTGCGCTATGCATTGCCCTGGATGGATCTGAATTGTTTTTGTTGGGGGTTGTACAATAATCTTAATTTCTCCAGTGAAGTCAGGGTCGATCACTCCTCGGGCAATTTTTTACCCTGTACAGCTGAGGAACTACGTCCTATTATTAACCCCAGTGTCCCACGTAGATCACATGGTTGCACTGCACACTTTACACAACCACGCAAAGCCATGGGGTCCTGGTCACGTGAGACGTTTTGACTTGGAAATGGCTATTTTGACCCGGAAATGGCTAGGCAGAAGTGTCCAGGTCCGCTGGGCATGTGCAACCATGGGGGTGTATTGTGAATCCCTATCATCCCAGACTCTTGTTTTTTTTTTTTTTTTTTTTTTTTTTTTTTTTTTTTTAAAAGAAAAAATGGCGGATGAGTGGTTATGGGGCGTCATTTCTCTCAAAGACTGCTTCTGGCTGAATGGTGGGCATCGGTTGGCTCTTGGGGAAAACGTGGAGGGTAGCTTCTGAAGTCCTGGGATGATGGTGGGAGTTCTGTCATCCCTTGTTCTGCAGCTGCCCATCCTTCGTGGTGTGGCTGGGAACCTTTTGTCTGACAAGATACTGGTGACATAGAAAAAGCCTAGAGAGAAAAGAATCATTATTATTTAATTTTTGGAGATGACATTTATCTGAGATAGATCTGGCCTGCCCAGATGGAGACATGTTAAAAAGATGGCTGTGATAGAATTAATGATTATTATGGTGTTTTAGTACTCTGCTTAATTTTTACCTGAGACAAGCCTTATTAGAGGTAGTTTATTTAAGGCACCTGTTTCCTTCATTAGTTTAGCATTTAGGAAATGCAGGTGATCGGTTGCGGAGTATTGAACAATGATAGACTGTTATATTACATTTTTTTCTTACCGCCTGGATATTTCTGATGATCCTTTTGCCTCCGGCTCTGTATGGCCCTAGTTGGGAAAGGAATTGGTGACAAGGCAGTGGATCCTGATGTCCTCTGGAGCTTGAGAGAACAAGACCCTGTTGGTTTTGATGTATAAGAAGAGAGAATTTTTTTTTTCTGGGATGGAGGTGAGATAAAAGGTTTTAGATGAGACAGGTGGACCCAGTGAGGAAAGCCCTCAAGTTTAGCACCTGTAGGAGTTACAAGAATTACTTTGAAGGGTCCCTGCCACTTAGGGGAAAGAGGTGAAGGGCACTGGCCTGGAGGGAAGAGAAGAACCTGATCCCTGATGTGGATTGGAGGTGGACAATAATTGTCACATGGCTGAGGTAATGAACAGTCTGCAAAGCTCCATAGGATAGACCTTAGGTGACATACAAGATGAGTTAACAGGCTATTTGGAATAGATGGAGGGTTGGATAAAAGACCTGGTGTTAGAAATGGCCTTCCATATATTAGTTCAAATGAAGAAATTGAAAGAGGCTTTTTAGGAAGGGCCCTGAGCCTGAGAAGAGCTAGAGGCAATAATCTTACCCAGTCAAGGTGAAGTTCCTGTGACATCTTAGTAAGAATAGTTTTTAAAGACCGGTTGGTATGCTTCACCTTTTCTGAGGATTGAGGACAGTATGGGATATGAAAATGCCAAGGAATGTTAAGAGCCTTAGCTAATGTCTGAGAAATATGAGAGGTGAACTCCGGGCCATTGTCAGACTGAAGAGAAGCAGGAACCCCAAACCGAGGAATAATTTCTCAGAGAAGGAGGTCTGCAACTGTCTGAGCCTGCTTATTAGAAACCGGGTATGCCTCCACCCAATTTGAAAATGAGTCTACCATCACGAGGAGATATTTAACTTTCCTGATGGTGGGCATATGGGCATATGGGTAAAATCGAGCTGCCAGTCCGTCCCTGGAAGGGAACCTCTAGCCTGGTGGGTGGGAAAAGGCTGACTCCTGTACTTGGTATTGGGATCTGTTTTTTGGCAGATCTCACAAGAGGCAGTAAAAGTTCTTAAGAACTGTAAGTCCACAGAGGTGGGCTGCAGGTAAGCTTTTATGAATTGAAACAGAGCAAGATTATTAGGATGAAAGAGCTGGTGTAGATAGGAAAGAATTTGTCTAGTGTCTGGAGTTCCCTGTGAGGGTGTAAGCTGCACTGTATGGATTCCCTGTG
Organism: Peromyscus maniculatus bairdii; assembly: GCF_049852395.1. NCBI lineage: Eukaryota > Metazoa > Chordata > Mammalia > Rodentia > Cricetidae > Peromyscus > Peromyscus maniculatus. Next base: position 38,530,832 of record NC_134852.1, read on the forward strand.
GTGGGTGAGGTGAGACTTGGCCCTGGAGGGCCGCTGTTCTGGCTGCCTGGTCAGCCTGGTTGTTTCCCTTAGAGATGATAGAGCTATTGGTCTGATGAGACAGGCAGTGGACAATTCCTATAGCCTTGGAGAGGTGGGAAGCCTTCAGCATGGCCATTATTTGGCCTGAGTTAGATATGGATCCTCCTTTTGCTGTGAGAAGGCCACGCTCCCTCCAAATAGCAGTGTGGGACAGGAGGATATGAAAAGTATATTTGGAGTCTGTGTAAACATTTAGAGATTGTCTCTGTGCCAAGTGGAAGGCACAGGTGAGAGCTATCAGCTCAGCCTGTTGGTTAGTGGTGTGTGTGGGTAATGCCTGTGCCTCTATTATCTCAGTATCTGACACTATGGCATAATCTGCTTTATGAGTCCCTTCATATAAAAAGGAGCTGCCATCTGTGTACCAGGTATAAGTAGCCTGAGGCAATGTGCCCTCCTGTATGTGTGAAGGGTGAGGTAACAGTGCCTCTAAGGTTTCAGTGCAGGAATGAGAAGGAAAATAGTCAGCAGTAGGTTGAGGGAGGAGGCTTGAAATATTAAGAGGTGGACAAGTCTGGAAAGTAAGCGTAACATCTTCTAATAATGCCACCTGGAGAGAAAGAACCAGGGAAGGAGGTAAAGTTTGTAAGCCTTTATAAGCTAAGGAAACTGTTTACGCTGGCCAAAATGTGGGGGACTCACCAATCGAAAAAGCGGTGTTGCATGCAGGTTTGTGCGGCCAGTCAAATGGACAGTGGTCTGTTGCATACAGAGCAGAGTCCTTGGTTTACGGGTTTCCAGGTGCAGAGAGCCCGGAAGCCCCCGTTTCATCACAGCACCAGATGTTAGTCATTTAGCAGTGCTCTTACCCTGCGAGGAAATGTCATGAAACACGACAGAATCCACTAACAAGAATTTTATTAAGATAGGAACGAGAGACAGACGTGACAGGCCTGTGAAAACACATGAATAAAGATGGAGTCGGGAACATGGCGCCGGCTTATAAAGGCTGGGCCGTGCCTGCGCACACAGGCCCATGTGGCTATTCTACACATGTACGTAGATCACATGGTTGTGCTGTGCACTTTACGCAACCACGCAAAGCCACGGGTCCTGGTCACATGAGACATTTTGACCTAGAAATGGCTATTTTGACAGAGGTTTCTCAAAAAATTAAAAAGAGAACTACTCCATGACTAATAATGCCACTCCCAAGCATATACCAAAAGGACATTCTACTACAGAGATATTTGCTTATTGTGGTGGTTTGAATGAGAAGGGCTCCATAGGTTCATATATTTGAGCACTTGGTCCCCATTTGGTGGAACTGTTTGGGAAGGATTAGGGGGTGTGGCCTTGTTGGAGGAGACCTCTTGATTGAAAAAGCCCATGTCTTGTTTAAGATTTCAAAAGACCACACCACCCAGAATGTGGGCAGCACCAGCCTTACGCTGGGTCGTGGTCTGACTCAAGGAGAGGAAACCGGTGAAGCACTGATGTCTATCTCTGTCTGCTTCCTGACTCAATGCAGTTTCTGCTCCTGCTGTCCTACCAGGATAGGCTGTACCCTGGAACTGTGAGCCAGAATGAACCCTTTCTCCTTAAGTTGCCTTTGTCAGGTGCTCAGACACAGAAAAGTAACTGAGATAGTTACTATTTGTGAAGAAAACGTAAAGTCACCAAAGGGCCCCATGCAGGTGCATTGTGCCAGAGGAGAAGCCACTGTGGTGGCTGACTGAGAACGATCCCCGCAGATTCATATATTTGAATGCTTGGTCCTCTGTTGGCAGAAATGTTTGGGGAGGATTAGGAAGTATGGCCTTGTTGGGAAAGGTGTGTCTCTGAGGTGGGCTTTGAGGTTTTAAATGCCCGTGCCACCCCCAGTCAGCTTTCACTGTGTCTTGTGGTTGTGTCTCAGGTGTGAGTTCCCAGTTATTGCTCCAGCACCAAGCCTACCTGCCTGCTGCCATGCCCCTCCCCATAATGGTCATGGGTGCTAATCCTTTGAACTGTAAGCCTGGTATGATCTCTTTCTTCTGTAAATTGCCTTGGTTCTGGTGTCTTAGCACAGTAACAGAAAAATGACCAAGTCACTAATGCTTGTTTCTAACGGTATATTGAGAACACAAGGAAATGGAATTAGCCTAGATGACCATCAACAGATGAAAATATGGTGCATACACACAGCAGAGTTTTATTCAGCAATAAGGAAAACTAAAGTTATGAAACATACAGGAAAATGGATGTATCTGGAAAATATTATTAATATAATAATTAATAGCAAGGTTATCAAGGCTTAGAAAAAACAAAAATCACATGTTCTTATGTTCAGACTGACACCTTTAGTGTTAGTATGTATGTGAATAAAGAGTGTGAGAGTTGGTAGAGATTAGAAAACCAGACAGGACTCCCTGAGAGAACAAGAAGAGTTGACGAGAACGTGGACAAGAGGACACATATGCCGTGAAAGTGGAAAAGGAATGGACTGGGGAGGGCGCATGGAAGGGGAAGAAACAGGCAAGGAATAGGAAAATCAGCAACACAATTATTTCAGAAATATAAGGAAACAATACTTTTGTGCTGGTTTAAAAAAATAAGTAAATTGGGGCCATTGAGATGACTCAATAGGTGAACTAGCCACCAAGTCTGGTGACCTGAGCTCCATCCCGGGGACCCACATGGTGGAAGGAGAGAACTGACTCCTGCTCTTTGTCCTCTGACCTCCACATGAGTGCCATGGCATGAGTGCTCAAATACACACACACACACACACACACATACACACACACACACACACACACACACACACACAAATACGAATATAAAGAAATTAAAATTAAATAAATTAATTAAAACGTTCCATTTTGACGTGCCTTTGAAGATATTGCATTTTCATAAGCTGAGTAGATTTTGCCAATAATGTGAAATTTGTTTTTTTCCACATTGTTGTAACATGTTACTACTACGACCTTAAAGTGAACTTTTACTTTCCTGTTGTAGTTACTTTCCCTCTCTCCCTCCCTCCTTCCCCCCTTCTCTCTGCTACTAGAAGACAGAGCATCATTACTCAGTTGCACAAGCCTGTGAACATCAGAATGAATTTCATACAGAGCTCTGCCTAGTCTCCTGTAGGTGGCAGTATAATGTTCTATTATAAGAGAAGGCTCTGGAATGCTACAAAATAGAATTGATTTGTTTGTTTTCAGGAGAGCAGTATTTTGACAGAGTTTCTCTGTGCAATAGCCCTGACTGTCCTGGAACTCACTTTGTAGACCAGGCTGGCCTTGAACTCACAGAAATCTGCCTGCCTCTGCCTCTCAAGTGCTGGGATTAAAGGTGTGTGCTACCACGCCTGCCTGTTTTTGTCTTTAAGACACAGTCTCACTCTGTAGTTTTGGCGCGCCTAGAAGTCACTGTGAAGACCAGGTTGGCCTGGAACTCATAGATATCCACTTGCCTCTGCTTCCCAAGTTCTGGAATTAAAGGTGTGCACCATCACACCCAGTTCAAACAACTTGTCTGTAATTAAATGTGTGTGTGTGTGTGTGTGTGTGTGTGTGTGTGGTTGGTTGATTGGTTTGCCGGCATTTATGTATGAGCACCACATACATGCAGTGCCCATAGAAGCCAGAAGAGGGCAGTGGGGCCCCTGGAACTTCAGTTACAGACCGTTTTGAGCTGCTGTGGATGCTGGGAAGTGATAGCTAATACTCCTACCCCTTGAGGCATCTCTTCAGTGCCTGGCTCTTCTTTAGTTCTACTTTTCCTTACATATGTGATTTTTTCTGGAACTTATTTTTGTGCAGAGCCTTAGGCCAGACTTCAATTTTCCATGCTGTCTCAGTTTTCTCTAATGGATATCCCACTATTTACCATACCATATACCTATGTCCCCGTGGAGAATGTGATTTCTGTTTTGTTTGTTTTCTGATCTGTTGATCTGCCCCTTCAAAGTCTTTATTGTTGCAGAATATTATTTTAAGATGTGTTACATTTGTTTATGCTGTGGAACATTTGTTTAATGGTGCAAAGATGTGTTGCATTCTTTTCTGTTGCATTTGTTTAACTCTGTGAAGCTGTGTTATTTTGCCCATCTAAACACCTGACTGGTCTGATAGAAGCTGTGTTACTTTAACTGTCTAAAACACCTGACTGGTCTAATAAAGAGCTGAACGGCCAATAGGGAGGCAGGAGAAAGGATAGGTGGGACTGGCAGGCAGAGAGAATAAACAGGAGAAATCTGGGAAGACAGGAGATCAAGGAGTGAGAAAAGAAGAGGTCAGCCACCCAGCCACCCAGCCACCCAGCCACCCAGCCACCCAGCCACCCAGCCAGACATGGAATAAGAAGGAAAGAAAAGATATACAGAAATAGAGAAAGGTAAAAACCCAGAGGTGAAAGGTAGATGGAGTAATCTAAGAAAAGCTGGGTAGAAATGAGCCAAGCCAAAGCCAAGCATTCATAAGTAACAATAAGTCTCTGTGTATTTTTTGGGGAGCTGGGTGCCAGGCCTCCAAAGAGCCAAAGAGTAAAATAAAACAACCAGCAACACTTTATAACCTAAATTACTGTCATTATAATGTTTTAGTAGCTGATGCACCAATCCTTAAATGACCCATAATCTGAGAGGTTCGTAGTTCTCTTACTGTCCACAAGACACTGTGTTTACATGTTTTGTAGAAATTCTCAGTATTATCATCTGGTTGCCATTTGTTTATATCAGATTGAAAAATGTTAAGCTGTGGATATTCATAAATACCAGCATTGATTTTATATGGTTTTACCTACTTGGAAGTAGAATCATCTGTCAAATTTTATGTTGTTTTATCTTTCTTTTCTTTTTTTATTTAAAACAAGGTCTTGGTATGTAGCCTAGGCTAGCCTTATGCTTATTGTGTAGTTCAAACCAGCCTGAAACTTGCATCTGACCTCTTGCCCCAGTCTCCTGAGTACTAGGAATGCTGATACCTTCCTTCCTCTTTGTTTTTGACTTTAAAATTGTTCAGTTTCTATGGCAGACGGTGTGTGGGCTTGAGGGGGAGTCAGGGAAGGATAGAGAGAGGAACAGGAAAGAGGGGAGGGGAGAGAGAGGTGGAGAATGGAAAGAGGGAGGAAGAGAGGGAGAGGTGAGAGAGGGGGAAAGAAGTCTGAAAGTTTTCCATCAGTCTGCCAGCTCAGGCGTGGCTGTGGACCTTGGACTATTTCTTCGAGTTTCTAAGCCTATAGTCCAATGTCCCGGCCTCCTCAGGTCACATGTCTGGTGATGGCCCACTTCCCCTACTTCCTAACATCACGGAGTTGGCTCGCACTTTGAAATGTGACTTTTGGGGTAATGCATTCAGTCCATCACAGGTGTTGTCTTCTTTGAGAACTGCTAAGTGCTTCAAAGAAACTTTTTGTGATAAGCATCACCTATTCATATTTTCTATATCACGCTGCAACCAATAAATTATTATTCTTTATAACTACTGTAATATACCTAATATGCTAATAGAAGTTTCAATTTAAAAAATTGGTTTCTAAAAAACATCAACATAAAAAAACTTTCTAAAAACAGTGGACCTGTTGACAGGTGCATTTAATATCAGCCTAATTAAAGCTTCAATAACATGCTTGGGGCTGGAGCGATGGCTCAGTGGTTAAGAGCTCTTGCTGCTGCTCTTCTAGAGGACCTGGATTTGATTCTCAGCACCTATACAGTAGCTGATAACCATCTGTAACTACAGTTCCAGGGGATCTGATGTCCGCTCCGGCATCCTCCAGTACCAGGCATGTGTGTACGAAACAGCCATACATATGAAATTATAATAAATAATTCTTTAAAAATAAATTAAAATATGCTTGTTTGTGTGTGTTTTGTTTGTTGGCTTTTTCTGATTTTTTTTTTAAATTAAGACTCTTGGCCATTAGCTCAGGCTTACAACTGACTAGTTATTACACTTAAACTCAGCCCATTCTATGCCTCCCTTCCTCCTTCTTCCCTCTCTCCCTCCTCCCATCTCTCTTTCCTGTGTGTGGCAAGGTCCCATGTAGTCATGGCTTTAAACTCTCTGCAGACGAGAATGGCCTTGAAATTCTCATCCTCTTGCTTCTACTTCCCTCATCCAAAGAGCAAACAGGTGTGCTCAGTCATACCTGTTTAATGCCCATGCATGCTAAGCTAGTAAGCCACATCCCTACCACATTTCAGAATTCCTTAAAAAAATTCAGGTCCAGAAAGAAATGGGCACATATTCATTTATGCAGTGCATACATGCAGATCCTCAGACGAGGGAGCTAAGTTTTCAACATAAAGCCGAGTGAATTCTCCAAAAGCCCGGTGTCTGTCCCTTCCTGCCTCATCCAAACTCCCACTGCTAAGTTATTTGTGGGCAAACACAAACATTGTATCATTTTATTCATGCTTTGGGATGTACCTCTGAGTGATGATAACTTTTTACATAGCCATAGCAGTCACTTATACACCTGAAAAAAACAACACATATCTTAATATCATCACATCCCACATAAAACTCACAAGCAGTTTAAAGTGACATGGCAGCCATACCCAAGTGTATTTCCTCATCTCTAATTTGACTCTACTAACAGTGTGGTTTGTGTACATTTGTACCACTTTCCCTTTGTAACCCCACAACTGGGCCTGTATCTTTGCTGCTTTGCAAGCGTCTGAGTTTCTGGAACAATAGAAGCTTGTGTGAGGGTGCTCGCTCCAGCATAGCCTGAAACACTTGCTGAATATCATGCTGTCTGACCTTTGTTATAATATCATAGAGGTTATATCTTGGGCCTACTTTTAGGTGAAAAAACGGTGACTGTACATGCAAAGAATGACAGTCTTTATTATTATTTTTTTTAAACTAAACTTTATTCCCCAAATGGCATGTAAAATAGGTTTTTTTTTTGAGATGACTGGTGACACGTCACTGTGGAAACATTATTGAAAGCATTTGCATTGTGCTCACTTTCCATTTGTCAGTGATGAGTAATTGACTAAGCTGTGTTGTTCCATAGATTGGTGCCATCTGAGGATGAGACCGTGGGCTTCATTCAGCCAGCAGGAGTGACAGCATCACTAGCCAGAGACATCTGTGCCAGGGGGTGAGCACAGCTGGCTTGGGGATCTAAGCTAGTCTTCACTAAGGATTTCTTTCCTTCTCTTTGCAGCATATGGTGGAGCTATCAGAAGTGTGTCATTTTTACCCCCTTGGCTTGTCTTGGTGATTCATTCTTCTGGGGCACCTCCAGGTATCTTGTGTTCAATTGGAAATGTTGATTTAAAAAAAAATAAGCCCATAGGAATTTCATTTAATCACTACTAAAACCCAAGAATCTCCATACAAATCCAATATCTCTCCATTTACAGAGTATCTCTTTCTAAGTGCTGAGGCCATCCTCAGGATGGAGAAAAGAAATGCGGTATATGGGGGGTTGATGGAAATCCCACATTAGAGGTGTCAAGGTCAGTGACTATTACCCAATCAGAAATAGATTTCATTTGAGGGCCACTATCTGCTACTTCATTTAATCAATCTCCTGTTGGTGAACATGTAGGCTACCTCCCTGTCTTAGATAGGATTTATATTGCTGTGATAAAACAGTGTGACCAAAGGAAACTTAGGGAAGAAAAGATTTCCTTTCATCTTACAGCTTATAGTTCATCATCCAGGGAAGTCAGGGCAGGAGCTCAAGGCAGGACCCTGGGGGCGAGAGCTGATGCAGAAGCTGAGGAGGAGGGCTGCTTACTGGCTTGTTCATTCTGCCTTCTTTCTTATACAACCCAGGACCACCTACTGCCCAGGGGTGGCACCACCAACAATTTGGGCTGGACACTTCCACACTACTCATCAATCAAGAAAATGCTCCACAAACTTGCCTACAGGCCAATATTATGGAGGCATTTTCTCAGTTGAGGTTCCTGCTTCTCAGATGACCCTAACTTGTGCCAACTTGATATTAAAAACTAGCCATCACCACCCCTCCTATTTTTATAAGCAAAGATACAATGCATTTTGTTATAAATGTGGAATACAGGGTAAGACTTCTTCAAAGTTGAGTTCTGATCATGAAGATAAGTGGAATTACACAGCCATTGCCAGTATACACTCCAACATGCAAATCAACAAGAATTTATATTCCCACGTGTTACTTGTCATCATTTGATATGTTAGACAGACTCTTCATTCTGAATTTTGTCTAATGGCTACATAGAGAACCTCATCACTTCTCTTAGCTGACCTAATTCACATATGCAATTCTTTTGTATTTCATTTTATGCCAAGGAGTTCCTGCTTTTTCTCCTGTTTTTCTCTGAATTTATTGGTTTTCTTTACTGCACTAGAACATTAAAAATAACCTTTTTACATTTAATTAATTTGTTTATTGATTTGTATGGGGATGGAGTGGGGTATGCCAATGACCATGTGCACCCCACAGCAATGTGTGGAGGTCAGTTTTCTACTTCCGCCATGTATGTTCCTAAGATCAAACTCAGGCCCTGAGGCTTGGCAGTCAGCACCTTCGCCCTCTGAACTGCCTCAGTGGCCCATCTGTACGGGATCCTCTTTTGTCTTTTCCTCCTAACTGTGGCATCTCTAGCTTGGTGTTTTCTGTGCTTCTCTTACAGGACCGTCTGTTGGGAATGCTCAGCTCTGTGATTTCGTTGTAGTGACTTCCGTCTCAGTGCCAAAGGTTGGCTGTGCCTTAGCTACATCTGGTTCTTTGGCCGCTTGGGAGGATGGTACAATGATGACTCCTTTCCTTCATTTTGGAAGATCAGAAATTAGAATCATAAAATCTGATAGATTTCCCCAGATTCTTCTGTTTTTCTGGACACTTCTTTCTTGGTTCTTGGCCTTTATGTATTACTTTCGAGTTTGTGACCCCTTATCCTTTTTTTTTATACCTCGCATTGTTATTATACTTTTTATTTTCAATACATTTGATACAAACTTAAAGTTATTCTGCTCACCCACATTTAGTGATATTTTCTTTATAACCACACATTCCCAATAAAACCATATACCTGAGTGGTTTAGGCTGCCTAAAATACAACTGTCACTGATAGGTGTTAGAGGGTAACTGTTTTTGAAATCCAGCACAGTGGCCCCACACTAGACTCGAGGTAACATTTGGAGTTAATTTTCAAGGCTCAATTTGAATTGGAATGCAGAAACCAACATAGTCCTGGAATGGGCAGTGGATGTCAGAAACTGCTTTGTCTTTAGAGTACATTGGACTTATTGGTATCCATACAAATAGGCTATATTGGAGAGTCTGGGGGTGTTTTCCAGCATAGTTCTCATTATTTACATTGGTCTTTGGAGAAGTAGCTTAAATATATAGATTTTTAATGACCTACATGAAGTAAAAAAGTAAAAAAAAAAAGTTCAAATGCATGCCTGGGCGTGCATAGTGTAACTCAGGATAAGCAAAAACCGCTGCATGTGTACAATCGCTACTCGAGAGAATGGAGAAGAGGGATGGGAGAATGCTTGCCTACCTTGTAGGAAGCCCCAAGTTTAACCATCAGCACCACAAGAGGTTAAAGCAACAAAAAACTTACTCTGGTTTTAAAATCAGCTAAATATATGAGTATGCAATTATGTACGGCTAATGAGTCCTGTGCTCAAATCCTATCCTTCAAACTCCGGCTGCCTGCTGGCACTGCTCTGAAAAGTCTTGTCTCCTAGTTCTGTTGCTTTCCCTATCACGCCTGAGTGTTTAGATGGTCTACATAATTTGAGATAACTACTCTTTCCCACAAATTATCAAAGTGATCTGGGCCACGGACTAAAGCTTTCTGTGCTCCCAAACCACTCACTCACCTAAAGTGGGAAGATTGGTATAGTGATTACCGAGTGTGGGAATTAAATGAGTTTCTCTGTCCAGTGCATGGAAGACTCCCTGGCACATGTTGAGTGATGTGTAGATGAGCATTTGACATGTCATAAGGGCTGTAGTGGCATATGCTCAGGGGTGGGGTTAGATATACATTTTCACCACCATCATGGTCATTATCACCTAATTAAGAGATTTATCTGCTTTCAGTTCCAATTATCTCTGTATGATTACTCTTCCATAATGTACATTTAACTTATTTCTTGATCTTTTACCAGAAGGGTAATCAGGGCTTGATATTCCACAACAGAAGTTTCTGAGAAAGCTTCTTTTCTAAATGATATGCTGAGTAAAGTTGTAGAAATGGTTCATGTTCTTCCATTTTAGAACTGTGGATGGATGCTGACACTACCAAAACACCAAGATCCCATTCTTGGATGCTTTTCTTAACAAGAAATCTCTGAGCATAGACTGAATTTAAATGCCAAGAGGCTGGGAAAAAAACATTCTTTTGAGACTCCTACCTCATTTCTACAAGAAACAGACTTCAAAAAACTTGCAAGAAGTTTAAAGCCTACCCTACAAGCAAGTGATGAAAATCAAAACAGTGTCAGAAAGCACCTTAATGATACACTGGCATCTGGTCTGTCTTCACTCAATTCTTCTGATGTTAACTGTGCATTTCCTCCAAGAAGAGAAGAACCATGCAAAGGTAATCAGCTACTTACACAGCACAAAAGTACTAAATGTGAGAAGTCTTAAATTGCAAGTCAGTTTCCCATAAATATCAGATAATTCACACTATGGAGAGACCTTTTGTCTTTGACAAACATGAGAAACTTTACATTTAGAATTTGGAGTTGACATCCTGTCAGTAGACTCATGTTGCCCAGAAAACATGAGTGCTATGACTGTGGGAAATCCTTCAGTCATGCATTCCCAACTGAAAGTGCACTATCAAATTCCCAGAAGTGCCCCAACTGTGAGCAATTGCTCAGCTGTCATTTCAACTGAAGATGCACCATCCAATTAACACAGGGCAGAAATCTTACATGTGTGGGAAAGCCTTCAATTAGAAGCCGATACTCAGCACACACCAGAGACTCCATTTTGAGTGGAAAATCATTCTGCTGACATTGCTCTTGGGATTCAACACAAATAAAACAAAGCCCAACTCAGTGTGAATGTTTGTGTAGTACGAAAAGGAAACCAATCAGAAATTGCCAACTGTTCTGTAACTAGAAACTATAGTGTTACTTAAAGTTTCATTTAACTTTAACAAAATCAAAGCATTCTATTTATTTTGCTTCCATGATCAACTCATAAAACTTTTCCTTTTAGGGGTCGGAGAGATGCTTTATAGGTTAAGGGGTTTTGATGCTCTTGCAGTGGACCTGTGTTCAGGTCCCAGCACACACATGGCAGCTCACAACCACTTGTAACTCTAGTTCCAGGGGATCTAACACCCTCTTATGTCCTCTATATTCACATAGAACACATGTATACATGCAGACAAAACACTCATACAGTTTATTGGTGGATTCTGCTGGAGGATCCGATGCAGATAAGCACTGGAGGGCTCCTGTTGCAAATCACCCTCTGGAGCGATGGAAGGATCTTTGTACTAGCATGTGGAGGAGACCCAATCTAGTGTTGGTGTGGCCCCAGGGTTCTGTTTATGTCTTTCTTCAAGACAATGAGGTTCCTCTTTGGATTCCTGAGCACTGAATGCATCCTGTGGCTGCTGCTGAAGCCCAACATGACAGAGACCTAATGGGTCTTCATGAAAAAAAATCTACCCTTCTGATGCCAATGGAGATTGAGAGCCCAATATGGCCAGCTTTGGCAAGCATTAATGTAAGCCTAGGAACTGTAGCCATGAGATTGGATTCTCCAGAAGAGCTGCCAGCTAAAGTCGTGCTGGGATCAAGAAAAACGGGCCTTGGCGGTTCGTGTTACTGGAGTTGTATCCATGCCAGTGGATGTCCACACAATCCAGAAGAGATTTTGACATTGCTGCTGCTGCTCTTGCTGTTATAGCAATGGTGCACACCGCTGCTACTGATTCTGGGATTACCATTTCATAATTGCTTACTACAGCTAGCACAGTGGAGACCCTGGTAACAAAAGTAGCTACCACAGTTAGTTAATCTTTCATTCTATTGGGCATGATACATTTAATTCAGTAGTTATATACATCTCGATTGACTTTGAAAATTATACATTTATAAACTCAAGTTCCAGTTGCTTTTGGGATACTATCTTACAAGGACTCCAACGTACAGTATGGCTCGTTAAGGAAGGGAATGGCTCAGTTGCCTTTAGCCTACTGGCTGTGGGTGAGATAGGACCTCTGTTGGTTTTTCTGTATCAAACACACAGATTGCAAGCCCAGTGCCACTTTGAGATCCTTGGCAGCAATTAACTCTGCAGCTCACACACGATAGAGCCTGTATGATAATGAGTATTCAGAGATGGGTAATGCCTGGGGGGCACTCACCAACCTAAGACAGAGCACCTGTGTGGCCTGGGCAGGCGTCTCCATGACGGGTAAGGTGACCTGCTGACATCCCACGCAACCCAAGTCAGAAGCTCATTTTTTAATAAAAGGGGGACCTGCAGTGCCCTGGCCCCCATTTTGGGTAACTGTTGCCTTGCTTGTGGACCTTGACCTTGATATCCTCCCTATGCTAATTCCCTGCCAGGTTCCACCCTCCTGAATGCTTAAGGGAAGTTCCTTGTCTGTGTATCCTGAATAATAGGCATTAACAGCTTAGATGCAAGATTGTAAAACATCAGTAGTGAACTTCTGCCCTCCGGGGTCCTCCCATTGTGCTGTAAGCCTGTATTTAAGACCTCCTCCCCCCTTCAAGAAATGACATTTGGCATTTAAAATTAAAATGTATGTATGTATGTATGTATGTATGTATGTATATAATTAAATGAATACTGAGAATGTAATCTATGAATACCACAAATGTGATTAATATCATGAGTGTAATTAATGAATATAATGAGTATAATTTAAAAAATAAATAAATAAAAAGAAAAACACTCATACATATAAAATAAAAATAAATAAAATCTTTTTTAAAAGAAAAATTCCCTTTTAACTATCTTCTGTAGAGCTCCAACCCCTTGATTTCTGTCACTGTCTGCCTGAAGGTCTGCTCAAACAAGCTTTGAGATTGTAATGTGCTTAGGTTTATCCCTTAAAGTGAGGCAGGCACCTTATCTCTTTCTTCCTGATATTTCCAGGGTATGCTGTATAAGATGCATGCAGTAGAAATGTTAGAAACAAAGAAATGGGGAAAACTCATTGATTTTTCAAGGATTCCTTCACAAATGTGATAAAAGGGAACTAAAGTGTATGGACTCATTTGGAAATGGCCCATCAATGAAACAATGGTATTTGACTTGTCTGTTACAATGATGACTGGAGAAATTCTGTCATTTTGCTCAAGTGTTGATGGAGGAGGCTCTAATCACAGTGTGACATTTGTACTCTGAATGAATACTTAGTGCAGTATCAAGACATTTTTGGAGCTTGGAAGATGGATGGATCAGCAGGGAGGAATGCTTGTATAAGCATCAAGACCTTTGTTGCATTTGCAGAATCCACATAAAGGCAAGTACAGTGTCTATGATCCCTGATTTCCCACAGTGAGATAGAAGGCAGTAACAGAAGACTCTCTGGAAGATTTCTGGCCACTTAGCCTAGCATACACAACTGCAAAGAGATTCTGCCTCAAAAGAGGTCTAAGGTTGACACTCAAGGTTGTCCTCTGACCTCCACACATGAACCATGGCATTCATGTATATGCACACATATGAACATACACACACATGCATATACATTAAAATGCTTTTAAAATTTGACTGTCAAAACTAGGCAGGGGACAGACAGCTTCAGATACCCAAAATATGAGTTGTATGAGATTGATGAACCCCTAGGAGAATGCAGGACTTGAGGAAGCTTGGAAGCTTGTCTAAGTGCCCATTAAGCTGGCTTTTGGAAGGTATTTGTGTACCTCAAGAATAGAACAGAGGGGACTTCACAGTGATGTGGAGCATGAAGAAGTGTGAGATGTTTAGGAAGTGGTCAGGATGTGGCTACTGTGTTCGAGGAGTGGTAGTTGAGAGAAGAGTTTAGATAGTTAAGGGTGAGATAGCAAGATGATTTGAATGACCTTATTCTTGGGTATCTAGAAGAGAAAGAGTGGATCTGTGAGGGGAATGAGGAAGGGCCCCACCCTTTTCCTTTGTAGTGCTCTGGACAGGACAGAAGGCCCTGTGGGTGCTAGGTAAAAGACACAATTGTGGAGTCCTACCTCTAGCCCCTCCCTAGTGGATTCTAGGCAAGTGCTCTACCACGGATCTCCATAACAGGTCCTTATTTTTTCTGAAATAGCTTCTGATTATAGACTCTACACTATCCTCAAACTTAAAATCATCCTCTCTCCTCTGAGATGCCTGGATTACAGTGTGTGCTCCTCTGACTGGTTTAGTAAACCCCCTTTTCAGATGGCTTAGGTGACATGGGAGTCCAAAGGCTGGGAAGTAGGCTATTGGAATGGTCTATGGGAGAAAGCTCAAAGCTCCCCGGAGGTTTCAAGAAAGAGACAGATCAGGAGACTGATTGCTGGTGTGTGTGTCGGGGGTGGGGATAGGGTGGGGTGGGGCGTGGGGCGACGTCATGGGGAAGAGGGAGAAGTGAAACCAAACTGACTATGAAGATGCAAATCATCATTAGACTTCTCCTTCACTAATTTGCACATTTTCCCTCTTTATTCAGCCTCTCTGGCAGTTGGCTCAGGGTGCAGGTGGGGAGCAGTTGTGCAGCTGTGTCACATGACCATCCAGGCAGCACTGGATCCTCTTCCCCAGAGCTGACCTTAGTTGGGTGTTTACCATGCCTCAAATACTGTGTGTGTAATTCTTTGAAAACTCGTGAAAAACCATTTAGCTAAGTGGAGTTTTTCCCCATTTACAGATGGGGAGAGGAACTAGAGATCAAGCTGCGTGTATCAGGGCCCTAGACCTTAGCATAATAACTCCATGATAAAAGTACCATTCAGGCCTTAAAACTCAGCATTGTAGACAGCATCACCTGCTAAAACAAAACAAAGTCCATAGTTCTGGGAAAGTCTCTAGTGGTACTAACCTTGCTTTTTGGCTTCTGTAGTTCCACTACTGGGATCCTGAACACTCAGTGTAGCTATTGACCAGCTAATAAAGACTTTCTATTGGCTTAAACCCATGTCTGAGTAGTCTTCTCTGGTAGATACGCCACAACATTTCTGGAGGTCCCACTAAGATCCCCAGAAACCAAACCTTGGAGTGAGGAAGAGTGCAATGGTCAGGGGACTCCTGGGGGGGTGTGCAGCCCGAGATGCTGCAGGTCCCCAGGGCTCCCTTTGATCCATCACTGCCTGATGCTTCAGAGGAGTCTGAAACCTCCATCCCCAAAAGAAACAAATTAGAAAGTAGCCTGGTCTGTAGCCTCTGGAGGTGAGTCTGGTTAAGGTGCCTTCGGTTTGGATTCATAGGCAAGGTCAGATGGGGCTGTTCATCTGGTGTCTGGGATCTGTGTGAGATGTCACTGCATGCTCCTTGTTTGTTCGGGTGTACAAATGTGTGGTGGCCACCCCGTTTGCTTTACCAGCCCCCTCTGTGTGTGCATGTTTCTATGTGTTTTTGTCAGTTCTGTTATCCTTTGCTGACCAGTGGCTTTCTCTGGTATGAGACACACCCTGGCTTAAGAACTGTGCCTCATATTGGGGACCCAAATCCTTTTGGCTCTGCCAGGTCACCCAGAGAAACAAACAAGCAAACAAACAACTCTGCCTCTCACACTCCGGGAGTGCTTGTTTGGGTTTTGACTCCTGTTTTGTCAAGCAACTCCTGCTCAGGTCCAGCCCAGGTGGATCCCTGTGTGGAGACAGGGAGGGTCTGGGCTTCTAAGTGGAATGCGTATGGGGAGGGGAAATAGTCCCCCAGTTACACATTCCTTTAGCTGCCCCCTGCCCTAAGCAGCTCCACTCCCCCCTCTTTCATGACGTGTCTCCCCTCCAGCCAGTCATCAGTGTGACTGGGAAACTCAAAACCCACCATTTTCTGAAAAAAGTAGAAACATTGCCCCTGGTTGGCCAGGGGGATCACTGCCAAACAATGCAACATGGACAGAATAGATTTTCCCTTCTGTTCAACACTAGCCAAGGGAACTTTAAACAAATTTTGCTAGGTACAAAATGATTAAAGACAGCTGCTGAAAAGATTTTCTTTGTCACCTGGTCAGCCCCAGATATTAAAAAGGGGTTATGAAAGTTAGAAAAATTAAAATATATAAGTTTCAATTTCTGGAGGTAGCTCAAACGTATTTAACAACAGAGAATTGATTGGGATGAGACCTTTAGCATAGACTGAAAGCCATGGTCACCTTCTCTTATGATGAGACACAGTTAGACTCACAGATACACAGCAGAATGTTGGCACCTTGCCCTCTGTCAGGAGAATATCTCCTAGATGAAAGTCCTGCCTCCAATCAGAAGATACAGTTGGACTGTCTCTCAGATTAACAACAAAGATCCCAGGAGTATGGGCAGAAACCAAGCACCCAGGACTGGCCCAACACCAAGTTCCTATAATTGTTAAACTAACCATTTCGGCTACCTCCGTCCAGACTAAACAAACCCAATGACCCTGGAGACAAAAGGGAAATTGCAGCCCATATTTCCTGGGTTGAAGAGACCTGCATCCTGGTGCCCTGCCGGTTACCCGAGAATACACCTCTCCTGCCTGTGAAGAACCCTGGGACCTCTGATTCTCATGAGTCTGATTGTTCGAGAGAAACAGGTGTACACTGTCTTAGACCTGAAAGATGCATTCCTTAGCCTCCCATTCTTTACCACTCCTGGAACACAGTAGCCACATCCTGACCACTTCCTAAACATCTCACACTTCTTCATGCTCCACACCACTGTGAATCAACCAATCTATGCTTTCAAGTGGATAGACCCACAGGGAGGTTACAGTGGGCAACATACCTGGATCAGGTTGCCCCAAGGATTTAAAACTTTTCCAACCCTATTTGATGAGACACTAAACACTGACATTCTGCCCTTCCATTAGAGGTTTCCCAGGACCATACTCTTACAATATGAAATAACCTCCTCCTAGCCTCTAAAACTAAAATAAATTACAAAAAATAAAAGCCACTGAGGGTCTGCTGCAAGAGTTACAGTCCTTAGGCTACAGAATGTTGGCTTAAAAAGTCCAGCTTCGCACATCAGAGCTTGCTTATCTTGGCTACCAGCTGAAGGGAGGCAGAAGGAGCCTGACTCACAGTAGAATTGCTGCCATCCTTCAGACCCCAACTCCAAAGACGAAGAGACAGGTTTGAGAGTTCCTAGGTGTAGCTAGGTGTTGCTGCCTCTAGATAACAGAGTCTGTAGAAAGAGCAAGGCATCTCCCACCAACACAAAGGGGTGCACTGAGCCCCCAATCTGTACTGAGGTGAAACAAATGGCATTTGGGGCTTTAAAAGTGGTTCTGACTTTGGCTCCAGCTGTAGCACTCCCAGGTTCTCAAATTTTTTTTCATCTGTTTGTTCACAAAAAAAAAGACATTACAAGTAGAGTTTTAACTCAAACTTTGAGGCCATAGAAATGCCCTATGACATACACAATAGTCCACCAGTCTAAGAGCTGTGGCAGCTACCGTTAGTCTAATGAAGAAAATGAACAAGTTAACTCCGGGTCAAGATCTTATACTCGACAGTATGCCATGACAAGGTTTAGGTCCTCTGCCCAGGAACACCTGAATGCTGGCTATCTAATGCCTGTGTGATCCAATACCGGTTTGAGACAACTGCTGTGTACCCTCTTGCCTGATGACAACCCCAGATGTCCATCCATGACTGTCATGAGATGAAAGATGAAACCAGGTAGGTGGGAGCTGCAAAAGTTACTCTAACTAAAATGACTGGGGCCCAAGCCGGGTACCTCAGCCCAGAGAGCAGAACTGATTGACCTGACCCAGGCTCTCAAATTGGGAAAAGGCAAGTCCACCACTGAAGTCTTTATCCAATTATTCTTTATCAATAAAAACTCAGGAGTCTGATATTAGGGTAAGAACCTGAATAATCAGAGAAGCAACCGGAGACCTCCTCTCTTCTTCCTCAATCCAAAAGGGCTGAGAATCTTTCTAAGCCCACCCTACTACTTTCTGGGTCTCTCTCTATGTCCTCAGTCCTCTAAAACCTCTATGGCCAATTTTGGTCAGTTAGTAGCTAGCTGTGCCTTGTGATTCCAAGTAAACTTTATTGTTCGTCTCAGGAGTGCTAGAGTGCGATCAAAATATCACACAACCATACACACAGACAGTTGCAATGCTTTCACTACTAGCATGTCCACAGCATGACTGATAGAGAAAAAGGTTTCTCAGCACTGTGAGAAAGGACATTAAAAACAAAGAAAAAAAATCTTGCCCCCTAGAGGCTATCTGACTTCTTTTAGAAATTGCTGTCCTCCACTGTTGAGGAATCAAAGAGATGACTCTATCCAGCTGCTGGCCTGGCTGCCTGACAAATGACCCAAAGGCCAGTGGGGCTTGTTGATATTCTGATGACCTGGTGCTGTCTGAAACTCCATGGTATAATCAATAGGAATAGAGGATGCAAATAAATAAATTTAAAAAAAAAAAAAAAGACAGCTTAAGCCTACCAGTTGGTTGAGGGTATCAAAGGGGAAAGATCACTCTTCCTGAAACAACTGGAAGGACTCTGGTAACTGACCTTCACCAGGCTACTCATCTGGGGTCCACAAAACTTTCTGAGTTGCTCATATCACAGTATGTTATACCTAGACTGGAGAGCCTACTGTGGGATGTCTCATCCAGATGCCAAGTTTGTGCTCAGGTGAACTGACAACAGCAAGCCCTTACCCAGGAAGGGGTCTTAAGAGAGTGGACTGAATGGTTTTGTGTGTCAACTTGACACAAGCTAGAGTCACCAGAGGAAGGAGCGTTAACTGAGGAAATGCCTCAGATCCAGCTGTAAGGCATTTTTTCATTTAGTAATAAGTTGGGGAGGACCTGGCCCATGATGGGTGGTCTCATCCCTGGCATGCTGGTCCTGGGTTCCATAAGAAGGTGGGCTGAACAAACCAGGGAAAGCAAGCCAGTAAGCAGCTCCCCTCCATGGCCTCTGCATCAGCTCAAACCCTGTTTGAGTTCTGTCCTGACTTCCTTCAGTTGATGAACAGCAATGCTGAAGTGTAAGTCAAATAAACCCTTTCCTCCCCAACTTCCCTTTTGGTTATGGTGTTTCATCACCCTAACTAAGACAGAGAGGAAAACCCTGGCAAACTCTAGGAAAACTGACTTCACCAAGATCTGGCCTGTTTAGAAGAGGATAAAAGTACTTGCTAGTTTTTATAGATAGCTTTTCAGGGTGGGTAGAAATGTTCTCCACCTAGACTGAAACTGCTCAAATAGTAGCCTTAAAGCTTCCCCAGGAACTGGTCCTCTGATTCGCCTCGCCGCTGCCCCCCACTCCTGCCCCACCCCCAGCCATGAGGTCTGACAAAGCTGCTGCAAGCCACAAGAAAATGTGATGGAATTCAGCTACTATCACAAAAGCTACTATTTGGAAAAGTCAAGGACTTCTCCAAAGGTCAAGCCATGGCTTAAGAAGTCTTGGTGATATTTTAGCTTTTGTATATATATTAACTGGTTCCTACAGTGATTTTCTTGTAATGCTATGCATGCTTCCAAGAACTCCTAACAGTGTATTTATCTAAAATGCCTATCAAGCACCCAAGGCCAAATGAAACAACACCTGTCCACTAGGTCAGGCAGATAGCCTTTTATTTCTTGTGCTATTTAGGGTGAGACCCACCTTTCTTATACAACCTTACTAACAGACCCATAACTTCTTACCTAACCATTCTAGGAATGTAGACTGAGCACATAGATCCCCTTTTTGATATACTAACCAGTCATTAGTACTCAGTTGACCTCCTCTTTTACCACTCCCATTTTGGGTTACAAAAGAAAGCCTGGTGGTCACTGCCTGAGGAAAATCCTTACTACCTTTATGTCCCCATAAGAATTCAAGCCTGGTGACCTTGCTCGGGGCAGAGGATTGCTATTGCTTGAGTTTATAACTGAACACCTCAGAGACTTGAGAGGATCCTAGAGGTATAAGGAGACAGAGAGGAAGAGAGGAGTGGAGAACTTGAGGACAGAGAACTGAGAGGGATAAAGAGGATTTTGACCAGAGAGAATGTGTGGATGAGATGGAAGATGAGGAAGAGCCAGATAAGGAAATACTAGCTGGGTAAGAATAAGATGAGAAGGACCTAGATGAGGCAGAATTAAGACAAGAGAATTAAGATAGAACTTACAGGAACAGTAGATAAAGGTAGAGAGAAATCAGGCAAGAAAGGAGCTAGGTATGAGAACAGAACTGAAGCTGTGTAGATAGGATTTTATCTCTGTAAGGAACATGTAAGGCCTAGGGTGAACAACCCTGGTCAGGAGTGATAAGCAATAGAAGGAAGGAAGTAAACCACAAATGGAGTGGTGATAAGCTATAAGCTATGTGTGGAAGTAGGGATAAGACTAGAAACCTAGCCAGAAAAGAATATAAAAGATGAAGCCTCAGATCCGACTAACAGAGCTCGTCAAGCCCTTGCGTGAGACGACTCTCCTCCGCCAGAGAGGTGAGATCCTGTCCCCAGTGCAGATGTGGCTGACCTGAGGAAGGCTGACCCAAGATCCAGAGGAACAGACGTGGCAAGTCCGGACCTGTACACCTGGAGAGGTACTCCTGCTTCCATTAGGAAGACGGGATAAATATTGCTTGTAATCTTACTGTGTGAATAAATGAGTGTTATACCAAGTCTGAATCAAGAGTGATTATTCTTCCCCCATAACTGGGGTAGTGCTCGCTATAATCTCAGAGGAATAAAGTAGACGGGCAAAGAGCTCAGTGTACTTAGATTCATTTCCTGAAAATAATTCTCGTGGTTCGTTTTCTCTTCTGAGCCCCTGGGAAGTATAATATCAAGGCTGGTGCTTTTAATATTATACAAGAAATGGCCAAGCTTTCATAGTCAAAACTTTTCAATTACTAGCTAAAGCTTTAGGCATAGAAAACTTCATTGTGTGTATCGATCTCAGAGTTCTGGCCAGGTAAAAAGAATAAACAAGACATTAAAAGAAACTCTAACAAAACTGTCATTAGAGTTCAGCAAGGGATGGATAGACCTCCTTCCTTTGCTTTGTTTTGGGCCCACTGCACCCCATATAGCGAGGGATTTACCCCACTGTGAGATTATGTTTGGAAGACCTCCCCACTGCTTCCTAGGGGCAGAGACCAGCAGTGGGCAGAACTCTCAGGATTGCTGGTTGTGCTTAGACCTCCACCCATTACTCTACATAGGGATAGGATCTAACCAGACTGTCAGCCCATTGACTGACAAAACTCACTGTGACTGGGGGCAGCCCAAATCAGCATTAGAGGACTTATAAGGGGCTGGAACTTGTCTAATATCCAAAACCTTTAACCTAGGCACTCTCCCTTATTCTGAAGGCTGCTGTTCTGCCTTGTGGGTTGTGTTAACTCATATGGACAACAGCAATGTTATTGGGTCTCTGGGACTACCTAATGAGTATATACTAATGGTTTGACTAAATGTGCCTTTTCTGATGCTTTCCAAACTGAGAAACCCCTTTTATGTGTCTTTGTACACATTCAGCCTCTAATATCTATATAACAGGAAATAAGGGAAATACATTTTAATATGGACCCTGGACTACAAAGAAAATAAAAGAGCTGTTTTAGTCCTCATCCCACTCCTGGTCAGAGAAGAATTGGCTCATTAGCATATTAGCTTTTTTTCCTGGGAGATAAAAACTAAGTGGATAGGTTGATTAGAACCTATAGATATTCAGTTTTTATTTCTTCTTGAAAATTATTATGGTTCAGCCTTAATAATCTTCTTCCCAGGGTCCCAGAAGAGAAGCTACAAATGGCACAAATTATTTTCAGGGAAAGAATCTAAGTACACTGAGCTCTTTTGTCTGTCTACATTATTCCTCTGGAATAAAATTCTATCTACACAGCTTCAGTTCTGTTCTCATGCCTAGCTACTTTCTTGCTGATTTCTCTCTACCTTTATCTGCTGTTCCCTCTAAGTTCTATCTTAATTCTCTCATCTTAGTTCTGCCCCATCTAGGTTCTCATCCATCTAGTTCTTTCCCATATCAGCTCCTTTCCCATCTTCTTCTTTCTCATCTTGTTCTTCCCCATCTGGCTTTTCCTTATCTTCCATCTCATTCCTCTAGTACTCTCTTCTAGTCCTTCAATCTAGTTCTTCTCCATCTCAGTTCATTCCTCTCCAGTTCTTACCCATCTAGTTCCTCCATTCTCTTTTCTCTTCTCTGTCTCACCCTCCCAAGTCTCTGAGGTTTACAGTTATACACCCATGCAATAGCAATGCTCTGGTTAAAGCAAGGTCACCAGGCTTGAATTCCCTGGGGGTCAGAAGGAGGTGCAATGATCCACACAAAGGAGAAGTAATTGCCAGCCATCATCTGCAACCCAAAAAGGAAGTGACTAATGGGGAATAGAATCAACTGAGGGCTAAATTCGGTTAATTTCTGAGCAAGGGGAATTTTACGTGCTCATCTATATTCTTAGAAGTGATTAGTTAAAGTGTCAGGAGTCTATCAGTGATGAGTAGAAATAAAACTGCCTTGTTTTCCTTTGTCCCCTTATCTGTCCAAGCTATCTTAGCTACTGAGGTTTTTCTGGCAGGGTGTGAGAGTGTACTCAGTGGCTGGGCAGCCTGAGTCAGCTTGAAGTACCTGTAAGTAGAAACCCTTTGGTTCTGAGTTAATGGTTAAAGGTGGATCTAAAACTAGAGGTAAGACTTTGGAAAGGGGAAAGTAGCTTAATTAGCACATCCACCAGGCCTTCTCAAACAGATAGCCTTTGAAGCTTACATCTGTTCTTAGAGAGTACAGAGGTATCTCTGATAAGTTACTTTTGTCCATCCAGGGATGGTCCTGGCCAGATGCTGCTAATAACAATAATGACAGAAAGGCCTAAAATTAGGGATATTGACTACATTACCGCACAGAAGGTTATCTAAATATTCCTTTAGTAGAGGGGAAATTGTACCCAATGAATGATGGAAAAGCTACAATAGCACACGAGAAATTCATAGCAGGAAATGGCTAATAATCAAAAAACATTATCACCAAGACTCCTTGAGTTGTAGCTTGACTTCTGGAAGGCCCTTGACTTCTTCCAGTTATTATCTTGTCATAATCAACTGAAATCCTACTTCATATTATTGCGTCTTACATCAATTCCTGAATTAAAACAACAGTTTTAGATTGACTTGTAGAAATGTTTCTACAAAGTTGGAGAGGCTTGCATTTACTTCTCATGAGATAAGGGGGATTATCTATGGCTTTGGGAAAAATCTGTTGTTTCCATGCTAATTGATAAAAAGCGTCTTGCTATGGTTGGAAAAAGACTCAAAAAGAGAGCCACAAAAGACATATGATACCATTCTCTGTTCTCTTGGGTCCCATAGCTATTTACTATCAGCACTGGCAGGGAACCTTTAATTTTTATTCTGATTGGATTAATGGCAGAGCCCTGCGTCTTAAACTGTATGGCCAATTTAGCAGTTAATGGTCCTTAATATCAACTACACCCCTTGAGAGCAAGATGAGCCCATGATTTGACTCATTCACTAAGACCAGTGGAGAATGTAATAGGGCCCTAGACCTTAGTAGGGCCCCAGTCCTTAGCACAACTAACTCCATGATGAAAGTATCATTCAGACCATAAAATTCATCACATAGACAGCACTGCCAGCCAAAACAAAACAAAGACCTAATCCATCAAAGTCCATAGTTCTAGGAAAGTCTCCAAATGCACTAACCTTGCTTTTTGGTTTCTGTAGTTCTGCTTCTGGATAACTGTTCTTGTCAGCCTGGGATATGGTTTTTGTGTTTAAACGCTCACCCTGAGAAAGGTTCAGGGCTATGCTGGGATCCTGAACACCCAGTGTAGCTGCTGGCCAGCTAATAAATACTTTCTATTGGCTTAAATCCATGTCCTAGTTGTCTTCTCTGTTGAACATTCCACAACACTGAGAAGTTTGGCTTTAAAGATCACACGATAGTGTCTGATTCCCTCAGCCTTAACATTACTTTACACAGTCTCACTGTATGGCCAGGCTTGTCTAGAACTCACCGTTCTTCCATCTCTACCTCCTGAACGCTGGGATTATAATCCTGCACCAGTCCAGTCACACTACTATTTTACTGGGGCAAAATTAACATAACATAAACAGATCACAGTAGTCCATTCTGTGTTGCAGCCTCTCTGCCCCTTTTCAGTCTGAGAAGCTGTAGAGGTCAGAGGTGACTTGGTTGCTTTACTTCTCTGCTCTTTGAGCATTTACCCCCATATCTGATGCCAACTTTTTATTGTTAAGACCAATTAGAATTTATGCTACAATTCTGTGTTATTTAACCACCGCCTCTATGGTGCAAAACATTCTCTGTGTGCTAAGAGAAGACCTTACGCCCACTGAGGAAGCATGCTTATTTCCTCCTATCATAATGCCTGCAACCACCAGTATAATTTCTATTTCCATGGATTCACTGAAGTAGTACTACAGGATCCTGTATATGCTTGGCAAATTGCTCTACCACTGAGTCACACCCCGAGTCCCTCACTGGGGGATTCTAGGCAAGGACGCTAATGCTGAGCCATGCTTCTAATCCTTTACTGGTAGATTGTAGTCAAGGGCACTACTGCTGAACTACATTCCCAGCTACATGGTGTCTGCCATTTTCACATGCATTGTATGTATGTGTATATATGTATATATGTGTATATAGATATAAAGAATACCACACATTTAATTTTAATTTATATTTTTATTTATATTTATTGCTAGCATAGCCAAGAAAGGCAGTAACAAGACAGTATTCATTATCTCATAGTTATGTAAATCAGAAGTCTAAATGAGCTCACCTGTATTCTTCAGTTAGAGTCTCACAAGGTTGAGGTCACCTGGCTAGGGTCTTATCTGGAGGTTCTGAGGAAAAATTCCTTCCAATACTGTCAGCAGAATCTAGTTTCTTCTGGTGATGGGCCTGAGGTCCCCGTGTATGTCTATGTCATCTCTGTCTTCAGAGAACACCACATTCTTTTTCATGTGGCCCTCTTGAATTTTTAAAAGCCCCAGTGCACGGGGAGTATGTTTTACATTTGACCCTCTGAGTTTGCATCCTGTTCTTGAGCACCATCGGTGGTGTGGTGGACACCAGCATGCAGCCCTTTTAATGAACTGAATAATGGCCTATTGCCTGAATAAACTGCAATATGCAATATATATTCATTATATGCAATATGTATTCATTCCTCTGTTGACAGGCATTTTGGTTGTTCAAAGCATCTTTGCTATTGCAAATGAGGATTAAAATGGCAATCAATGCTTTTTATGGCCTTCACAGAGGCAACGTAAAAAGCATCCAGATTCTGTGATAAAGCTGTGGTGGAGAGATTTAGAAGAGGGTGTTCTGGAATCTCCCTAGGGTACAAAGAGGTAAAGCTGGCTCACACTGAACAGCAAATGCTTTGGAGCATTTGCTGTTGTTTGTTTTGAGACAGGGTCACACTGGAGGGGGAAAGGGCCAGCCAAAGAAACCCACCCTGGCCCTGAAACCAGAGCTAGTGAAAGAAACCCACCCTGGCTCTAAAACCAAAGCCAGTGAAAAAAACCCACCCTGGCTCTAAAACCAAAGCCAGTGAAAGAAACACTTTAACCATGAACCCAGAACCTAAGAAACACATCCTGACCCTGAAACCAGAGCCAAAGAAACACACTTTGGCCCTAGAACCAGAACCAGTGAAAGAAATATGCCTTGACCCTAAAACTAGAGCCAAAAGGCTGAAAAGGACCAGTAAAAGAAATAATTTGGCCCTGAAACCAGAGCCAACTCTGCCCCTGACCAATGAAACCTACCAATCCCTGAGCAGAAAAACTAACCAATCGCTGAGCAGAAAAAACCTTGCTGAGACTTCCCTTAGGGGGACTGAACAGAAAAAGTAACAACTTTTCATCAGAGCTGGAGGAGATTGCTACATTTCTGCGGGGAAGCAACATCTTGGACCAGAAAGGAGAAGCAGAGCTCTGCTGGGAAGCCCCCTTAAGGGAGGGCGGAGCAAAGTTCAGCTGCAATGGCTCTCTAGGAAGGAGCAGGATTGCTATATCCTGCTAGAAGACCCACCCCCCACTGCACCCCAGCCTCAGGTAAAGCCTGATTTCCAGACAAGTCAGGACACTTTCCCTCCAGAGCTGTAACTCGTACACGCTGTTTAGTCCAGGCTTACTTGGACTCATGATCTTCTTGCTTCCACCTCCCAAGTTACAGAAATATAGATGCGTGCCACAATGTGTAGCCTGAGCAGAAATTTGCTATTGGGCCTCAAATTACTTTCCATTGTGGTCAGTAGAATTTCAGCACATAGGAGTGAGAGGGTGGTGCATATTCAGTAGCCTCTTAGAATAAGAGACAAAAAGGACCCTATATTGGAATTTGAGATTGGACGAAGGAAGGAGAAAGCCTATTTCACAAGATCCTGTGAGGGCTGGATCTGAAACTGTGTATGTTGGTAACTTACATCTAGATGCAGCATGCGATTGTTCTAGTTTCCCTTCTACTGCTCTGATAAGATGTCCTGACCAAAGCGACTTAGGAGCAGAAATGGTTCTTTGGCCTTCGCTTGCAGGTTATAGTCCACCACTGAGTCAGGGCAGGAACTCAAGCAGGAACCTGAAAGCACGTTTGTTTGCTCTTCCCCACAGCATTGCCTCTAAGGAACTCACTCACAGCTGAGGAAGTAATAGCAGACATCACAGGAAAACGCTTCTTTATGCATGGCTATCTCAGGCTCAGGCTCAACCAGGTTACTTATACAGCCCAGGATCACTTGCCTAGAGAATGGTACTAACCAAGGTGGGCTGGGCCCCTGTGGTGGTTTGAAGGAGAATTTCCCCGTAGGCATATATATTTGGGTGCTTGGTCCCCAGTTGGTATTTGGGAAGGATTAGAAGATGTGGCCTGGTTGAAGGAGTGTCACTGGGGGGTGGGCTTTGAGATTTCAAAATCCCATGCAGTTCCTAGTTAGTGCACTCTCCCTCCTTCCCTCCCTCCCCTCCCCCCTCCCCGACTCTTGCTATGGACCAGATGGAAGCTCTCAGCTACTGTTCTCACACTACACCTGCCTTGCCTGTTGCCATGCTCCCTGCAGTAATTGCCAAGGGTTCTAATACCCTCTGTAAATATGAACCCCAAATGTTAAGTACTTGTTTGTTTTGTTTTGGAAATACTTTTTAATTGAGGTGTGCTCACGGTTGTCCACAGTCATCTCAAAAGCACATCAGAACTCATGGGAACTACAGAATCCTAGCTCCTTTTGCATTTAACGTCATGTGCCATATAAAATAAATACACTTCCACAAATGGACATTTACTGGAGCACACAGTATGGTACACAGTACAAAAATATATAACTGGTTGTTTTATAGACATATCCACAATACGGACATAATGTTATTGCTTGTTACTACTATTATTTGTTTTTTTATTACTAGATTGTTATAAACATTTTTTTTTTTTTTTTTTTTACTTCTTTTTCAAGGGAGGAAAGCATTTATTCATAGCCAAATATGAGTGATCATGACTCAGAAACATGGATCCATGGACTTTTACAGCTACAGAACCAGAAGCAGTCACTGGTTGGTGCACTGGGTAGGCCACTAATAGCACAGCGGGGACCTCTCTTCCACCCGTCTTGGGTACTCTCTGATGACCGTATAGACATGGGGGCTGATGGGAGCTGGTGGTCTGCTAAGTTTAACAACGAGTCTCAGGAGCTTCACCTGCTAGTCTCAGGGTTGTCAGGGTTAGGGCAGTAAATGTAAAGTTAATTTTGGCTCTCTACCTGCCACATTCTGTCTCTTGAGGACCACAGAGTTGTCATCATTAGCCCACAGGATCTTCAACACCAATGTGGTTTCTTCAAAGGACTTCAGTATAGGTCAGTGTCTGTACCTGGTGATCGTCTTGTAAAAGTTAATGCCCCAAGGAACAGGTGTCTCCCATGTACAGGCTGAGTGCTGGGATTGTGCCAGGGTCCAGGCCTCCACTATACTGAACTCCATCTTGAGACACTACCTCCAAGCCCTTTGTTCTGAATGGGTCTGAAAAATAAGATGCCAGGCTATGACTTGGCCAGTGGGGACACCCGGGCTCTTCAATAAGTTGGTTCACTTGTAATGGCCAAAATAAGACATGGTGGCATGTAAGTCAGGACCCGTGATCACAGATTGCTTCCTGGCCCAAGAGAAAGGGAATGTGATGGTCACCTAGCATCTCTCGGGCTCCTTTTGTGCATACATATTTGGTGGGGGGTGTTTGGTTTTGGAGACAGGCCTTGCTACATAGCCTAGGCAGGCCTTGAACTCATGGCAGTCCTCTTGCCCCAGCTTCCCAAATGCTGGAACCTCAGGAGGAAGGAGAGATACTCATGGGCAGGAGAAGTTGAAGAAGGCTCTACCTGACTCTGGCTTTGAAGCAAGGATTCTGGCAGGAGTTTCGCCTGGGTTTATCAGAGACTCCGCTGCTGGGATCCACATTATCCCCATTTCCTGTGGAAAATGTTCAATCGTAAGGTCCATCCTCCCCTGGGAAGCTTCATGTCTGAAGGTTAGACTAACCGACAAATCTTGAGGTGGGTGCTGTCCAAAAGGTCAGTTGGTGTGTCGTTATCCAGTTGATGGAAAAGGCAGCCACAATGTGAACCTCTGCCAACTTTGGTGGGCCTTAGCATTGTGGGTCCAGTTCCCAAGAGATTAGGTCTCACCTTAAAGTCATTGCAGTCTGCAGCACATCCCAGCCCTACATGGTTATGTCTACCCCACCATGCTTCCTCTTGGAACATGGGATGCTTGTCTGCTGCAACCTCAGTCCATTTGCATGTGTAAATCCAGGGGCTCTTTCCTCACTCCCTACCTGTGTCCTCGCTTCTGCTGTGTGTTGCTTCTTCAGAGAGCTCCTGCCCACAGTCAGCCCTCCTCATCTAGCCTGCTCCTCCCCTTCAGTAGTCAGCAGACCAGGTTGCTCTGGGAAGAGGAATTTGCTTATTTGCATACTGTCAGTATCCTATGCTGGCAGGTGCAGTCCGTGAGCAAGGCCCAGCTTCTTGTGGTCACCCTGCAATGCTGACATCAGCAGCTGGGGTGGGGATGGTGGCTTCTTTTAGGTCTGCTGATCAAGAGATGAGGAACCAGTTGGGTGGGGTCAGGGCAACAGAGTTCCAGATTGAGGAGCATAAAAGCTTCCACATCCAGAGTAAGTTAAAAGAGTAGTCTGTTTATTTGCTTGGAAGCTGGAACATCTTAAGACATAGCTATGCTGCCAGACCTGACACCACCACAGGCCTGACAGCAGAGGTCTGTCAGTCATCTCAGCTACACCAGAGGTCACAAGTTCAAGAGCAGTCTGGGCTAAAGGAATGTGCACAAGGCTAGCCAGAGAA
Organism: Peromyscus maniculatus bairdii; assembly: GCF_049852395.1. Taxonomy (NCBI): domain Eukaryota; kingdom Metazoa; phylum Chordata; class Mammalia; order Rodentia; family Cricetidae; genus Peromyscus; species Peromyscus maniculatus. The sequence continues at coordinate 38,560,329 of NC_134852.1, forward strand.
ACTGAGTGAGAATCTACCTCAAAACGAAAAATAAAATGGCTGAGGATCTAGTGCTGTAGGATAACACTGGCCAAGTACGTATGGGGTCCTAGGTTCCCCAGCACTGCTATACATCATGGAGAAAAAGCTGTGTGCGGGGAGCAACAAATGGCAGGATCGGATGTATGCCGCAGTGGGAGTCTACATACAGTCAGTGAGATATAAATGACAGGACCGTGTGCACGCCACTGTGGGAGTCTACATGCAGCCAGTGAGATATTCGAAGCAGTACTTGAATGCAGTTCATCCTGACAGGGAGGTCATGGAAACAGGAGTGGGAGGAAGCTGCTCACATTACGTGCTCAGACAGGAAGCAGAGAGAAGGGAGGCACCAGTCCAGCTTATTTCCCCCTCTTTATTTAGTCTGGAACTGCAGCCCATATCATGTTACTGTCCACCCTTAGGATGAGTCTTTCCACCTCGGTTAAGCTACTTTAGATAATTCCTCAAGCCCACACCCTGATCTTTGTGTCCGTCGTGATTCTCTATCCCATCAAGTTGATGAGAATGGCTGTCCCAGCGGGCTGGGGCAGGGAGTAAAACTGTCCTTGTTAGCTTTCTGTTGCTGAGATAAACACCGTGGCCAAAAGCAACATGGAGAGGAGAGGGCTTACTTGATGTAATCATCCCAATCAGTCAGTCAATCATGAAAGGAAGTCAAGATGTGAACTCAAGGCAGGGTCCAGGAGAGAAAGCAGTCAGAGCTGGGCCATGTTGCTCCTTTCTATTTTATGACATCCTGCCCGAAGAACCGTCTTTTTCATGAGGTCTGACCTGGCTGTGGAGGACCTAGATGTTATAAACATTTTATATATTTTGTACTTTTATGCTCTCTACACATATTGCTACCATACAATTTTTTGCTCAAGAAAGAGATGCTTTTGAATCATTAAAATACAATCCCCAACGCCCATTTTTTTCATCAATAAGAAGTAGGGGCTGGCCAGATGGCTCAGCAGGAGGAAGTGCTTGTTGCCAAGCTTGACACCATAGTTAGATTCCCGTTGCTGTGGTAAAATGGTAAAACACCATAACCTAAAGCCACTTAGGGAGGGGAGGGTGTATTTGGCTCAAAGGATACAGTCTGTCATCAGGGAAAGCCAAAGCAGGGCCACAGGCAGGAACCATGGAGAAGAGCTATTTACATGCTTGCTTTCCATGGCTTGCTCGGCCGGATTTCTTATACAGCCCAGGACCATCTGCCTGGGGCTGGCACTGCCCACAGTGGGCTGCACCCTCCCACAACCATTAATTAATTAATTAATTAATTAATCAATTAATTTGATTATCAGCTTTATACAGTACAAATTCTTATCCTAACAGTGAAATGTTTCACTGAGGCTTGCCCAGTGATTGAGAAAAAACAAAACTTATTATAAGCCACAGTCATCCTAGGGTTCCCCCTGATATGTAGCCTCCCTGGTTCTGTGGGTTGCAGTCTGATTGTTCTTTGCTTTATATCTAGAATCCACTTATGAGTGAGTACATGCCATGTTTGTCCTCCTGGGTTTGGGTTACCTCACTCAGGATATTTTCTAGTTCCATCCATTTGCCTGCAAATTTCATGCTGTCATTGTTTTTCTCTGCTGAGTAGTACTCCATTGTGTATATGTACCACATTTTCTTAATCCATTCTTCAGTCGACAGGCATCTAGGTTGTTTCCAGGTTCTGGCTATTATGAATAGTGCTGCTATGAACACAGTTGAGCATACGTACTTGTTTTTTTACAAGTTGCCTTGGTCACAGTGTTTTGTCACAGCAATAGAAAAGCAACTAAGACAGCCCACCTATATCAATTAACAAGACAATCTCCCAGAGACATGCCAACAGGGCATTTTGATCTAGAGAATTCCTCAAAGGAAGTTCTCCTTGGATATAACTCTAGGTTTTGTCAAGTTGACAGTTAAAAATAACCAGGATAGGCATGCTGTCCCTTTGGGCTGAATGTCTACATCCATCCAAAATTCATAGTTTGAAACTCTAGTATAATGATAGGAGGTAGTCCTTGAGAAGGGAGATGATTAGATTGTGAACACCATTCATTAGGTAAATAGAATTGGTGCCCTTATAAAGAAATATTAGAGATGTCCATCCTTTACTTCTGATACAGGGGGATACAAAAAGAAGGTACCATTCATAATCAAGGAAGCTGAGTCTCACAAGACACCAGATCTGCTGGTGTTTGGATGACCCATTTCTAGAACTACTAGAAATCCAAATATGTTGTTTTAAAACTATCAGGCAAGCCGGGCGGTGGTGGCGCATGCCTTTAATCCCAGCACTCGGGAGGCAGAGGCAGGCGGATCTCTGTGAGTTCGAGGCCAGCCTGGGCTACCAAGTGAGTTCCAGGAAAGGTGCAAAGCTACACAGAGAAACTCTGTCTCGAAAAAACCAAAAAAAAAAAAAAAAAAAAAAAAAAACAACAACAACAACAACAACAAAAAAAAAACTATCAGGCTTATGGTACTTGTTATGACAGTTCAAATAAACCAAGACATCTGGTCATTGGGTACTGTTACAACACATGGAAAACACCATCCACAGACAGGCAATTTGAAGAAGAGCCAGGTTTCAGTGCCCACGGGGATACCAGATAGAGATGTACACAAGTTGTAGAGCCCATGCATCATTCAGAAAGACAAATATAGAAGAATGTGGAAACTGTGAGCTTAGAGAGGTTGTGTTGGAAATGGAAAAACCTCAGTAGAATCCAGAACCTGACCTGATTTCAAGTCATGTCAAAATTTTACTGAGTGCACTCAGTGTACTGTGTCTGAGGGTTGATCCCGAAAATAATGAGCTGAACACAGTAGCTGGTAGAAGTGAGATGGACCACTGCTAGGTCAGTCATTCATGTACTGCTCAGAGTAGGAACATGTTCTGAGAAATACATCATTAAGCTAATTTTTCACTGTAGAGGAAGCTCCTCCTTTTCTAGTCATTATCACTCCCACAGTGGTTATCAATAATGCAGATTTAGACTGCTGACAGGGAAGCATGTAGGCTGAATGTAGATCTTCATCTCTCCTGCTTCTCCAGATCCAATCCCATCGTCTCATCCCAAGCTCCATAGAGGACCGCCTGTTACAGTCTCCCTTTCCTTTCTGACTCAGTCCACAATGGATCATAAAGATCTTCTCCTTCAACTTTACTTCCCCCTACTTATCCCATTATCCCAGCCTCCAACACTAGCAGGCATTCCCTGGAATCACACCAGCTGAGCAGGTCAGGGAAACAGGTAAGCTAACTGAAGACCGTCACCACTTCTTCCTCTCCTCCAAACCCAAACCCCTGTCTCATCCCTAGCTCTACAACAGAATACCTGCTGCATGCAGCCTTCCATTCCCCTGTGCCCACATCGCCTATGGATTCCACAGACCTTTCCCCCTTAACCTCCACCCCCCAACTTTTTGCTTTATCCCCGCTCCCAATTTCAGCAGGCACTCCATGCTAGCCCATAGGCTGCTCCTGCCAGAGAAGCGGGAGGGCTGACTGCAGATCTTCCCTTCTCCTTCTGTTCCTTCAGAGCCAAACCCCAGTCTCATCCCCAACGCTATAGTAAACCTTCTGAGGTGACCTCACTTCACTCTCTTCCCCAATTCCAAGGAGACCTATAACCAGATCCTGGTGGAACACTCTGCTTTCTTCCCTTCTGTGAACCCTGTCAGACCCCTAGCCTAACTCCATTCCTAAATGTCAGTTCCCAAATACCTAGAAACACAATTTTATCTGGAACCCCCAGTGGCTACACCTAGCAGGTCCACAGAAAATTTCCTCCCAAGCAACACACAGCCACCACACTCTCCTAAAATTTAGAGAGGCGACAGAAACCAAGGAACAAAACACAATCCAACAAAGAAAAACCAGATATTGGCACTGAGAACTATAAGCATCCCAATACCAGATGCTTAGATGCCAGTGTGAAAACACAATCAATAATAGCTAAGAGAGTATATGCCCACTGGAGCCCAGAAATCTTACCCAGCAGGCTCTGAATATTCCAATATAGGTGAAACACAAGAGAAAGACATTAAAACAGCCTTTATGAATATGATAGAGATCCTTAAAGAGGAAATGGATAAATTCCTTAAAGAAACCCAGAGAAACACAAACAGTGGAAGGAAATATATGAAAGTGCTCAAAGAAAAAGAAAAAAAGAGAGAGAGAAAGAAAGAAAGAGAAAACCCCCAAACCTGAGGGAATTCTTGAAATGACAAAATTTAGAAGTTGAACAGGAACTACAGAGGCAAGCTTCACCAACAGAATACAAGAGATGGAAGAGAGAATCTCAGACAATGAAGATATGATAGATGAAATGGATACATTGGTCAAAGAAAATAGTAAACCAAAAACATTCCTGACACAAATATCCAGGAAATCTCAGACAGTATGAAAAGACCAAAACTAAGAATAATAAGAATAGAGAAAGAAGAAACACATGTCAAAGGCCCCAAAAATATTTTCAACAAAATCATAGAAGAATATTTTTCTAACCTAAATAAAGGTACAAGAAGCATACAGAACACCAAATATATTAGACCATAAAAGAATGTCTCCTTGCCATATAATAATCAAAACACTAAACATTCAGTACAAAGAAAGAATATTAAAAACTGCAAGGGGAAAAGACCAAGTAACAAACGGAGCCAGAACTGCCTGATCAGATGTGCTGCAGACTATGAGAGACCACAGATACCAACCCAGACTACTATGCCCAGTAAATCTCTCAATCACCACAGATGGAGAAAAAAGATATTCCATGATAAAGTCAAACTTACACAATATCTATCTACAAATCCAACTCTATAGAAAGTGCTAGAAGGAAAACTCCAACCTAAAGAGGTTAATTACACCCATGAAAACACAGGAAATAAATAATCTCACATCAGCAAAACCAATAGAAGGGAAGCATGTGAGTGTGTATACACACACACCATCGCCACCAGTGCTGCCGCCACTAGGAACACCACCAACAAAATAATAGCAATCAACAATCAATTGGTCATTGATACCTCTCAATATTAATGGTCCCAATTCCCCAATGAAGAAAGTAGACTAACAGAATGGATGCGAAAACAGGATCCATCCTTCTACTGCATCCAAGAAACATACTCAATATCAAGGTAGGCATTACCTCAGGGTAAAGGATTGGTAAAATATATTCCAAGCAAATGAACCTAAGAAACAAGGTGGTGTAGCCATTTTATATCTGATAAAATAAACTTCAAACCAATACTAATCAGAAGAGATAGTAAAGGACATTACATACTCATAAAAGGAAAAACAAACAAACAAACAAACAAACAAAAAGCCACCAAGAGGACATTGCAATTCTTAGAATTTATGCACCAAACACAAGGGCACCCAAGTGTGTAAAAGAAACTCTAATACATCTTACATCACATATTGACCCACACGCACTGATAGTGGGAGAGTTCAATACCCCACTCTCACCAATGGACAGGACATACAGATAAAAACTGAACAGAGAAATGCTGGAACTGACAGACATTAAAAACCAAATCAATCTAACAGATATTTATAAAATATTTTTCCCAAACACAAAAGAATATACCTTCTCTGCAACTCATGGAACTTTCTCCAAAATTGACCACATACTCAGACATAAAGCAAGTCTGAACAGATACAAAAAAAAAATTGAAATAACTCCTTGCATCTTATCAGACCACCATGGATTAAAGCTGGATAGAAACAACAGGAAGCTTACAAGCTAATAGAAACTGAACAACTCTCTACTGAATGAAAATGGGTCACAAATGAAATTAAGAAAGAAATTAAAGGCTTTCTAGAATTGAATGAAAATGAAGACACAACATACCCAGACTTATGGGACAGGATGAAGGTGGTTTTTTGAGAAAAATCAACAAAATAGACAAACTCTTATCCAAACTAACTGAAAGGTGGAGAGAGAGAGCATATCCAACTTAATAAAATCAAAAATGAAAAGGAGACACAGCAATAGACATGGGAAAATCCAGAGAATCATAAAAACACACTTTAATAACTTTTATGTTATAGAATATCATTTTAAGGTGTGTTACTTTTGTTTATGCTCTGGAACATTTGTTTAACGATGCAAAGATGTTTGATTAAATAAAATTCACCTATGAGCAGGAGGCTGCGTCAGCAACTAGCTGACAGGAAGTGGTAGGGATGAGCCAGGTGGAGGAGGATTTTTAAGGAGGGGTAAGGAGAAGCAGGAGGGCTTTTTGGAGGATTTGAGCAAGGAGAGGAGGTGAGCTATTGCTATTCAACCTCTCTGAAGAGCAAAATTCCCCCTTAACCTTTGAATCTTGAGCTCTTTAGAGGCACAGAGATTTAGTTAAGTTCCCTTGGTAGCTTTGAAACAGTCGGTGCCTGAGGGAGCAGACTTCCGTCCTAACCACGGCTGGGAGCAGCAGAGTTGCAGTTACTGTTTCGGACAGCCCTGCCTTAAAAGGCAGCAACAATTTTAAAAAGGACAATACTTTTACTCCAACAAATTGGGAAATCTAAAAGAAATGGATAATTTCTTAGATACTTGTCAAAGTTAAGTCCAGATGAGATAAGCAACTTAAACAGAACTGTAACCCCTAGTGAAATAGAAGCAGTCATTAAAATCTCGCAACCAAAAAAAAGCCCAGGGCCAGATGCTTTTAGCCCAGAATTATATAAGATTTTCAGAGTTCATGCCAATATTCATTGAATTATTCCACAAAATAGAAACAGAAGGAACATCAGCCAATTCATTTTATGAAGCTGCAGTTACCCTAATACACATAAAGACCCAACAAAGAGAATTACAGACCAATTTCCCTTATGAACATAGACACAAAAATATTCAATAAAATACTTGCAAACTGACTCTAAGAACACATCAAAAAGATCATCTACCACAATCAAGTAGGCTTCATCCCAAAGATGTGGGGATGGTTTAATATATAAAAATCAATAAATGTAATCATCATATAAACAAAATGAAAGTAAAAACCACATGATCATCTCATGTCAAAATCCAATATTCCTTTATGATAAAGTCCTGGGGAGATTAGAGATACAAGGGACATACCTAAACATAATAAAGACAGTTTACAACAAGCCCATAGCTGCATTAACTTAAATGGAGAGAAACTGAAATTAATTCTACCCAAATCAGGAACAAGACAAGGTGGTCCACACTCTTCACACATATGCAATATAGTACTTGAAGTCTTAGCTAGAGCAATAAGACAACTGAAGGAGATCAAGGGCATACAGATTGGAAAGGAAGAAGTCAAAGTATTTTTATTTACAGATAATATGATAGAATACATAAGTGACCCTAAACATTCCACTGGAGAACTCCTATAGCTGATAAACCTTTTCAGCAAAGTGGCTGGATACAAAATTAACTCACAAAAATCAGTAGGGAGAGACAACTAGAACTGAGGGGCGGCAAAGAAACCTAGCAGTAGAAACTTCTTCAAATATATGAAGGCAATCCTAATGAGGTCTCCAAAGAATGGGGAGACAGAGTCCTACCTGGCCATGTCTTGTCATCAAATGAAGCTCCCAGTACCAGGACTGGGTTGCATCCAATTGAGTTGTTGGTCAAAGGGGTCCCATGAAAATCCCCAAACAACTCAGACTCTTGCCAAGACAATAGGTTGTTCCCCCCAAACTGGCAACAGGCCCCATTGTTGAAGACAACATCTACACAACTCATTGAACATGGAGCGGTTGAGCTGGTGCCTACATAGAACTTTCACTCCTTTGTTCTAGTGTCTTTGGTATAGGAAGGTACTCTGCAGGCTATCAAAAGAGAAACATAAACACCAACTCAGTCACAAACCCTTTGCCTTACAATGCTCTCCTACCTGCAAAATACGCTAGGGAAACTGACACAATTGCAGGAGTAACCAATCAACATCTGATTTGACTTAAGGCCCATGCCACAAGATAAAACTTACACTTGACATTGCCTGGGTGATCAAGAACCAGAGAATAGATAGCCTAGAGACCTAGGGTAAAAACCAAATACTACTGGTCTTTAAAAATGGTGAAAAATGACTCCTAATGATATTCTGCTATATGCATAGATCAGTGCCTTATTCAGCCATCATCTTCCTCTTGTAGAAGACAGGAACAGATGCAGAGACCCACAGCCAAACAGTATGCAGAGAAGGAGAGACTTTGAAACAAACAGCTCTAAATGGGATATCTCCATCAAATTTCTTCCTCAGATCTCAGTGAATCCTGTGGAAGAGGAGGTGGGAAGAACATAAAAGCCAGGGTGGATGGAGGATACCAGGAGAAGAAGGCCCTCTAAATCAACTGAGCAAATCTCATGTAACTTCACAGAGACTGAAGCAGCAAGCACAGGGCCTACAGGGGTCTGCACCAGGTCCTCTGCAGATGTACTATAGATTTCAGTTTAGTCTTTTTATAGAACTCCTGAGTGTGTGAATGAGTGGGTCTGATTTTTGTGCCTTCTGTTGGTTTGCCTTCTCCAACATTTGGTGATGGTTTTTGTTTTATCTTATTGCATTTTATTTTGTCCTGTTTTGCTGTTGTCTCTTAGAAGCCTGTTCTTTTCTAATGAAAGACAGAGATGGAGTGGATCTGGATGGGAAGAGGGGTTAGGAGGAACTGAGAGGAATAGAGGGAGCAGTAACTGTAGTCGGGATACATTGTATGACAAAAGAATCTATTTCTGCTGTTCAATAACCAGGTTTCCAAGCCAGAGACTCCCAAAGAGCCAAACCCCAAGAGCAATGAGGAATGCCAATAGGAAACCTTAAGGACTCCTTGGAAACCTAAATCTTTCTGTGCCCAATTCCCAGGACTTCTGAATTTATAGTGTAAAGTAGCACATTTTTTTAAGTAATTTCAAATTTTTAATAAATGTATACATTTTTTCAAAAAACAAAAAAGAATCTATTTCCAATAAAAGAGGGAAAAAGAATCCAGTTCTAATGCCAAAGATGAGTTCTCTTTTTTTCTAAACCTCATGCCAAGGACCTAACACTATGTGTCTGGATTCTGTCCATCCATGTTACATTCTGTCACACATGCATGAGATTCTATTTCTACATCCCATAAACATGGTGTAATTTGTTTGCCTCGCTTTCTTCTGGTGGACATTTGGGTACATTCCATTGCTTTTATAGGACCCGAGATCAAACAGATTAGGGTCTCAGACCTAGCAGGCAACCCCTCTGCCACTGACCTTCATCCCCAATCCTTCCACGAACAACACACTTGTGTAAGTCTGATGAACAGCTGTATCTTGTGTTTTCAGGTCTGCAGTTGTGAGCAGAATTGCTGCACAATTTGGCAGTTGAATCATATTTATTTATCTTTCATTGACAAGCACGGATTGATCATCTTTCTGTATGTTTGCTGGCCACTCCCATATACCGTTTTGTATTGGATTGTCTGCCACTTGTATTGATTTGTGGAAGATCTTAGTTTTATTCCTTGTAATTGATAGTTTTTCTTGGTACAGTAGTCTGGGCTGGCATCTGTGTGATCTTTCAGAGCTTGCAGAACATTCAGTCTAAGTCCAGTCTGAGGTACATGTAGCTACCACACAGTCACACTTCAAAACAGTATCACTTTAAGAATTAACATATGTTCTTTAAAATGTACAAGTAAAATTCAAGTATGTAATAGAGTCAGAATGTTCCTCCCACTGCTGAGGCGACATAGGCAACACAAGCAACAGACCGTGAACACTGTGGGGTTTCTCCTTGTCACACCACATGAATAGGACCCCACTTTACAGAGGAGGAAGAGAGGGCACAGTGAGGAAAGGTGGCTTCTGTGGGAATAACACTGAACCTGGACTTGAACCCAGGAGTCCTGTCGCCCTCATGCCTTCTCCTTCAGAACCTTTGGTCTGGAGGGCACCCGTCTCAGAATCTGCCCTAACACGCGCTGTCCTTTCCGGACTCCAGCCAGTGCCGGGGCGCGAGAGCACGGAGGGTCAGCACTTGCGGAGCTTGAGCTCCGCGTAATCAGACTTGATGGGCTCCGTGTTCTGAGGACGCCGGGGCGCCAGGCCTTGGAAGGAGAGGGAGGCATAGTGGAGTTCAGGCTCATCCTCCAGGGTGTGTGGGGCTGCGGAGAGAGGTGGCTTCTCTTTCTGGTTCGGTGACCCTGATGCATTCAGGTGACCCTGGAACCCAATTAGAGAAGGGCAACAGTGAAGACTTTGCAGACGGTGGCAAGAATTACCAAAGGCACTTGGGGCTTAGCCGGGCGTTTGTTCACTTGTCTGCTTTTCCTGAGTGTTCGCTCCATGCTTTCACTCACTCACCTTAACTTTAGTGATGTGTGAACATGAAGATGAACACGTGTCTACACCCCTCCTCTACAATCTCCCAGTGGGTGCCCATGCGCACATACACCTACATACACAGCACTTGCGATCAAGCCAGGACTTTGCACAGAGTAGGCAAGGGCTCCAACAATAGCTCCACCCCGTTCCCAGCTAATTTTAAGGGTCTCACCGAGTCTTCACAACCCCCTTCTTTCCCACTTTATGGATGTGAACATAGTCTGGTCCAGGTTAAGTAACTCACAAAAGACTGTCAAAAACAAATGCAGGGAAAGCCAGGTGTAAATGCCAGCAATCCCATCACTTGGGAGACTATAGAAGGACGACTGTGTCTGGGGCAAGCTCTGGCTCCACAGTGAGTTCCAGAACAGCCTGGGCTACACAGGGACCCCAAAATGTACATAAGTGAAATTTGGAAAACAAAATGAAAACTTTATCTAATTGTAATCTGTTGGGCAGAAGCAAGGAGTTACAGTGAGCTCTCAAGAAGCTAGGAATAGACCCACTCTGCCCTGGTGGGGCTCACAGTATGTGGGAAGAGCAGGGACAAGCCTGAGATTTCAAGAGGCAGGTGATGGTTTGCCTGTCAGAGGCAGGGATATTTTAATGGATACATGGAAGATGTACAGGCTCCATTGAAGGAGAGATCAGGAAGCATCTGCCCATGGAGTCTGGACTTCATTCTGTAGGTCTTGATGTTAAATATGGTGTGAGTCACATGTAGTACATGTAATGTAAGGGAATCTTCAGGGGAGATGTGCTGTGAGAACAAAGTATACACTAGATCTGAAAGGCTGAGTACCCCAAATTAAGAATGTGAGTGTGTCAATAATTTTTACATTTGGTTATTGATAACAATTAGAACCACAGTCACTTGGTTGTGTTGTATGGAATGAAATTTGATGTTATGTGCTTCTGCTTGTAATGTGACTAATGAAGATTTTATGTTATACATGTGACCAACAGTCTATTTCTTTTCTTTTTCTTTTTTAATCTTGAAACTAAGTCTCTAAGAAGCCCAGACTCTCCTGCAATTCCCCATGTAGCCCAAGATGGCCTCAAACTTTACATTTTCTTTTCTCATGCTTCTCAAGTGCCAGGAATATAGGCATGTGCCACCAAAGTCCAACCTCCTGGTGTTTCTGTCTCTGTCTGTGTCTTTCTTCTCTCTGTCTGTCTGTCTGTCTGTATCTATTCTTCCTCCTCCCCTTTCTCTCTTTCCCTACTGGGGATGGAACCCAGGGTCTCACACATGCTAGAAAACTATGAGTGGGCTGCATCCCAAGTGCCTCACTGTTAAAATTCTGGGCAAGCATTCCTCCTCTGAGCCACACCCCAGTCCCAGCTGGTTCTAACCGAGTGCCCTGCCCTTCAGCTACAACCCCAGCCCGTCCATCACTGGTAGATTCTATGCAGGCATTCCACTTCTAAGCCACATCCTCTGTTTCTCACTGATGGATGCAAGGCAAGTTCTCTACTGCTGAGCCACATTCCTAGCTCTTTCCACTTTTGATTTTATTCGGATCTCATAAGTTACCCTAGTAGGCCCTCAGCTCACTTGGTAGTTCATGCTGGCCTTGTACTCCCCATCCTCCTGCCTCAGCCTCCTGAATGCTGGGATTATAGGTCTGCCCCACCACGCCCCACCACGCCCCACCACGCTGCACCACGCTTCACCATGCCCCACGTGGCATTCTATTTCTGTTTAACAACATGTATTTGGACTGTAAGGACCAAGCAGAACTCAACAGCTGTTTGGAATTCCTTCATGAAAGTTTACTATGGGCTGATGAAGCCAGTGCTGAGGCCCAGGGAAAGGCTGTGAAGACTTGACAGGAAGTAGCTACCTGGGAAGAGCTTTGCTGACAAGAACAGTAGGCAGGCCTGGGTAAATACCTGAAGCAGGAGATGGAGGTAGGGACAAATGCCAGGTCCCCAGCCTGCAGCTGGAGAAGGAAAGTTGAATGTTGGAGAGGCATTTGGGGAAACAGAAGCTCAGTATTGACGTGCTGGGTACCTGGTTGGGGTATCTTAAAGAAACTCTGGATGAAGTCATGCTTGAACCATTTATGATGGAGCCAGGGCTCTTGGCAGGATGGTTGTCTTCCACGCTTGCTACTTTCAGGGCTGACTTCTTCCTGAGGAACTTCATTCTGGAGAAAGAGATCAGTTTTCTTTTTTGTTGTTGTTGTTGTTGTTGTTTGTTTGTTTGTTTGTTTGTTTTCCCCATCTCTGCTGGATGGATTTTCGGACCAGGGAAGACCAGGTACAGAGGCTTGGGATGGGGCTATTCTGTGGATTAAAGATCCTCATAGGTGGGACTACATGATTTGAACAGACTCTACACCTGGCCAAGGTAGCAAGAGACTTCTGCTAACTCTGGCCCTGGGTCACTATCTTACTGGGCTGAGTTTTAGAGATTCTCTAAGCAGTCTGCAATCACTACATGAAGCCTTCACCAAATGGGGCCACCACTCACATGAAGTAGATGAGGCAGAAGCAGAGAGCAAGCAAGGCCATGAGACCAGCTCCTCCGATGGCCCCTTGGACCACTCCTGTACTGGTTTCTGATGTGTCTGTTAACAAGAAAGAGCTGGTGTGATGGAAACTCATCCTCTCAAGCAGTCATCTTAGCATCCAACCTTCTTTAGTCCATTATTTGTAAGAATGCCCATTCCAACTCTGGTTTAGGTCCCTACTTCCCCATGGGTGAATGTGACTACAGCCTCCTGTCCCCAGACCTCCTACAATCCAACAGTAGGAAACCACGAACGTTAGCCCCAGTTTAACCGAGCCAGCCCTAATTTGTTCACTTCCAATGTCTTGTACAATCCAGACAGAAGTCACCCCTTCCCCCACACATTACCCTTTGTGACCTCTTGACCCGGCAGCAGTAAGATAGTGGCACTCTGAACCCCATTGTCATTCCAAGCCTCACAGCTGAGTCTGTGGCTGGCACTGAACTCCATGCTGAGGCTCAGGTTGCTGTTGGCCCATGGTCCTGTGGAGCTGGAGGTGACCCTGAAGGAGACATTGCTGCTGTTCCCCTCCAGCAGCCCCTCCCCCAGCCGCCAGCGCAGGGACGGGGTGGGCCAGGCTCTGCAGGAGCAGCTGCAGTGCAGCCCCTCAGCTTCCCAGGAGCAGGAGGGTGCCAGCAGCTGTAGAAGGCCTGGGGAGTGGAACACGAAGAGAGGCATCAGAGGGGCTCCCCAGATTGTGATCACAGTGCCACACGCCCATTATCTTCGAACTCACTCCTTACGCTGAGGTTCACAGAGGCCTCCTGAGCACCCAGATTGTTCTGAGCTCGGCAGACGTATTTTCCATGGTCCTCCAACTCCACCCTCGGCATCTGCAGTTCCTCGGTAGAGAGCTGGAGGGGCCTCTCGGTCAGGCGCTCCCAGCTCAGCACAGCAGGGGGGTTGCTGTCGGCCACACAGACCAGGCTCAGGGACTCACCTTCTTGAATATGCAGAGATGAGCCACTGTGCAGGACTTGAGGTTCTGTGGAAGCAGAGAGAAGGCCGAGGGGGTCGCAGAAGGCTTTGCCTTTCTTCTCCTTTTCCCACCTCTGTCTTTTCTCTTCTGCGGGCTGATGGCCTCACCCCATAAAGAGTGAAGACAGAGAGCATCTCTTAGAAGTGTGAGGTCATCAGAACCACCTTGGGTTTCATTCTTCTCTGCCTTACTTGCCCTGGAGAGTTTACCCTTCTGTCTCTCAAGAGCATCTCACTAAGGCCTGCCTAACTCAACTGTGTCAGAGGAGCTCACAGTCCCGGGGGCAGGTGCCCAAAGCAGGTGGCACAGTATGGTGGTGAGTTTTATGGTGGACTTGTCTTAAAAGCCCAGGGAGATTATCAGGACAAGGAGGTCTTCCAGGAGGAGGAAGGCTGAGGGAGGATGTGAAGAACAGCGGAGCCAATGCCACAGTGTTCTGCCCACGGTGAGACAAAATCACCCTATGCTAGCTGAAAGAAAACTAAAAAGTCCCTTCATCTGGCAAAAAAAACTCTCTTCAGATGACTTTGGAAATTATCGCAGACCAATAAATACAACTTATTGATATTATTATTATTATTATTTATGAGAGAGGGTCTCATATACCTCGGGCAACTTCAGACTTACTATGGAGATGAGGGTGAGTGAATTTCCAAGACTCCTGCTTCTGCCTCTCAAGTGTTTGGGTTATAGGAATGCAATTACCATGCTAGGTTTATGCAGTGCTGGGGATCCTGCCCAAGGTTTCCTGCACACTGGGACAGCTTCTGCCAACTGAGTCACACCCACAGCCCATAAGTAATACTTAAACACTGTAAGAGAGACTCAGTTTCTTGAGAGAATAACGTGAATGAAAACTACAGTGACTTCATTTGTGACATGAGGGAGCGGGGTGTGTTGTAAAGAGAGAAAAACATTGTTCCTGGGGATATGAATAAGACAAAGTCCATGGTGTGCAATTTGGCAGTGTGTGTGAAATACAAATGATCCTTTGTTCTGGAATTTTCTTCCTTAGGAAATGATTTTGTGGACATGGTCACAAATGTAGAGTTTTCATGTAAGTCACTTATTGAATAAAAGTCAAGGAATGCCAGTTTTCTGTCAAGAGAGAAGACGGTAAACACTTTATCCTATCATTAGAAAACCATAGAGTTACATATATGTGTGAAGGAGGAAGTCTCCAAGAAAACTAAGTTTGAAGGGAAAAAATTAATTCAGTTACTTGCCATTGACTGACACATGTGTCATGACAGTGTGGGTTTTGATCATGAAGGAAACCATAAGGATAATTAAGAGTTAAGTTTGTAGAGGAAGCAAGAGGTGAGACTTTAGACAACCTGGAACACCTAAGGTAGGCTTTATTCAATGCCAGAGGGCATCTCCAGATCGGGTTACACCATGATCAAGGATCAGGACTCAGAAATACAATGATCAGAGTTCAGGACAGTGCAGGTTATGTGCTTCAAGCTGGGGTTTTGAGGACAGGAAATGGGAAGAGAGGAGGATTAGGAGCAGAATGAGGAAGTTAGCTGCTTCCTCATAGACAAGCTGGTTCTGAAACTGTCGGGGTCTGTTTTCTTTTTTTGCAACCACTGAGTGTCTAGGGTCAGGATCAGCTGCTTTGCTTCTGCAATCACCAAAGAGCAGGTTTCTTGTAACTTTGAGTTCAGTTTATGGCCTTGGCTTTTGGGGAGAGTTAATTTCTTTAGTAATCTCATTAACAAAGGGTCTAAGGTGTAGCTTAGTGATATAGTTCCATCCTATATAAATAAGTAAATAAGAAAGAAAGAAAAAAATGATAAAGTTGCAAAGTAGTGTGTGAAGAAGGTATGTGTTTCTCCTCCCACCTGGTGTGTGTGTGTGTGTGTGTTTAAATGTGCATGCAACACTATCTGTGTATGATCAACTGAGACAGGAGAACATTAGACACCAAGAGCTTTTAGTATTAATTTTTTATATGGTCAGAATTACATTGCATTAAAATCCATATATTGGAGCCCCAACCACCAATATAATGGAGATGTTTGGGAGGTAATTACGGTAAATGAGATCATAGGATAAAGGTGTCGATGGTGGAATTAATGGGGCTATAAGAAGATAGCAGAGTGCTTGTGTAGTCTGTTGCTGCTGTTTAAAGAGAGGAGTAGAGAGAAGACCATCAGTAGCACAGGCAGGGTGCCCTCCCCAGGAGCTGGCACCTGGAACTGGAGCTCCTGTCCTTCAGAGTTAAGGAGCCTGTTTCTGCTGTGTAAGTCACTCCCTCTATCATATAACAGAGGTTGAGGCAGAATAAAACACGTCTCACACTACATTTGACAAAAATCACCTCACAGAGAGGAAGGG
Source organism: Peromyscus maniculatus bairdii (assembly GCF_049852395.1). NCBI lineage: Eukaryota > Metazoa > Chordata > Mammalia > Rodentia > Cricetidae > Peromyscus > Peromyscus maniculatus. The sequence continues at coordinate 38,576,531 of NC_134852.1, forward strand.
AGCTGGGAAACAGGCCAGACTCGGGTGCTAAGGGGAGTGAGGGCAGCCTGGGAATGAAGACAGTCCTGGCACTGGAGGCTGCCACCTGTGTCTTGAGAAAGACAGAAGCCATGGGCATTTGGGGTAGAGTACAGCGTGTGGGTGAGCGGTGAGTGTGGATGCCATATCACCCCCTTCCCCATCCTGAACCTCTTCCCGCCTGAGCTCCAGAACATCTGCTTATCTCTGTGGGCAGCAGTCCCTACACCCACCCCAGGGAGGAGAGGTTCCCCCTACCTGTGTCGTCTCCCCAGGACGCCCTGATGATCAGCTTCTGTGGAGCATCTGGGCAGACAGATAGCGTCATTCTCTTTTCAGAGAGGAGGTGGCTGCTGGCATTTCACCCCAGGGCTCTTTTCTTCTCCCACACTCCTGGCTTTCAGGATCCACCAACCAGTTCTACCACCTCCATCCCACACCCTTAATATCTCTTCCCCAGGGACCCAGGTATCCTTCCCTGGCACTCACAGGTGACAACGAGCTGTTCAGTCCTCTCTACTGTAACACCAACACCAGGGAAGGTCACCTGACAGGTGATGTTGGTGCCATGGTCCTGGGGCCTGGGTATGAGGTTCAGCTCTGAGGAGAGGGTGGTCCTGGGGCCCAGGGAGGTAAGGGCAGGTGACATCCAGGAAAAGATGGGGGGTGTCCCCTGCTCACAAGCCCAGGGCAGAGAACAGATCAGTTGGGTGGAAGTGCCAGACACCAGGGTAGGTATGACTTGGAAGTTGGGGGTCTCAGTCAGAGCTGGACAGAGAGAGATAGGGACACAAGACATGGTGGGGATCACTATGTGTGACTCTACTTCAAGCCAGGCTTCTCCCCCCGCCCCCCACCAACCTCATTATTTAGTCTAAGGGCACCCAGAGGCTTTGGAATAAGGACCTGCACACATATCTCATCACATACCTGTCACACGCACAGAGAGCGTATTCCCAAAACTGTATTTCACATTTCCGGCTCCATCCAGCCTGAAGAAGTACACTTGTGTGTCACTTCTCTTTGCGTCTCTGATCTCCAGGGAGCAATTTTGGGTGTTTGGTCTCCCCATGAGATGGAATCGACCTTGAGCTTCCTTCTGTACTGATCGATTTGGGTCATTTGTAGCCACTGGAGAGTCGCGGTTTAGATTGGCCCCCTCCTGGAACCAGTAGCCAAAGACAGTACTACTGGAAGGGGGGTAACGGACTTGGCAGGACACAAAGACGCAGAGACCCTCCTGTACCATCACTGAATTAGTCACCAAGAGCTCATAATCCTCCGTCTTAGCCAGGCACCCTGCAAAGAAATGAGAGTTATCTTGGTTCTGTTCCACCAGCCCTGTCGCTATCCCTACTCACCTGCCCAGAGCAGGGACAGTAGCAGGGGCCAAGGCATCACACAGTGGAAGGTTCTGGGCTCCTCTGGGTGGTCAGAGAAAGGAGGCTTGATCAGTCTGAAGTGGGTCCTTAGGTGAGAGTGATAGGCTTCCACGTCACAGGACTGAGAAGACGTCCCCCTGAGAGCCCAGGAATGAGGACAGAGAGCGACTGACCACAGAGGAGGAACTTTCTACCCACAGGTTATCAGAGCTGTCAAGGCCCTTGGAGAACAAGCACTTCCACTTTTCATGTAGGGTATCATGGGAGCCACAGTCAGTGAGGAAGACCCACCCTCTGCTCCTGAATCCTATCTGTAGCATTTGTTTCTCATTTGTCTTTATTAAGAGTCTGATGGACCTCATGCAAATATACAAATAAAAGTAGAAAAAAAAAGCCCTTAAAAAAAAAAAGAGTCTGATGGTCAGAGATATGGCTCAGCAGGCAAAGGCACTTGGCACTAACCCTGATGGCCTGAGTGTGATCCCCAGGACCCACATTGTGGAAAGAATGAACTGACTCTCAAAAGTTGTTCTTTGACCCCCACTTGTGCATGGTGGCACACTCATACCGCAGTGGGCATGCACATATACACATAAAAATAAATGTAATAAAGTTTTTTTAATGCATAAAGAGGGGGAGATTGGGACACTCACTGCCTAAATAACTTTCCTATTGCTGTTATAAAATATCCTGACAAAACAACTTAAAGAAAGATTTATTTTGTCTTAGAGTTTGAGGTTACAGTTTATTGTGGTGGGGAAGTCATGATGGCTACAGGAGTGTGCAATGGCTGGCCACATTGCACCTTTGGTCAGGAAGCAGAGTGAGAAATGAAGAATGTTCTCAGCTTACTGTATAGTCTAGGATCCCAGCCTATGGAATGGTGCCACTCAAAGTGGGTGGGTTTTCTCACTCAACTAACCTACTCATGATAATCACCCCCTGGCATGCTCAGAGGCCCATCTCCAAGGTGAGTCTAGATCTCAAATGTACAACTGAGGTTAAACATCACAGACATAGACACACTCAGGACATCCACATGAGGACATGGGGAGAAGATTCCATCTGTAGGCCAAAGGGAGAGAAGCCTTAAGAGGAATTTTTCTTGTAAAAATGTTGATCTAAAACTTCCAGCTTCAGTACTGAGAAAAATAAACATGTTGTTGAAGCTGCTCAGTGTGCGTGTGTGAGTGTGCGTGTGCATGCGTATACGTGTGCGTGTGCGTGAGCGTGTGTGTGTGTGTGTGTGTGTGTGTGTGTGTGTGTGTGTGTGTGTTAGTCAGGGTTCTCTAGAGGAATACAATTTTATGTGGGTAGTCCAACAATGGTTGTCTCACACTAGAAAGGCCAAGACTCTGGTAGTTGCTGGTTCACAAGGCTGGGTATCTCAGCAGTTCCTCTGAAGGACTGGAGAATTACTGGAGAGCTGCTGGTCCTCAGTCTGTACTGAAAGCTTGAAGAAACTGGTTCTACAATCAGTGAAGGAATGAAGCAGCAGCATGATGCAGTTGGGAGGCCTCCTGTTCCACACAGGAGATGGGTGAGCCCATGAGCTCACACCACCGCCTCACATTGGGATCTCAGTGAATAGATGGGTTCTGAAGACTCTTCTCTTGGTAAAGGGTATGTGTGATGGGGTACAGATGCTCCTCTTCTGTTTTGTTCCTCAGCCCCAAGTCTTAAACCTACTGGCTTTGTCAATACACACGAGTCTTCTCTTTGGCTGCCTCTTGTGTTACTTCTGAGGTTTATCATTGGGCTTAGAGAAAGGAGAAGGAGGTGAGTCAATGCCATCTTCTCTGGACCAGAAGTCTGCCAGCACCCTGTAATGAGACCACCCCAAAGTAAAATATAGTCCAATGGCCCAGAGCTCTACTTGCCATCACTGATTGGCTGACACACACAGGGCACAGACAAGGAAGGGCATACATTTTCATCCACTAGTGGCTCTTGTTGTTGTAGGGTATCCACCGGAGAAGACGGCTCAGACATGGATTTAATCCAATAGGAAGACACCATTAGCTGGTCGGCAACTACACTGAATATTGAGGATCCTAATGTAGCCCTGAGCCTTTCTCAGGGTGAACTTTTAAACACAAAAACCATGTGCTGGGGTGACATACTTCAGTTAACAATAACAGCTACAAACTACAGAAGCTAAAAAGCAAGGTTAGTACACTTAGAGACTTCCCAGGAAGGAAAGAATCCCCAGCCCACGTTTTACAAATACACCAAATTTACTGGCATAACAGCTGGTGAACTGCCCAATGCTAACAGCTCTGAAGACAGAAGCATGAACACACACACACACACACACACACACACACACACACACACACACGTGCAGGAGTGAGGCATAGGGACAGCTCCACGTGGCACCAAAACACAAGGGTCTTTTCTAGTTTCTAGCTCTACAAAGCCCAGGGTTCACCGTGTCTTTGCTGAATGAGTAAATGAATAGATGCTAGATTCAGTCCACCCAGGAACCTCCCCCTGCAAGATTTAGTTCACCTAAATGAATTAGGTCTTTGTTTTCATTTTGGTAAGTGGTGCTAAGGGCTGAGTTGTGTGGCCTGAATATTTCCATTATGGAGTCAGTTATGTTAAGGTCTGGGGGCCTGTTACATGATGGCTGTGAATCAACTCAGCAAGGCGCTTGCTCTATCTACCTGAATGATTGACCATGTATTGGTCCCTTGTGGCTCCTGATTGGTAGCAGAATAGGGGGCCAGCCATGTATGGCTGCTGAGTAAATTAGGAAAATATCACTGCTGGGAATCCAGGTCTATGCTATGGCCTTCTTCTAGCCTGTGTGTCTGGTCAGAGCTTGACTGGCCATCCCAGGGTGCCTGACCTGTTAGTGAATCTGACAACAGTCTGTGAGGAACCTGGTTGGGAATGAACACCCTGGCACCAGGATATACAGAGATCTCCCAGTCATTCAATGTAGCCAGTGCGTTGTTGGACAATGCAGGAGGTCCCCAAATGCAAGGTCCCTTAAGAGCTTCCTACTGGAAAGTGTGCACTGTTAAACTCAGCACAAGTCTCTCTCAATGACCTCAGCTTGGTATCTGCACATCCTTAATCATCATCACTCACCTTTTCATCCTATCACACTTCAGACACTTGATCACCATGATATCACCAAGATACCACCTGGTTATCTTGTCACCTCTCTGTCATCTGGTCAGTCTATCACCTCTCAGTTGCCTGGCCAGCATGTCACCCCTCAAGTCACCTGCCACATGCAGAGATATGGCTCCTGTAGTAATTAAACCTTGTGGCTCCCTTTGCATCCCCACAAAAGGGAAAGGAGCTTGCATCATCCCTCTGTATTTCCAATGTCCAGTTATTACTCTGTGGGACCCAGGGCATGTGAAATTGTCCCTGGATCTCCTTTTGAACTGATCACTCCGTGTTGTTTGTGACCACTAGAGAGTCATGATCTTGTTGACCCCTACATGAAACCAGTATGCTGAGATATGGCCAGCACTAGGGTTTAAGTAGGAAAAGAAGAATGTGAGGGCACGAGGATGCATAGGCTGCCCTGCTCTGTACCAATTTTTGTACTTCCAGCATGTCTCCATGATAGCTTTCCTCACATTTTGTATCAAAAAGAGGGTCTGCTTCGAGTGCCCAGGCTATCTGCTCACACCTAGGACAGCAGTGTTGAGAAGGGCTCCTGGCTCCTGTGACCAGAGTGACCAGAGACAGAAGGTCACACAAGGAGAAAGTACTCAAGAACCCACTGAAGCTGGAAAGGACCCAGAAACTCCAGTTCACAAAAGAGGAAGCACAGACCATAAGGAGCTGGAGCTTCTGCTCTCTGCACAGGCCTGATGGCAAACATCAGGGATCTACAGAGAGTTGGGTAGAGAACATTTCCTACCTCATCTTACAAACTTACAAACAATACCAGTATTGGACTTGAACTAATATGAGAGTTGGGGTCTTCCTATTTAATTATTTTGTTATCTAATTTAATGTGTTAAAACAAAATCTTTAAACATGATCATCAAATGCTTTGATATTTAACCAATTCTAACACTGTTTTTTGGGGGGAAGGCGGCTGTGTGTGTGTGTGTGTGTGTGTGTGTGTGTGTGTGTGTGTGTGTGTGTGTGTGAAGGTCTTGTTATCTAGCCCAGGCTGGCTTTCGACTCCTGGTACCCTGCCTCAACCAGGTCCCTCACAGACTGTTGGGTCTGTATGAGTGTTAGGGATAGGGGAGGCTCTTAGGTGAACTAAAGATTGCAGGGGGAGGCTCCTGGGTGGTCTGAATGTAGCATCTATTCACTTACTCATCCAGGAAACACACTGAATTCTGGGCTTTGAGGAGCTAGACACAAGAAGAGACCCTTGTGTTATGGTACCCACCTGGAGCTGTCCCCATGCCTCGCTCCTACACACACACACACACACACACACACACACACACACACACACACACACACACACACACACATCTATCTTCAGAGCTGTTGGCACTGGGCAATTCACCAGCTGCTATGCCGGTAAATTTGGTGTATTTGTAAGGCATGGACTGGGGATTCTTCCTTCACAGCTGTTCATTAGTGCTGCTCTGAGTATGTTGTGGGTGGAAGCCGTATGGAGCCCTCACCATGTGTGTCTTTACTTCCCTCCTTGCTTCTAATCTACATCTGCCAGTCAGATAAGCATCAGAAGGTATTACATTGTCAGCATGAGTGGACTGTACAGCAAAGTGTTTGGTTCAGCCCACGTGGTTCTGAATTCATCACAGCATTTGGTGTTAAGAGTTGAAATTTTCATTTCTAGCCTTTTAGCCAGTCTAATTGGTATGTGCTGGTGTCTCATTACAGTTTTAGTCTGTGATTTCATAATGGCCATTGGTGGTAAGCTTGTTTTAACACGGCTGTTACCCCATTTTATCTCCTCTGTAGCAAGGAGGTGGTTTTGCAGTGGTCATGTGTGGTGATATTTTGTCTATGCTCTAACAAACAAAGCTTGCCTGGAGATCAGAGGGTGGAGCTAAGCCACTAGTTAACCATAGAGGGCAGGCAGTGGTGGCACACACCTTTAATCCCAGCACTTGGGAGGAGGAAGCAGGAAGATCAGGAGTTCAAGGCCACCCTGGGCTACATGAGATTGATTCAGTCTAAAAGAGAAACAGAGCCACTCTGGTGGAAGCTTACACCTTTAATCCCAGCACTAGGGAGGTGGAGACAGCAATATAAGGTAGGAGGAGACAGGAGCTTCCCCTTTCAGTCTGAGGATTTGGTAGAGGTAAGAAGTCTCTCTACTGGCTGGCTGCTCTGCTTCTCTGATCTATCAGCTTTCAGCATTTACCCCAATATCTGACTCCAGGTTTTTATTGTTAAGACCAATTAGAATTCATGCTACATCTGGTGTCCAACTTTTGGGGCATGAATTCATGAAAAAGCTGCTTGCCTGTGGCTTTGCAGCCATGGCACAGACTGGAGCTGCACGTGGCCGGACTAACTACCCTGCCAACTAAGATTTTCCTTTCTTTTGGCCAAGCCTCTGAATGAGTTGGGATTTTTTTGTTGCAGCCTATCTGCAGCAACTCCATAGGCTTTGGGGTTCCAAAAACCACAGGAGTCAGTCACTTTCACACATTCCCCTATGCAGGCAGCTGGCTCTTTGGCTTCTTCTCTCCTGGTGGGTTGTGGGCTTTCTCTGGACTTCCTCCTTGGGCTGCTGCCACACTAGGTAGCTGCCTTGAAAACTGCTTGGGCTTCTACTATTCTACGCAGAGCAGTCAGCCCCACATTTCACCATCATCTGAACTGTCATCATTGGCAGATTTGGTGAGACAATTGGGAATTCTTAAAGGGAGGAATTAGTTAAAAGAGAGAGTTTTTTTCTACATTAAAAAATTGGAAACACTATTACAATGGAGGGAGTTAGGTCTCTGTGTGATAATACAACCAACCTTAGTTTATCCCAGTAACCTTACAGGGACTGTCAAATAATAGATATCCCCCAGACTGTGTAAGAGCTGAATGGACTCCTGTGCAAATGTTAGATTTGAGGAGATTCAAGGAATCGATAGTCTCATATAGAATGCATTCACCTTTTCTGAAGCAGAAGTTAAACTTGTGGTCAACTTGTAATAGAATTATCCCTCAAGATTGGAGAGACTTGGTTATAGCAGTCTTGGAGCCTGGTCCTCAATTACAGTGGAGGACCTGGTGGAAAGATGAGGCAAAGACCATTGAACAGCAAAGTAAGGCTAGAGGTATGGAAATCTCCCAAGGCCAACTTTTTAGAAAGGGAGATTATGTTGATGTAGAAAGGCAATCTCTATATGATGATCACACCCTGGCTTTATGCTACACAGCAGCCTTGAATAATACAAATGGTCTTTTTGTAGTCCCAGTCCAATTAAAAATTAAAGCTGACTTTGGAGTTGGAATGTGGCTCTCTCCTTCTCTAAACCCAAGCATGCTTGTTAAAGTAAAATCCAAAACCTCTGTCTCATGTCAGAAGAGACACCTGATATGGACAGAAGAAAAGCCCAAATTTAGGGACTATTTTATTGCCACTGATCTCATGATCCTTTGGTTTTATTTTGACTCTTTAAAACTTTTCTTAAAGTATGAATATTATCTCAATATTTATAAGATATTTATATTAAACTATTTGTCATGATATTAATGGTCATATAGAATACTAACTAATTATAGAAAAAGGCTTCATCTGGCTTCCTGTACATGATTTCAGGTTTGAGTCTCTATCAGGTAACTAGGAATTAAGTTTTTGTACTCTGGATATACATAGCAAATATTGATCCTTTAACCTCTTTGAGATCTGCTGCCTATGACATTTAAAATGTTTAAGTTTTTTTCAGTGAACCATGACCATGCCTAACAGGAATATCTGAGGTCTCCAGAGGATGATGGAGCCCCACAATGATGATTCCACCAGGACTATGATAATGCCACTGCACTGACAAACACAAAAGCTAAAATTGGACTTGGACTACAAACTACTCAGGACAATTTCAAGGTGGCTAGCTGAGGTGATCTAGCCTCACAGACTACTCTAGCCAGGACTTAAGACAAGCTCTGCACTTTCCCATTACACAGAGACTGGACAACAAATGATACAGCTACCTCTTCCAGGACTTGACAATTAACCCAAATTTTTCTTTTTAGGATCCCCTAAAGATGCTGTCACCACCAGACAGCAGGAAGTAAATTTAAGAACATGATGCCTACATTTACAAGATGTGGGATGGGTGTTTTTTTGTTGTTCAATGAGTTATGGATATTTGTCATCATTTAGGGTGGTTGGTTACAAGTTATTATTGGTAATGGTCAGGAAAAAGTTGAACAAAGTGTTTAGATTCAGAGATCTTGTTCTAAAAAGAGAAAAGGGGGGATATAGAAATAGGATAAAAGGGTAGATTACTGAATCTACTTTTAGACCCCAAAAGCAACTACTAGTTTTAAGTATTTTACATTGGCTTGGATTTTACATATTGATACAAATTTGAGGTTATTTTTGTTATACTGTATATGTGTTATAGAAATGATAAGATAAAAAGGTAGATTATTGAATCTACTTTTAGATCCAAAAAGCAACTACTAGTTTTAAATATTTTACATTGATATGGACTTTTTATATTTGTTGGACCCCAAAGTTTAGGATCTCAAATGGGCGTCCCAAGAACCCAGACTCCAGTCCAGTTGATGCAATAGCACGAGGATTTATTAAGCTTCTATATAGAAGGGCAAACTCTGCTCCTAAGAGCAAGAGCCGCTTCTTACTGCAGCCCCATAAGGGCTTATAAAGGTAAAACCCAAAAAAGCCATAAGATTACAATTCCCATACAATTTCATTTCACAAGATCATGGTCTGGGTACAGAGTGATCACAGAGGGGGTACAGTTACGTCAACAGGTACATTCTTCCTGAAACCTCAAGGGGGGGTATCAAGGCAGGAGTGGAGTTTACACACAGGTCACAGTGGTCCTTCCTGGAACACCTGCAACTATCCCAGTCACAGTTGAGCACATCTCTTAACAGAAATCTCTTTACATTGTTATATGGTTGCAGGGGAGATTGAGCAATGGCTAAGTCAGGTTGCCCTTGGAACTAGATTTTTAGTTTCTCATTTCCTGGTGCTAGAAGTTTCTCCTTTCCTGAGGCTTGGGGGTGTAAGCCTGAATGACTAGGGTCTTTCATATTGATACAAATTTAAGGTTATTTTTGTTAGAACATACTATACATATGTTTCTACTCTTGTTGAAGGTATTATACCTATACAGCTCATTTAACAATATGATGTAAATTTCTAGTCCTTGAAAGTTATTATTACCAACTAATTAGGATATAAAGAAATGCAAGTCAGTAGTTAGTCATTACAATCAAACTTGTAGTCATATGAGGTATGTTTTCAAGGTCAAACAAAGATATATTTTAGATAGACAAGTTGTCTTCAAATACTTCAGAGATTTACAGAATATGGCATTTAAGATGTTCTAATAACATAATTTTTTATGACAATGAGACATGTCTGCTTCTAGAAGCACCAATCAACTTCAGGGAAGATGATGGGCATTGAAGAAATTCCATATGGAGTTTACTTTATTTGTGATAAAAGTTAGCCAATGGACAAGAAATGCCTTTGCCTTGACTGCTGACAGTATGCTGTCCAAATTGGACAAGCAAGACACAAAAGAAAGGAATGCCTAACTTTGCCAAGACAAGGTAGAATAGCTCTTCAGAATATCTTGCTTCACAGAAAATTCCATCAGTTATGCTAGGCCTGTAGTCCAAAAATGGATGCCCTAATGTTACAGAGGAACCTTGAGTAACTGTCCAGGCAGCCAGATGTTTCTGTCATTTCTCACATTTTGTGGAAGTTACTTGCTTGCACTTTCTGCTTGTTCAGGTAATATTATTTCCTTCTCTGGTCTCTGATGGAATTGAAGACTTTACAGTTGTAATTATAGTTTTCCTTGTTACCATATTCAGAAAAGAAATTCACTAAAGAGGTGTAAAGTATATATAGTTGAGAGACATTAAAAGATGGTTTTGGTAATGCAAGTTAGAATAGACAGTGAATTAGGAACAACCTTTTGGACTCACCAAAATGGGACAGATAAGGGGGTATTTTTTCTGAATTTGTCAAATGTTTATGGATTAGACCTTGTTGATGTATTTATTGCCTGTACATGTTGTATATAGTTACTGTACATAATTTTTCTTTTATTAGTTATAACTTTCTTTTTTTTTGGTTTTTTGAGACAGGGTTTCTCTGTGTAGCTTTGCGTCTTTCCTGGAGCTCACTTGGTAGCCCAGGCTGGCCTCGAACTCACAGAGATCCGCCTGGCTCTGCCTCCCGAGTGCTGGGATTAAAGGCGTGCGCCACCACCGCCTGGCATAACTTTCTTTTTTATTTTAGACAAAAAGGAGGAAATGTGATATTTTGTTTGTGCGCTAACAAACAAAGCTTGCCTAGAGATCAGAGGGTGGAGCTAGCCACTAGTTAACCATAGAGGCCAGGCAGTGGTAGCACACACCTTTAATCCCAGCACTTGGAAGGAGGAAGCAGGAAGATCAGGAGTTCAAGGCCACCCTGGGCTACATGAGATTGATTCAGTCTAAAAGAGAAACAGAGCCATGTGGTGGAAGCTCATACCATTAATCCCAGCACTAGGGAGGTGGAGACAGCAATATAAGGTAGGAGGAGACAAGAGCTTCTCCTTTCAGTCTGAGGCTTCAGTAGAGATAAGAAGTCTCTCTGGTGACTGACTTCATTGATCTATCGGCTTTTCAGTATTTATCCTGATATCTGACTCCAGGTTTTTATTGTTAAGACCAATTAGAATTTATGCTACAGTCATGGGAAATACACATTATATCATTTTAATCACCATGGTGCACAGGTGAGTGGCTTTAAGGGTGCTCACTGTGTTGTGTAACCATCACCACCATCAGACTCCAGATCCTCTTCTATGTCCTCACAGTAGAGCTCTGTGCCAGAGACAGGACACCTGATGCTATGGAACCCCAGTGCTATTATCCAAGGACCTGTGCTGAAACCCTCAGTCAGGAAATAGTACTTTGCAATCTTTGCATGAATGAAGATAAGCTGGTTTGAAGTGAAAAACTGTTGTTAGGATGCGAGTTGACTCTTGCTCCACAGCCTCAGCAGTTCACTGCCTTCCCTCTGCCTCCTGCTACTCTAAATCTCAGCCTCTTTCTGTGAGTGCTACACTCTAGGCCAGCTTCTGCTTCTGATATAGACGGGGCTGACTCTGTTAAACGGTCGGTCGTGGATTTTTAAAGTGAGAGTAGTGAGTCATCATTCAAGTATTTTAATTGCATCAAAGAAATGATCATATTTATATTTTTGAGTGGTCGGCCTTTTCTACAGCAGCCGGGTGGAGAGTAACTGAAGAGTTGATGATACTATCTAACCTGTATTTTTTATGCTAAAGGCCAACCAATGTCTATACATTCTACTTAACAAATTTAGACTCTTTTAATGCATAATTTTTTCCTTCATATATGTTCCTGTGCTGTTAATTTTCTGAGCAAACTGGTTTTTATTCATTTACTTTTAGACTGAGACAAATTCTAGATTTCTATTAGTTACTTTTTCCAATTGCCATTTAACACCAGCTTCATTCCTGTACTTCTGGCACGTGGAAATAATTTTCTGAGAAATGTTTTTTTTTTTTTTTTTTTTTTTTTTACTTGCCTTTACAAGTCACACCCAACCTGTAACCAAGTTAATAATATACTTTGAAGCCTCTGGAGCTATGCACTCATTCTGCTTACACACTCTGGACTCAGCTTACTTAGAATTGACTGACCTTTAATGAAAACAATGCAATTAATCTTACTATACTTTGGATTTCCAAAGTCACTGACTCCTACAAGCTCAGCTGAATGTGCAGCTTTGGTTTCATGTGTTCCCCCCACTTTTCTTTGGTGACTCATTCATGCCCCTGACTCAGAACAATGTATGTGTACATAAGATGTGGTCATTAGACCTGAAACCATTGTCTGGAAGCATTGGGAAAAGTGTTGAAAACAACACGTGGCCTTAGATAATATCTAGTTGTGGCTTTGTGTGCTATTCTGAGTCAATAGGGTTAGAAAAACAATTTCTTCCTTCCTGAGACTCAAGACAAAAGCTCCTCGTTCCTTTTTGATACCATGTTTACTGTGGTGTATTTGATTCAATAAATAGAGAGGATAGCCTTTGCTTGCTAAGTCAAATCTCTTCATATAAAATCAGGTTTATGGACTGGAGAGATGGCTCAGAGGTTAAGAATACTGGCTGTTCCTCCAGAGGTCCTAAGTTCAATTCCCAGCAACCACATGGTAGCTCACAACCATCTGTAATAAGATTTGGCTCCCTCTTCTGGCCTGCAGGGATACATGCAAACAGAATACTGTATATATAATAAGTAAATAAATTTTTAAAGAAAAAAAAAATCAGGTTTACAGTTGAGCATGGTGGCTCATGCTTTTAATCTCAGCACTTTGGAGGCAGAGACAGGCAGATCTCTGAGTTGGAGGCCAGCCTGGTCTACAGAGTGAGTTGTAGGACAGTCGGAGCTACACAGAGAAACCTTGTCTTGAAAAACAAAAAACAAAACAAACAAACCAATCAGGATTTCTCTTGACACTACCTTACTAGCATTTAAATCAAATATTCTGTCTTGCTGACATTACAGTTATTTGCAAAAAAAGTTAAGAAAGTTCCACATTTTGCACTAAATGTTTGTCTTAGAAGTGAGTTCCTTTTGCATATTTTTTTGCTTCTTTAAAATAAAAACTACATTTAATTATGTGTTTGTGAATCCCTTTCTCTTTCTCTTTGTGTATGTATATATGTATGTGTTCATGTCATGTTATGCACATGTCATTCAGAGGACAACTTGACAACTTGTAGGAACTGATTTCTCCTTCTACCAAGTTAATTCCAGAAACAGAATTCAGGTTGTCAGGCTTCTCAGCAAACACCTGTACCTGTGGGCCATCTCAACAGTCACTCTTTAAAAACAAACAAGCCAGGTGGTGGTGGCGCACACCTTTAATCCTAACACTGGGGAGGCAGAGGCAGGTGAATCTTTGTGAGTTCGAGGCCAGCCTGATCTACAGAGTGAGTTCCAGAACAGCCAGGGCTGTTACAAAGAGAGACCCTGTCTCAGAAGCCAAAAAACAAACAACTTCATTTATTAATTCTTTAAGAATTTATACAATGATTTGTATCATATTCACTCCTAACAATTCCCCCTAGAACTTCTTAGATCTATCCCCTCTCCCTACTTCTCCAATTTTGTGTCCTTTTTTTGTTTCTTTGGCATGGTTGGCCTGCAAGGAGTCATACACCTAAAGAAAACTGACTCTCAGGGCTGGAGAAATGCCTCACCAGTAAAGAGCACTTGTTGCTTTTGCAGGACCTGGGTTCAATTCCCAGTACCCACATGGTGACTCACAGCCATGCAATAGACAAATTCCCTTTTCTGACTTCCCTGAGCACCAGGCATAAATGTGGTACACATGCAGGTAAAACACTCATAAAAATAAATAAATCTTTAAAATGAATAGTATTGTGGGAAGCTGATTAACTTGCCTATCATTTTATATAGTTACAATTAAAAGGAGAAAAAGAAAAGTGACTCTTTCTCTCCCAGAAGCCATAAGCTGTCCAAACCTCTTGAGGGATGAGGTCTCATGAAGCCCTCCCCATTCTGTGCTAAATGTTGACTGGCTCGATCTTATGCAGGTTTTATGCAGACAACCATCACTGCTGTGCGTTCATGAATGCAGAGGTCCTGTTATGGTCAAAAGATACTGTTTTTCTCTGGTCTTCCCTCATCTCTGAATCTTAAACCCGTTCCACACCCTATTCTGAGATGGTCCTTGAGCCTTGGGGAAGGGATGTACTATAGATGTCCCATTTGTGGTGGAACACTCCACAGTCATGTCATCTCTTCAGTTTGACTAGTCAGGAATTTCTGAGTTAACCACAGTCCACTGCACAAAGAAACTTCTCTGATGAGGTCAGAGAGCTACACTAATTCATGAATAGAGAAAGAGGAATTTAGAGAGCAGTTTGATGCTATGTCCATTTAGCAAAATAATAGTAGTAGTTTGTCCCTGGGTCTTGTGAGCACCCAACTATGGATTCTTGTCCAGATTTTCAACATAACCTATGTGTGTTTCCTCCTACAGAGCAGGCCTTAAACCCAATCAGAGAGTAGTTAATCACCCCCATAACAATCACACCATTACTCAACCCATGGGCATGTGTTGCCATGCTGGTCATTATTACAGCTCACAGGATTTTTAGCTAGATAAAACTGTTGGTGACTCCCCCATGCTTACAGCAAGCTACTTGGTACCTTCCCATACTACAAAAGTTAGACAACATGGAGGAAGCTCCCTAGTCAGTACTTACTTGATTTCTTCATGTCCTATGACCAGTGTTTGTGTGTCTTCAGCAATATGGTCTAACCATCAAGTTTTGGTAGGCAGCCAAGAGCAATGTCAATAGCCTATATTGTTTTGGGGGTTTCTGGGATAACTGTGACTCCAGAGGAGGTATACCACACCTGGCACTAGCTTTTTATTTGACAAACTATGGCTTCTGGGATGAATATAATGCACTTTATAGTGTAACTCCAATTAAACTCATACACACACATACACACATATGAAGCTTATGAAATAATAGGTTTCCTTGTGGCTTTTCAAATATCCTTAATGTTAGTTATCCCTCCTCCCACCTCTTCCCTTGCTGTATGCTCTCATCCCTCTCCTCAGTTAAACTTTCCTTTCCATAATGTAGCTTTTCCCCTTTGTATCTCCCATGTTTTACTGTGTCCATTCCCTTATGATCTTTTTTCTCCTTTTCCACGAATGGTCTCTATCTACTTTCCTGGATTCTACATACTCCAAGTCAAACACACAAGTCTAAAGATTCTATGCTAAGATCCTCATATGAGTAACAATATGTAACATTTATCTTTCTGGGTCTGGGTCACCTCATTCAGTGCAATGTTTTCTAGCTCTATCTATCTACCTGCAAATTTCATAATTTCAGTTTTCTTTACAGTTGAATAAAATTCCATTGTCTATGTGTACCACATTATCCTTTCATCAGTTGATGGATGTGTAGGTTGCTTCCATTGTGCATAAAGTAGCTATGAATATGGAAAAGCATGTATCTCTAAAATAAGAAATAGAGTCTGTAATGGTTTGAATGAAAATGGCCCCCATAGGCCCTTAGGGAGTGGCACTGTAGGGGTGTGGCCTTGTTGGAGGAAGTGTGTTTTAGATATTTCTTGCTGCCTAGGGATCCAGATGTAGAACTCTCAGCTACCTCCTCTAGAACCATGTCTGGTTTCCACCATAATAGTAGTAGACTAATCCTCTGAACTTTGAGCCAGCCCCAATTAGATATCTTCCTCTATAAGAGTTGCCGTGGTCATGATTTCTCTTCACAGCAATAAAAACCTAACTAAGACAGTCTTTTGGGTATATGCTCAAGAGTGGTATAGTTGGGCCATATGGTAGATCTATCTTCCATTTTCTGAGGAACCACCACCCTGACTGCCACAGTGGCTGCACCACTTCCTACTCCCAAAGTGTGTGAGAGTTCCACTTTTCTCACACCTATGCTAGCATTTGTTTCTTAGTCTCAGTCTTTTTGACTGGGATAAGATGAAATCTCAGTTTTAATTTGCATTTCCCTCACAGCTAAGGATGGGTAAACACTTACAAAAATATTTCTTAGCCATTTGTATTTCTTCTTCTGAGAACTCTCTTCATCTCCATAGATCATTTTTAAATTGAATTGTTTGATTGGTACTTAGGATGTTTTTTTTTTGTTGTTGTTGTTGTTTGTTTTGTTCCTTGTACATTTTAGGCACTAATCCTTCATTGAATATTTTTTAACATTCTATAAGCTGCCTCTTTAACCAATTAACAGCTATAAAACCATTTCAATTTCATGAATTCCCACCTACTGATTCCTTTTTATTTTTTCTTTTTTTTTAAGCCAGAATTTCAAGTGGCCTAGCCCAGGCTCAACTCTTTATGTAGGCAATGCTGATCCTGAATTTCTTATCTTTCTGCCTCAGTGTGCAATGTCAGGTTTTCTGAGATCAGATATGCACATGTATTGAGTCTCCTGCTAATGTGGGAAAGCCTCCACACTTTTATTCTGTGATATTAGATGGTGGTCTCTAATATCAAGATCTTATGGA
This sequence comes from Peromyscus maniculatus bairdii, assembly GCF_049852395.1. Lineage (NCBI taxonomy): Eukaryota > Metazoa > Chordata > Mammalia > Rodentia > Cricetidae > Peromyscus > Peromyscus maniculatus. Next base: position 38,593,170 of record NC_134852.1, read on the forward strand.
TCGTGTATAACAAACTTTCAGAACTCTCAAAACACAATAATTGTTGGCAGAACAGGCTAACCAGCTTCAAAAGTGTTAATAAGCATGTGCAGATCAATCTAGCCAGAGCTGGACATCAAAATAGAAATTGTTTCTAAGGCCATTTCCAACATATTCACACAGTTCTTTGTTCTTATTGGGGGCAGAAGGCCGAGGGACTTTGGAATATTAACATCAGAGACCCTGAGAGCTCTCTGAGGCGCAGTGTGAGGTGCATGGTGGCAGCGAAGGTGCATGTGTTGCGAAGCCCAGGTTTGTGCTGAGGTGGCTTCAGCATGATGCAGTGGATAACGTGCGGATCAGCTGGTTCATTTTCCTTCTGTTCTTTTGGGTTTTCTGCATTTGTGTGTTTTGGCACATCCCAGTGTGTTCTCCTGTGGGATTTCACACCATAGTTCATGAAAGTTGTCATGTGAGGACATTTGGGTCAGGAGTGGTGAGTGGGCGGGCTCTGTGGGAGCAGGTTACGGGGTTGTGGGGTGGGAGCCTGGAGTTTCAGGGTGAGGACTTTGAGGTGTGTTCAGAGCTGAAGGAAACGATGGTCTCCTGCCTCACTCCCAGCAGTCAGAGGTCTGCCTCACATGCTTATGCGATTGGCTAACTCAGAGTGGCACAGCCTCTAGGGAGAAACGAAAGCTGAGCATATATTTGGATCTCATGGTCCTGGGGGAGTTTGAATTTCTGCCAAGTGGCTTCTTTATAGTTTTTAAAGGAGTTTTATCTTACTTAACCCTTTTGATAGAAAAGATAGTGTTAGAACACAGGGCTGCACCTTTAGGTTAGATTCGACCACTGATACCAGGCCACACTCCCCACTCAGCCCTCAGGGACAGAATTAATAAGTAGTATGTGCTGTGATCTGATAGTACTTAATTTGTGATACCTGGCTTCTCTGTGCTCCTTGTTACTTAAGGTTTGCAGAACAAAACTGTGTGCTGTGAAACTTCCTGCCACCCCTAAAAGACTGTAAAAGTCAGACCTTTCCTTTGTTCTGGGGATTGGTCTGAGATGCCTCAGGAAGACAGCTGTAGGATTTGGTCCTGAGGAGCCAGTGGGGTCAAGGACACCACAAGAAAACTCACAGAATCAGCTAACCTGGACTCCTAGGGGCTCCCAGAGACTGAACCAGGGATCCTTCATGGGACTGACCTAGGCCCTCTACATATAGATTATAGCTGTGTAACTTGGTCCTCTTGTGGGACTCCTAACAGTGGGAACAGGGGCTATCTCGACTCTTTATTGGCTTTTAGGACCCTACTGGGTCATCTTGCCCCCAGCCTTAATACATGAGGACCTACTTAGTCTTGCTGCAACCTGATATGCCATGTTGATATTCATGGGAGACCTGCACTTTCCTAAACAGAAATTGAGGAGTTGGATTAAGGGGGTGTGAACAGAAGGGGGTGGGGATAGGGACTTGGAAGAGAGAAGGGAGGGGAAACTGTGGCCAGGATGTAAAATAAATAAATTTATTAGAAGAGGAGGAGGCTGGAGAGATGGCTCAGAGGTTAAGAGCACTGGCTGTTCTTCCAGAAGTCCTGATTTCAATTCCCAGCAACCATATGGTGGCTCACAACCATCTGTAATGAGATCTGGTGCCCTCTTCTGGCATGCAGGCAGAACACTGTATACATAATAAATAAATAAATCTTTTAAAAGAAGAGGAAGAAGAAGAGGAGGAGGAGGAGGAAGAAGAAGAAGAGGCAGCAGCAGCTTTGTAAGTGTTACAGTTCTGAATGAAAAGGCATCCTGGCAGTCAGGAGCCAAAAAATACCACAAAGTCATACCCCGCAACAAAGCTCACACAGGAGGTTTATAGGGAGGCAAGGGCATAGGAGGATGGCTGCCTCTGCTTGTGTGAGAACAGCAGAGAACTGATCAGAAGACAGATTACTGCTTGACTCATTAAATCTGGACTGTTAATTTGGTTTGATTTGGCTTATTGCATCAGCAGAATTATTCACTACCAGGGCATATTTTAAAAACCTTATCATCTTATGCCTAACCTGGGTGAGTCAAATCTTTCCACAACCACACTCACTCTTCCCCCTTCCCCTCCCCGCCCCTGCCACATCATCTGGTATGCGGAAAGGGCTTTTGCTTGGTAAGTCACCCATTTCCAAACCAAAATGCCTATAAGGGATCCAGGATACCTTCTGAGTCTCTGACGCTCTGGGCCAAAGACTTCTGGTCACTGCAGCTTCAGGTAGTTCTGGCCCATTCCCTGCTCCTTGGGATTCTCCTGTCCAGAAGACGTTCTGTACTGAAACAACCCCACACACAGTTCTCAGCTACAGGTTTATAGAACCGGATGTGGTTTTTGTAGCCTCTGGCCTACAGCAAAAAGCTTGTAAATGGGTGATTCTGCGTCAAATCCGACCCCCCAATAGCTACGAAATTTATCCAAAATCAGGTCTAGCACACACTATACATTGGTTTGAGCTCCCCTACTCAGGTTTACAAGCCTTGCATTCTCACTCCCTCCCCTGTTCACTGTTTCTTTGTGTCTCCACTCCTCACCCCCACTCCCTGCTCCTCTGCTTGCCTCCATCTCATGCCTATGCTCAATCGCTCTCCCAGTTTCTCTGACCTGCTGCTTTCTCTCAATGGCATACTTTGGCAGGACCCACTGAAGGATGCCCACTCTTGACTTGGCTTTTGCTTCCCTGGCATTTGGCCAGGCCACGCAGGTATCTTCCCACAATAGACCCATTCTCTCTGTTCCTGACTGCTCCCCCACCCTAAGTTCTCCATGTGGGTCTTGCCCCTCTGCTGTTGCAGCTGCCATGCTGGAGCCCGTGGGGGCCCTTTTTCCTGTCTGGCTCCCCCCACCCCCAACCAGGCTGAACTTCTACCCGCCTGCTCCACCCTTAATAAATCCGTTCTCCTTCAATAAACTCTGTTACACCTTCCTCTCTCCTAAATACCTTTTCCAAATCCTCCACTTGCTTTTCCAGCTCTCTCAGCCAGGCTTTCCCATCCCAGACAGCCTGCTGCTACTGTTTCTCAATTTCCCTCCACAGCGCCTTTCCCAGACTCAGATTCATGAGATGCTGCTGTTGTAACCCTGCTGCCTGTGAGTCAGATACCTTGAGTGGCAGTGCCTGGCCACCTACAGCAGGCTGCCCCAACCTAATAGGATGGCCAAGAGGCACCTTGTATTCCTGTGCTTTCATAAACTCTTATTTCAGGGTTTTTAAGTTGGTCATCTGACGTGGTTCTCCATGGAAAGTTTTGTCTGTCTTTCTTTTTAAAATGTCCCACCTATTATGTATGTATGTATGTATAAATGTGTGGCCACAGTACACTTGTTTCTGACTGGTTTTGGAAGCCTGAGTGTACGTGTTCCATGTGTCTTGGTAACAACTAGCTGCCTGGCTCAGAATTTGACTCTGGGCTTTTCTGGCCCTGAATTTGATGCAATGACAAAGTTATTTAATTGGGTAAGATTTAAAATCTGTAAAATTTGTAACTCCAGATTGAAACTACTCTGGAAAACACCACATGGTCTGCCATCACCTTACAAAACATGGGCAGCCACCCTTTTGACTAAGGTTGAAAAAAGGGAGCCATGACTTCACCGCCATCTAACCTGGAGTGGCCCCACCAAGGAGACATTAAGTCTCCAGTATATTTTAGTTGTATGGTAATTCTTGTCCTGTTCTAAAAACAAGGTTTATATACAAGATAAGATTTAAAACAATGCTGGTTTACTGAGGTATTAAAGCTGCACCTCCATGTGTTTATGTACAGAGATGTATCTTGCTGGCAGCCAATTTTGTAACCTAAGGGCACAAAGTCAAAACTTGGTTTTGCCTTATGATTATGTCTTAGGACCACAGATGGATTGAGATATTCCTTCTAATCTTCTTACTTTTACTAACATTGATAAGCTGTAGCTAATTGGGTAAACTATATGTATATATATATATATATATATATATATATATATATATATATATATATATAATTTTTCTCAAAGTTAAGCCTAAACAACCTTTATCTATTCAGATATACCTAACTGTAGCGCCTGCACTACCTGTTCACCATGTCCCAGCAAGGGGCTGAGGATTAAAGCAGAAACAAGACAGCAGGTCATTCCTCTCAGCAGAATGCCCTTTATTGAAAGAGGGAAGAGGCCTTAAATACAGGCTTACAGCACAGTGGAAGAACCCTGGGGGGCAGAAGTTCGCTACAGATGTTTTACATTCTTGCATCCTAGCTGTTTACACCAAATGCAGGATACACAAACAAGGAAGGATCCTGGAGGTAGGAGCTGATGATGCAGAGGCCATGGAAGGGGAGCTGCTTACTAGTTTGCTCCCCTGGCTTGCTCAACCCACCTTCTTATAGAAACCAGGACCATCAGCCCAGGAATGATGCCACCCCACCTTGTTTGAGTTCCTGTCCTGACTTCCTTGGTGATGAACAGCAATGCTGAAGTGTAAGCCAAATAAACCCTTTTCTCCCCAACTTGCTTTTTGGTCATGGTGTTTCATCACAACAATAGATAGGGTCTTGGCAAAGCAGTTATCTGCTCTGTGACTTTGCTGCATTTAAAACAGGTGGAAGTTCTGCCATATTCCTTGGAGGAGATGCAGGATGTTGCTAACAACTGTCATGTCTCTATCATGAGAAGCTTTTTTGTTAAAATGCCATATTCTCAGATCTCTGAAGCATTTGAAGATCAGCGTGTAATTATCTGTTAGGTGTTGGGCCCTGACCCCCATTCGTTGGGTAGCCTTGTCTACAGAGCGAGGTCCAGGACAGGCACCAAAACTACACAGAGAAACTCTGTCTTGAAAAACAAACAAACAAAACAAACAAACAAACAAACAAACAAACAAAAAAACAACACATCAGATTCACTGCAACTAGAATTATGGACAGTTGTGAGCTACTATGTAGGTGCTAGGTCTCGGAACACAGTCCAAGAGTGGAGTCATGTGAGGAGAATTCTGAGTGCTTTGTGAGAAAACAAGACAAGAGTCTTGTGATCTTGGTTTCTTCAAAAACATGGAATTGTTCTTGGAATGTGCTTTGGTGCCCCTCCCAGATGTAGCAGATAGGAATGAGTTTAATTTAGATTACTTATTACAACTGGCTATTGTTATTAGTTTATATGTCTCTGGAAAAACATGTTTTTGCCATGTCCACTTGTCCTTGTGATAGTATACTTTACTCAGGTGACTCTTCTTAACCCTCAGAGTAAAAGTTGTCTGATGCTCTGAATAAAGTTGGTTAGTGCCTGGGACTTTAGTGTGCCTCATTTATAGGCCCTGCTCTCCCAGGTTCACGATGCCAACCAGAACAATGAACGCTCAGAACCAAATCCAGGTCCTCTGCAAGAGAGGCAAGTGCTCTTAACCACCGAGCCCTCTCTTCAGCCCACAAACAAGTATTCTGATGCTTATGATATGTAGCCAAAATGTGTGAAATTTACATAAGAATTAAGTTGACCTCATGCCAATTTTTATTCTTATTTCCAAGCTGCCACACAGGTGCAGAGGGCATGATGGGCTTCATTTTGCATTCACTTCCCCATGCCTGAAAACTATACCTTCATCTCTGCTCTGAAAACTACAACTAAGTTAATAGCATCCTATTCTCACATTTAAAGTCTGGGAATGCAGCTTGAATCCTTCTTTATTTTTAGTCTAACTCAAAGACTCCCCTGCCTCCTAAAAAAAAAAAAAAAAAAAAAAAAAAAAAAAAAAAAAAAAAAACCACCACACAAGTGTTGGGCTTCCCCAAACTTCATCCACTCTGCGATATTTAAATATGCCCTGTTGGGGAATATTATTTTAAAGTATGTTGTGTTTTTTCCTCCTGCTTTTGTTAACAATTCAAAGATGTGTTTGATTAAATAAAATTAACCTGCAAGCAGGAGGCTAAGTCAGCAATTAGCTGATAGGAAGTGGTAGAAAGAAATCACATGTAGCAGGGTTTTTTTTTTTTGTAAGTGGGGGCTGAGAGAAGGATGATGGATTTTTTGGAAGGCGCCTATTTCAAGAAATCCACAGAGTCTATTTAAAGGATGAAGGAATTTATTAAGGGTAAAACTCACTGTACAGAACAGAATAGTCTCAGGTTCTGGAATGCTGTTCAATCATCTGTATCCTAAACCAGGAGGGAGTGGAGAGAACAAGCATATGTATACCTCAGGTTTTAAGGGTCACTGAGTGGTCACACCCCAGGGGCATGTACTTTAAGGTCATAGGCAGATAGTTTAGTAACCTGCTGCATCTCTAGGGTAGATGTGTAGCTAAAGTTTTCCTGGTTCAGCTCCCATGGCCCGGGGGCCAGCCGCTTGGACCCAAGTAAACACACAGAGACTTATATTAATTATAAACTGTATGGCTGTGGCAGGCTTCTTGCTATCTAGTTTCCACATCTTAAATTAACCCATTTCTATTAATCTATAAGTTGCCATGTGGCTTGTGGCTTACTGGTATCTTTACATTTCACTTCCTCTGTGTCTGGCTGGCGACTCCTGACTCAGCCTTCCTGTTCTCAGAATTCTTTTCTCTGCTTGTCCCGCCTATACTTCCTGCCTGGCTACTAGCCAATCAGCATTTTATTTATCAACCAATCAGAGCAACACATTCACAGCATACAGAACATATCCACAGCAGAGGTGCTTCAAGGTCATAGACAAAACAGCTACCCACTGCAGATGCCAGCAAAGGAACAAGGTTAGCTACTTGCTATTCAGCTTCTCTGAGCAAGCAGAATTCCACCTTAACCACTGAATCATGAGTTCTTTAGATTTAGATTGTTTCCCTTAGTAGCTTTGAAAGAGTTGGTGCCTGAGGGAGCAGAATCCCCTCAGGCTGTGTGGCCCTTGCTGCGAACTGCTGCTTATAGCATCAGGGTTGCAGTTGATGTTGAGGAAAGCCTTTGCTTAAGGGGCAACCACTGTAAAAAATTAAAAACAGCAATGCCTCTTACCTCAAGCCCATGGAAATCACTGTGAAATGTGAGATGAATGACCACATGTCATTGCCTTTCCAGGGCTTTCCAGTGTCTCTGCAAACCTCTAGGTCAGTCTGAGCACCTCTGCTTGGAACCTCCAGATGTTCATTTAGGTTGCAGTGCCTGAGAAAATCCAATCTGCCAGTGAGAGGAACACAAGAGCATAAAGTCCAAAGGGAACATGCTTGCTGATATGAATTCATTCCCAAGACTTCAAACGATGGACACAGAGCAGCAAGATACCTCTTGTGCGGTAAGTCAGAGATGTCTGAGATCTGGTTCTCTGGATCTCCAGGGAAGACAGTGAAAGTGGCAGATGCCCTGTTCCTAGGTCCTGAGATGGTCTCATTCATCCACCTAAGAGTGGAGTATAGAATGGAAGGGAGGCAAATGCCCTGCATCTAAACCTCCTTATTTATTTACTATTTATTTATTTGTGTGTGCATATATGTGTGTGCATGTGCATGTAGAGACCAGAGGTTGATGTTTGGTGTCGTCCTCAGTCACTTTCTACCTTAATTTTGGAGAATGGACCTGTAACTGATCCGTACAGACAGACCAGCTGGCTAATGGGCCTCAGAGCTCCTCCTGTCTCTGTCTCCCCACCACCAGGATTATAAGAGTGCACTGCTGTAATCAGCCCTTTATTTGGGCTGGCGATGCAAATTCAGGGTCTCATGCTCTTAGTGTAAGTACTTTACCAAATGAACCATATGTCTACCTCCTGCTGTGGTTTTATGTCTTTTTTTTAAAACAGTCTATATAGGTGAGGAAGGCCTGGAATTCATTATTATTAAGTATCATTATTATTTTATTTAAATATTGGCAAGATGGTGGGTCTAAAGAGAACTTTAGTTCCAAGATTACAAAGGTTTTGATTCCCTTTGGCCTCTGAGAGGACCAGACACACACATGATCCACAGGCATAGTTTCAGGCAACACACTCATACACATAAAAATAGATGAGCCAGGTGGTAGTACCACAGTACTAGGAAGGCAGAGGCAGGCAAATCTCTGTGAGTTCAAGTCCAGTCTTGGTCTAAAGAGTGAGTTCCAAGACAGCCAGAGCAACACAGAGAAACCTTGTCTCAAAAAAAAAAAAAAAAAAAAAGGAAAAGAAAAGAAAATTAAAATATTGTTGTGATATAATTGAAGACACATCTCTTTTATTAAAGATGTTTTAACATGTATATGTGTGCGTGTGTCTGAATGAGTTTATATACATCACATATATAGACACTACCTTTGGAAGCCAGAGGGCATGCGATCCCTTCACCCCTGGAGTTACAGACAACTGTGAGGGACCTGATGTGGGTCTTGCAATTGAACACAGGTCCTCTGGAAAAACAGTAAATGTTTCCAACCATTTCTAACCCCCCCCCCATATCCCTTTTTCTTTTAAATTGATGAGATGCAACTAAGGATCACATCTTTTTTTAAAAAACTCTAATTCCTCTTGCCTCAGCATCTGGAATGCAGCGTGGGGTCATGACACCTACCTTGTAATCTATTAATGACATAATTTTCGTGCTGCTTCGTAGGTTCTCTTGTTTAGATCAGTCCCTCTTCTGCTCACTAGCACCCCCAGCAAGCAATTATGTGCTTTGTGTAACTACTCATCTAAGAGATAGGTCCTGTTCTGGCCAGATTCACCCATCTTCAGCAGCCTATCTGTGAGTCCTCTTTCTCATGCATAATTTCCTTTGGCCTGTAATGAGTAGTTACTTACTGGATTTTCTCTAGGTGTGTGAATATCCTCTTTTCTTGGTGAGGGCCACTTGCAGGATATAGAACCCAGAATCTTGCCCATGTGATGCAAACACTCTGCTACTGGCCTTATGTCTAGTTACGTATATTTATTACTAACAGAAGCCATCATGCACTCATTTGGTACTTCATGTGCCCCAGACACAGTGACAGCCCTCACAGACTGTGTGCTAGCTCAGATGTCTTTCTTTTTAGGGCAGAGGAGAGGATGAAAAATGGCTTAGTGGTTAGGAACACTGGCTATTCTTCCAGAGGAAGAATTCTCACATGTCATGACAGCTCATACCTGTTTGTGGCATTGGGTTCATTGGACCTAATGGCCCCTTCTAGCCCTTGTGGGCACCAAGCACAGGCACTTGGTGCAAAGATGTACATGCAGGCAAAGCATTAAATTAATTAACTAACTAATTAAGTAAGTAAGGGAATGGAGAGATATCTCAGTAGTTACCAACACTGGCTGCTCTTGCAATGAATCAGATTATCAATTCTCAGCACTCACATACTGGCTCACAACCACCTACCTGTACACTCCAGTTCCGGGGGATGTGATGCCCTCTTCTGACCTCAGCAGGTACCAGGCACACACATGGTACATATACATGCAAACACTGATACTCAAAACAAATAATTAATTAAACAAAAATAATTTTCTTTGAGACAAGTTTCTCTGTGCAGTTTTGATGCCTGTTCTGGATCTCGCTCTGTAGACCAGGCTGGCCTCGAACTCACAGAGATCCGCCTGGCTCTGCCTCCTGAGTGCTGGGATTAAAGGCATGTGCCACCACTGCCCGGCAACAAAAATATTTTTAAAATAAAATAGAACAGAGGAGCCTGAGATACAGAGTGACATAACTGGCTGACGTTCATATGGTCGTTAGGCAGCTGGCCCATGCATAGAGCTTGGCAGTTGGGCAGGAAAGTCAGATTGTCAACTCCAGGCACTTGAGAAAACTTGTCCTGGTGCTTTGCTAAACTAAGTGCTGGAGCCCAGGTGTTCCCATGGCTTTGGACACTCAGCATTGTCTTGGTGGATCCTTTTACCATCACTTGAGAGTATTCTTTTATGTGTCCCTTAGTCCTGAATCCCTTACCTTTCTCTCCCATCCATAGCTACTCTTTGTTTTGTGTGAGAACATCCCAATGAATTGCACTGCAGGTGAACTCTAGAAGCTTGAGGGTCAGTGCCTGTGGGGGCCGGAAGAGGGCGCTGGATTCCCTGGAACTGCATGGAACAGCAATTACAGATGCCCAGTGTAGGTTCTGGAAACGGAACTTGGGTCTGCTGGAAAAGCAGCCAGTATCCTTGATAGCTGAATAGCTCCCCAGGCCCTATTTTTGGGTTTTTTTCATTCTTTTCAAATTCTCAGCTTTATCTTTTAATCTTTCTAATCACTGTTACTGTTCTTTTTAGAAGGTGTTTGAGGCTTTATAAAACTTTTGTATTAATTTGTTTTACACCACTTATTTAATAGAATTTTATCAGATTTTTAAAATTACGTTTATTTGCATGTGCAACACACACACACATAATGCATCTTGCATGTGGAAATCAGAGGAAAATTTTCTTGGGTTGGCTTTCTCCTTCTACCATGTGGATACTGGGCCCAGCATCAGGATTGGTGCCTTTACCTGCTGAACAACCCCAGCATCCTGTGTTTTAGTGGTTTTAATTGATAGAGGTTTGAGATATTTTAAAAGTGTAATTTTCAGAATGGATACTATACAAATTTAAGAAATTAAAATAAAACAGCAGCAAACTCATTTTGTGTAAAACCTATTTCTCTCCTGTTGCTTCTCTGTTTTGATCTCTTCAGCAAATGTGACTCAAAGCCAGTCACTCTCCACACTTTAATAGAAGAATAACAGGGGGAAAATAATCTGACTGGGGAAATGGGAAGGGGGGTCCAATTAGAGACAGAGAGGGAGGTAAATACAGAAAGAGAGTAAAATAACAATAAGGATATCTGAAAAAGTCATAAAGAATCATACTACTAACTATCTACCTAAAACACACTATAATACATATCTTTGTATAAATATACATATATGTAGTTTAAATGAAAAGTTCTCATCTGGATCGACAATGCTCCCTCCAAAAGCCAAAGACCATCTAACAAATGAGTTGTTGGCCAAAGACTCCCCAGACATTAAAAGCTATTGCATCACTTAATTCATACAGGTGAGAACCCTTATGGGTATACTAACTGTGGAAAAGCCTTCACCCAAAAGGTACACCTTAATATACACCTGAAAGTTTGTACAAGAAAAACATCATGTGTGCCATCAGTATGGGAGAGTCCTCAATGTGGTGTCAGTGCTCAGCAGGCACCAAAGAATTCATAGAAGGGACAAGCCTTAAAATGCAGCGACTGTGGGAAAATCTTGCCTCTAAGATCCAACTCAAAGAATGCAAGGAATTTTACACAGGTAAGAAATTATGTGTGCACTGACTGCTGGAAGGCCTTTAATGGTAGGTCAAATTTCTGTTGGCATAGATAACTCCCATTAGGGAAAGACCTTTTGTCTGACAAAAATGTGGGAAAGTCTTCCTCCAGAAGTCAGAGTTGGTGAACTCACACTGGAAAGAAGCCTTATAAACGTTATGAATGAGATATTGTTATACAGCTTCACTGAAGGTTCACTATAGAATGCATGCAGGGAGAGATCTTTTGTGCCTCCCAGATAAGGGAAAGTATTTTACAACATCACATTTTAGTAGGTACATACCAACTCATACCAGACACAGATCTTGCACTGCAGTCATGGTTCCATTATCACATGAAAGGCTTTACCAGGAAATCAATTCTCAGTCCATTAGCATATTCCCAAATAAAATATCCTCCTTGAGTTAGTTACGTGGAGAGATCCATTTTTCAACAATCTCTAATTGCACATGACACAGCTCACATGCAGAGCATTTATCTATGCACTTCTTGTTCCAGCATGCAAAGGGGCTTGAGAAAAATTACTTGCAAAGGAATGTGTATTATTAAGCACATCCGTCCCTATTTGTAGTAGCATATTAGATGATTGTGATTTCATTTCAGGATGAAATTAGTTGAGCAAAAACTCAGGAAAATGTTACAACACAAATTGTTGTTAATATAAGAGAGTGTGTAGGAAATTGTGTCAGTGGTACTCCTTTTTATTGTAGGATACCAGTATTTCTCAAGTGTAAGCAAAATTAATTATAGAACAGTGTTGTGTATGAACATATATCTGTGTCTGTAGTGCATGTACACTTAGTGTTTACTTGTGTATATTTATTTGTAAGTATATGTGTACTTTACCTTGTCATATATATGTATGTTTATGTATTTGTATATATATATATATATATATATATATATATATATATATATATATATCTCAGTTGAGTAGGTTTTGTAACAGTACACTGTACAATAGCATGTATATGTGCTGGTTAGTTTTTGTCAACTTGGCACAAACTAGAGTCATCTGGAACCTAATCTGAGAAATTGTCTTCATCAGATTGGCCTGTGGACATGTCTGTGGGGCATTTTCTTGATTAATGATTGATGTAGGTGGTCCTGGGTTGTATAAGAAAGTGAACCATGGCTTTCTGACTCCCCATGGGAGCCCTTACCTTTTTGGAGGAGGGGATGGAGGGGGTAGGTTGGGGGAGGGGGTAAGGCGGAGAGGGAGCAGGAGGGGATCTGTGGTGGGTAAGTAAAATGAATAAAAATTTTCTTTTTTTTTTAGAAGCATAAATATTTATTTGTAACAAAGGAGTTTGTGTACAGTGCTGAAAATCTACAACTTCTTGTTAAATTCACATTTGCACTTCACCTTTTTAAACAAGCATTTATAATCATAATTTTATACAGATATAGATATGTAAATACAACATTAAGTTCAGTGGTCTTTCAGCATTTTCCACTTAAATTTTTTTTTGTTTTTACATAAAAACAGGTTATAATTCCAAAGTCCAGAGTTATTTGAAACTGGAAAATATTTTCTCTGTAGAAAATAGTAAAAATGATAACATTTCCCAATAAGCCCTTTTAAGCCAAATAATAGCTGAATTATACATATAAATATTGATTAGATTCTGGGATGTAGAAGAAACGTATCTTCATCTGTTCAGAGAGCTATGTTTTACTTAAGTTGTGTAAGTGAGATTCCTATTCATCTTCCCCTTCACTGTTTGATTTATTGCAGACATTTTTCTAAAGACTAATCCATAATCTAGAAAGATTTTAGCCTTCTCTCCTGGAAGTACAGCCAGCATATCCTTTCATCAGCTTGATACAGTACAAATTCTTATCCTAAAAATGAAATGTTCCACTAAAGCACGCCCAGTTTTTGGGCAAAACCAAAACTTAGTATAAGCCACAGTCATCCTAGGGTCCTCCCTGCTAGGTAGTCTACCTGCATCTGTGGGTTGCAGTTTGATTGTCCTTTGCTTTATATCTAGTATCCACTTATGAGTGAGTACATACTATGTTTGTCCTTCTGAGTCTGGGTTACCTCACTGAGAATGATATTTTCTAGTTCCATCCATTTGCCTGCAAATTCCATGATGTCATTGTTTTTTCTCTGCTGAGTAGTACTCCATTGTGTATATGTACCACATTTTCTTAATCCATTCTTCAGTCGAGGGGCATCTAAGTTGTTTCTAGGTTCTGACTATTACAAATAATGCTGCTATGAACATAGTTGAGCATGTATCTTGGTGGTATGATTGAGCATTCCTTGGGTATATGCCCAAGAGTGGTATGGCTGTGTCTTGAGGTAGATTGATTCCCAATTTTCTGAGAAACTGCCATACTAATTTCCACAGTGGTTGTATAAGTTTGCACTCCCACCAACAGTGGAGGAGTGTTCCCCTTGCTCCAGTCCTCTCCAACATAAGCTGTCTTCAGTGTTTTTGATCATAGCCATTCTGACAGATGTAAGGTGGTATCTCAGGTTCATTTTGATTTGCATTTCCCTGATGACTAAGGATGCTAAGCAATTCCTTAAATGTCTTTTAGCCATTTGAGATTCTTCTATTGAGAATTCTCTGTTTACCTCTTCAGCCCATTTTAAAAATTGGATTGTTCAGTATTTTGATGTCTAGTTTCTTGAGTTCTTTATATATTTTGGAGATCAGTCCTCTGTCAGATGTGGGCTTGGTGAAGATCTTTTCTCATTCTATAGGCTGTTGTTTTGTCTTATTGACCATATCCTTTGCTCTACAAATGCTTCTCAGTTTCAAGAGACGTTTCAAGACTATTTCCTCAGGTCTAAGGGATCTTCACCCTTCATGTGGCCCTCCGTAATCACTTAGAGTGTAGGTCCTTCTTTCATTATGTTGTTCCTTTGTGGTGATTCCGGACCTCTGCCCTCAGATCTCCCCTAAGGCCTGTTGTCCTCTTGTGTTCTTCCTCCCTCAAAGCCCCATGGTGCAGTGTTCTCACCTCCCTCCCAATTTGTGACTCATTTCCTTCTCAGTAGCAAAGCCTGACAGTAGCCATTGATGCCTGTTGAATCATAGACAAAGAATCTTGAGGGTAAGAAAGTAATAGCTTTGGGAGCAAAGGCAGAAACATAGCTTCTGGTTCTGTGGTACCTGTTCAGTTTTTTTTGTTGTTTGTTTGTTTGTTTGTTTTTTGGAGGGGTTCTTTTTGGAGAGGTCTGTGACTTTGAGGTCTGAGAAATGAGTAACTATAAGGACCCCACATTTAGACTGGCAGGTCAATAATTATTGTTTCCAGAGCCAGGCATGATGGTGTAGGCCTTTAATTACAGCACTCGGGAGGCAGAGCCAAGTAGATCTCTGTGAGTTCAAAGCCAGCTTGGTCTACAGAGCGAGTTACAGGACAGCCAGAGCTACATAGAGAAACTCTGTCTCAAAGAAACACACAAAAAAGTGGTTTCCAGAGGAAGATGTATGAGAACTTCCCTTTCCCACCAGCCAGTTCCCAAATAACCACCATCGAGACTTAATATTAATTACAAATGTTCAGCCAATAGCTCAGGCTTGTCGCTAGCTAACACTTACATTTAAATTAGCTTGTATTTCTTATCTTTGCCACATAACTTGGTACCTTTTCTCAGTACAGCATGCTCTCCCGCTTTTCTCTGCTTCTGCTGGCAACTCCCCTGACTTTGCCCTTCTTCCTCCCAAAATTCTCAGTTTAGATCTCCTGCTTAATCTTATCCTGTTCAGCTATTGGCCAGTCAGCTTCCATTAAACCAGTCACAGCGACATATATTCACATAGTGTAAAGGAATAACCCACAGGAAGAAGCCACTATTGTACTATTGAGTGCAGCTTATGTTAACTCATTCTTCACAGGCATTATACAAGACATTTCTTCCCAAAAGCCCCATTCCAGAGTATTTGATACAGGAGCTGGAGATATGACCCAGTGGTTAAGAGTGCTTACTGCTCTTGGGTGCTCTTGGTGAGAACCCAAGTTCAGTTCCCAACACCCTCATACAAAGTCTGGTATTGTACAAACCAGCTGTTAACTCCAGCTCTCAGTGATCCAATACTCATTCCTGGCCTCTGCTTTCATACTGGTATGTGTACCTGCACACATGCAAGCATACACACACATTAAAAAACAAACAAAACCCCAAACCCAAAAACAAATATACAAACAAACAAAAAAGCCAAAAAAAAAAAAAGTCTGGGTGTGGTGGTCAACACTTTAAATCCTAACACATGAGAGGCAGGGGCAGGGGGATCTCTGTGAGTTTGAGGCCAGCTGGTCTACAAAGGGAGTTCCAGGACAGCCAGGGCTGTTACATTAGAGGAACCCTGTCTCAAAAAACAAAACAAACAAAAATAGGTGGGTGTGATAGTATTTTAACTCCAGCATTTAGGAGGCAGAAGCAGGTGAAACAATATGAGTTCAAAGCCACTCTGAAATATGTAGGGAGTTCCAGACAGCCAGGGATACATAGTGAGACCGTCTTAAAAAAACAAACAAGTTGCCGGGCGGTGGTGGCGCACGCCTTTAATCCCAGCACTCGGGAGGCAGAGGCAGGCAGATCTGTGTGAGCTCGAGGCCAGCCTGGTCTACAAAGCAAGATCCAAGAAAGGCGCAAAGCTACACAGAGAAACCCTGTCTCGAAAAATTTTTTTAAAAAAGTCAAAACAGCCTCCCATCCCCCCAAAAAACTCTACACATAAAGGAGAATACACTTTTGTTTCTGGTAGTCATAAAAGGGTTCCAAAATGTCATATTCAAGAAGGTACACTTCAGCCACTTGTGGAACAGGCACAAAAAGATTCCAGTACTTTATAGGTTAAGGCATGAGATCCAAGAGTTCAAAGGCTAGTCTGAAATACATGGAACATTGTCTCATATAAATAAATAAATAAATAAATAAATAAATAAATAAATAAATAAATAGATAGATAGATAGATAGATAGATAGATAGATAGATAGATAGATAAATAGATAGATAGATAGATAAATAAAATAAGATGAGAAGGATAAATAAGTAGAGTAAGATGAGAAGGATTGCTGTATCTCCTTATAAAAAGCAAGTCCTAGCCAGGTGGCGGTGGTGCACGCCTTTTATCCCAGCACTCGGGAGGCAGAGCTAGGTGGATCTCTGAATTCAAGGCCAGCCTGGTCTACAGAGCAAAATCCAGGACAGGCACCAAAAACTACACAGAGAAATATTGTCTCAAAAAAGAAAAAGAAAAAGAAAAAGCAAGTCCTTCTCACCCTCTCTCTCTTCCTTCTGCTCACTCTTTCTTAGAGGCTACCTCTGTATCACCCCCTCCCCACCAATAAACCTCCCATGAGGTCCTTCCTGGAACTGAGTACAGCAGGTGGTCTGAGATGATGGTTCTTTCCCTAAGATGGAGCCTGTAAAGTCAAGTCTAGACCTTCACATTCCCCCTTCACAAGTACCAATGA
Organism: Peromyscus maniculatus bairdii; assembly: GCF_049852395.1. Lineage (NCBI taxonomy): Eukaryota > Metazoa > Chordata > Mammalia > Rodentia > Cricetidae > Peromyscus > Peromyscus maniculatus. The sequence goes on from NC_134852.1 coordinate 38,609,838, forward strand.
CAGGACTCAATCATGAGTCCTATCTGTCCAGGGATGCAAGGGTATTGTAAGAACCATTAGCTAACAAATTTTTCTGGGGCAGTGACATCTGTATCTATTGCCATTCTTAAGGCCCTGTAGATCTGATCTTTGAGTACACCAGATTATAATCTTATATAATACGTCTTTGGTTCTGCATAAAGAAGGTCAAGTGTCTTATTTTATTGCAGAACCATTTCAGTTAATAAATTTATCAATTGACAACTCTGAACCTATTTTCCTAGTATGTCAATGAGCAAAATAGTTGGCCATCTTGCCTCTCTTCCAGGGAGTTTCCTTTTGACCCAGCATTTCAGCCTCTTCTGAACAGGGAACATGGGATGATGTATTCTCTTCTGGAACTGCTTTGAGCTGACACTGGGGTGCCATTGTCAGGGACCAAAAAAAGGCTGAAAGGCTGGTCCAAGGCTGGTCATTGGGGCATCTGTCAGAAGCATGTGGCTATCTGACCCTGTAGAGACAGGGAACAATCACATTGGCTGGGCTGGTCCACCTCAGCTTTTAGCAAGTCTGGAGCTCACAGTTGTCTGGAGCAGTGGAGTCAGCAACTGAAACTTGGAGGTGACTGGCAGCCAAGTGGAAATCTGTTGAGACAAACTTAAACTATGAACAGAAGTTAAAATTTATGAACTTATTTGGAACCCTTAGGCCCATACCCTTAGTAACTGTGAAAAGCAGGAGTCTTAAGACCAGGAGAGAGGAAAAATACCATCTTTAGGAATAAGCTGCACTTATCTGGGGTCCTTCCAACCTCTGTGAAGTGGATCCAAGTTTTATGACTCTTTTATCCAAGTTTTTATGACTCCTCTGAGGCCTACATGAACTATCTTACAAAATGATATAAAAGTTTTAGATACATTAGTATTATCAATCTGTACTGAAATCCATATTATAGACAAAGCAGGTGTTTTGTATCTGCAAAACAGCAGAAGTAGACTCATACCTTTGAGTCCCAACAAGAACTACAGATTTGGGTTAAAATCATGTGTATTTTTCTTCTGTCCAGAGAGCCAGGTATAAATTAGACATAGATTTTTGGCCTGATGAGAAGAAGTTCTAGGTTTATATTTAGATATATTGATATGGCATCTAAAATAAATCTTAAATGTTGAGTTTATGATTGAATAGTAAGTAGTTAGGACTCTATTAAATGTTAAGTTCTGAACTGTTATATCATAGAACAGGAGAGCAATCTGAAATATTTTTCATCTTAAATAATTTTCTGAGATCCTCAAAGCTTAGAAGCTTTTATATCCTCAGACCATTCTTAGACTCATATTTGAGCCTTTATGGCTTATTTAAACTTTTATACCTTAGAAAATTTTCTTAAAAATGAGCTAACAAGCTGGCTATAGTCTTGCAGAAGGATCTGGTTGTCTGATGCTGCCAAGCTGACAAAGTTATACCTAACCTAGCCATCAGTACTATCAGAGATATGAGAAGGATAAATTATATCTGAGTGCAGACCAAACAGCTTCCAATTCTATAAATGACAGGGACCAATCCATACCCAGGTCTCCATAGAGTTGGAGGCACAAGTATAAGAACAGCATCATCTTCTTCCACCATCAGGCCCATAAGGTAGAGATTTTTTTCCTGTGGAATAGGGACACAGAAGACTGACCTTACTTTGTCCAGGTAAAAGGGTGCAATCAATTCTAGTGTCCTGCTGCTTGTCCACAGTCTGTGCCAGGTCCTGGTGGCCGGTGTTGCATTGGGGAATCTTGCCCTGTGGTCAGTGTTGCCATGATCCAGGCAGAGACATTGTGGTACCGTGTACATAATCTTCTTTGGAGACCTTGGGTCACTGCTAGGATCTGGAAATCTGTCTGATACAATAAGCTTTTAGATCAACATTTTGAATGCCATATTCTACAAATATCTGAAGTATGAGGGCTGTCCAGATATATCTGAATATACCAACTTTGTTTCTAGTTACTTGTTTCAAGCTCAACCCTGAAAACATATGCAAGGGATTGAGTAAACTTATCCCTGTAATATTACATCAGTACTTACCCGACTACAATTAAAAAACTTGATTATTTATGACTATTTACTTATATTCTCTAACAGTCTACAATAAGTAGCCTTAAAAACAATGATTTCAACCTGAAGCTCTTCTAGCATCAAATACAGGTTCAGTAAAGAAACCAGTATCAATATAAAACATATATATTAATCAGTTTATCCAAATAGCTTGAGCTTAACAAACTTAGCAAATACAAGGAGGGTAGACAACATTCTTAAGTCTGAATATACCTTGAGTAAGGAAAAACATTCTTCAAGTCACTGGTTCTCAAATTTCTCTATGCTGTTTCATAACTGTAGCTTTGTCATTGTTATGAATCTCAATGCAAACATCTGACATACAGGTGATCCTAGGCCACCCCTGTAAAGAGATTTTTTTTTTTTTTTAACACTCAAAGGGTGAAGACTCATGGAGTCAGAAGCTATTTCAAGCCCTTTGTCAGACTGCTTAGCTCATTGTCTTGCGGCATCACAAGAAATGAACATCCCAGTTTCTGGTTAGTATTTGGTGCTTATGGCTGTTGACCCTAATTTTTAGCCTTTTAAGTCCAAATATTAACAATATAGAATGTTTTATAAACTGAAAATGTCTCATAGCTTTATAAACCTTAATATTTTAAGAGCTGTTCTCCCCAAATGTCTTTCTGCAATATCAACAATAAAGTACTTTCTTTTACTTTAAGAAGGAGAAAACATGGCATCACCACAATCTGTATAAAGTAAAACCAAGCTCCAAAGTGCAAACAATCCCGAAGTTCAAAATCTTGGATTTGTTCATAATTCTTTTGGCTCTTTTACTTAGAGGCTTGGATGATTTCTTTGACCCTACCTTTGGCAGCACATACAGAGCCTGCCTGGTTCACTTTATTGTGGCTGGTGCTTCTGGTGATCATCACCTGGCACCAGCCACAATAAACTTCCAAAACTGCTAAGGTCCACCACGGCAACTAGACTCTTTTTGGAACTCTAGCCCTGCCATACATTTGCAAACCTCAGCTGTTCCCTATTATCCTTTCATGTCTTTAAAACCATTATCATTTTATTACATGGGTAAATCTTAAATTACAAAGTTTAGCTGCCAGAGCAAGGTAAATTCTTGCATACAAAAGCATTGAGGTGCAGCTTTAATATTTATGAAATACCTTATTTATTAAACACATATAGCCATCTATTTAAATTCTCTAGAAACTTGCTGTTGAAAATTTGGTGTAGACATAAATACTTAGGTGTATATCTCTAGGTTAGCTTTTGTTAACCTGAATAGATCTTTATAACCTTAGTAAAAGATGGTTGCCAGGCACGTGGCTGCTCATGAGGTCATCAGCTGAGATGGAGGAAAGCCATGTGGTTGCTGTTTAAAGCATGTCTTCCTTAACAATAATTGCTTGCATACATACGCACAGTCGGATCCAAGTTGCATACACATACATACAGTTAAAGCTTGATTACATTTACACATATAGTTAAATCCAAGTCACATACGTGTCCACATACACACATACACACACACACACACACACACACACACATATATCTCCATCTTTCATATAAACAGTTTGTAGTAAAGAACCATCAGCTAATTTTAAAAAGAAAACGAACCAGAATTAGCTTTCAAATTCAGTGTTTTCAGGTATAAGAAACCACAACAAACACAGTTCACATTCAACCCCTCTGACCTTCTACAACCTTCCATGTACCCTCAGTCCTTTCCTTTGATCTCTTAGACATTTACTTTAGACAAAATCTGCTTTTCCTTTCCTTTTTTAAACATAGAAACTCTTACCGAAGTCTTTCTCAGTAGTCTAGAATACATTGTAAAGCTACAATATTTTAAACAAGAACAGAAATACATGCATATACCATAACAAGAATAACTCTAAATTTGCATCAGCACTGTGCCACAGAGAAGATACTGTTGGTTAGCCTTATAACATAGCTGTGGTAGCTTAGCAATCATAGGCAGTGACATTCCATTCTGCTTTTGGAGCTAAACCTGTCAGGTTTAGCCTCAGGGCAGATTTTGAGAGCACTACCCATTAGCATGGGAGAGGAAGAGGACAGGGAAGGCACACTCCATAAGGACAGAAGATTGCTGTACATGAGAGCAGCAGGCTGGAAGGGACTCCCTGTCCCTAGCCGGGCCCACAGACCTGTGGTCCACTCCTCAGCTGTGACCCTGGAGGGGCAGTTAGTTCTCTACCAGCCCGGTTCAGGCACACTCTGAGCTCTGGAGGCCCCTGCTGGCTCCAGCCGCCTCTGCCCCGCTGCTCTCCACACAGGGCCCAGTCAGAACCTGTGGGCCATGTCCTGGCCCCACGGTGCTCACAGCCCATCCTAGAGCCCAGCGATGCCTAGTCCCCACCCAGCCTCTGGGCCCTGTGGTGCTCACAACCCACCTAGCCCACTCAGGGGCACCCAGGTCCCTGCAGTAGCCCCTGGGCTGTGCAGCCGCTGAGCGCCAGACTTGTTGCAGTGCATTCCCACCTACTGCCTGCGCTCAGGTCAGAGAGCAAGGAAGCAATGGGGGAGTTCTGTTAGTCTGTCCCAGTTCAACCAAAGGGACCTCCATCCCTTCCGCTGGCCATCCGGCCCAGGAGTCACAGCACACACACAAGCCCAGGCATAAAACACGCATACATGTGGCCACACTTCTCACACATTTACACACTCATATAGGTAGGACATTTCAACAGAAAGGCAAACAAAACTTTTTACAACATAAGACAACAAAACAGCTCTCCTGTGCCTGGAGACAAAACCAAAAAGACTCCAGCCTCATGCTGGTCCATGGGAGTGACCCATGCCATCTATACTACAGATGTGGGTGGGGTTCTACTACAGATGTGGGGTTCTCCACCCCCACTAAACCCACTAACCGGGTCTGGAATGTCTTTCAGCTCCTTGTGATCACGGTCTGCGGTGCGTCCACCCATTTACCATTCCTGATCACAGTCACAGACCTAGGCAAGTCACAGAGACGAAACTGAACACAGACAGACATTTAGAGACACGCTTACCTGCTAGTCAGGAACCCTCCGGTTCAGAGTCCCATTGGGTGGTGGGTGTTCCCCGCCATGCACCAAATGTTGTACCCATTTCTCAAAACCCCCAGAGACCACCAAGGAGCCAGTTTCCGATGCAAGCACATAAGGGTCCTTTTATTCAGGTTCAACCTGGGCACAGCAGATGGAAGGAAATGTGGCGGTGGCCACAAGCCCAGGTGTAGAGAGTTTTTTATAGTGGAAAACCACAAGTCGGGAATTGGCAACTTGGGATTGAGTTGTTAGAAAGGATATGGGACAAGGTGATTTTTTGGAAACTATTGGTGTAGCCTTTGGGCATGAAACCACATTTGAAACCATTGGGTTAGACTTCTGGTGGGGAACCACAACTTGCTGAACAGGATTATCTGGACTGCTCAGCAGGATTATCTAGATATCTTCAGGGGCCATAAACTGCAGACAGGATGTCTGCAGGAGGGTACTGCTCTGTATCTGAGTTGTCATGGCACATTCTGGAGGTTCTTCCTGGTACTGAGTACAGCAGGTGGTCTGAGATGGTGGCCCTTTCCCTGAGATGGAGCCTGTAAAATCAAGTCTAGACTTTCACAGTCTGACTACTTCTGACTAAAGCACAAAAGGGAACCAGCCTTAAACAGAAATATTTGGCAGTTTATAAAGGCCTTAGGCTTATAAATTCCACACAGGCTGTCATCCTTAACGTTCCTTCAGGCCCAGGCCCCTGGTTACACTTTGAACAATTTAAACAGAGACAGGAGACTTGTGCAAGTCTAACCACTTGGCAGATGGAAGATTCTCACAGCAAAGATATTGGCAGGATTATTTTTAACTACACCAGGGTAGTTGCTGTTTTCAAACAGTTGTTACACAGGGTCTCCCTGCCCACCCGGCAGGATTATGCTCTTCTGGGTAAGACCACAGAGACCAGGACTCTGGTTGTTACCCTGTGCTGCCCCTTGAGCTGCCCTAGAGAGGATGATTTTTGATCTGGGGATGTTCCTAATTGCTGGTTGTAAGGGCTGATTCCTTTTGTTATGGTAGTGGAGTCAAATTGGAGGTCATTCTTGGTGAACAAACACCAACAGAAACATTTTCTTAGCAACCCTAAACTTCAATTATGATACAAAATTTTCTTTCCAGTGGTTTCTAACATGCCTAGTTAGTGAACTATTTATCTTCCAGTCATAATTGGAGACAGTGCTCCGTCAGTTAAATTCTATTTTGTGTAATTAATTTCTGAAGCAAGTTTATTAGTAAATCCTTTATAGCATCAACTTTATTACTTCAAGTTTCTCCTGCAAATATTGGAGCAAATTATTTGAACCTCTATATGGGGGTTATTTAGGGTTCTCTGGAAACCTGTAAATTGCAACCTCTGTGTGCTGGTTAGTTTTTTTTTTTTTTTTTTTTTTTTTTTGTCAACTTGGCACAAGCTAGGTTTATCTAGGAAGAGGGACCTCAACTGAAAAAAAGTCTCCATCCTGTAGGCAAGTCTGTGAAGGATTTTCTTTTCTTTTCTTTCTTTCTTTCTTTTTTTTTTTTTTTTTTTTTTTTTTTTTTTTTTTTGGTTTTTCGAGACAGGGTTTCTCTGTGTAGTTTTGTGCCTTTCCTGGAACTCACTCTGTAGCTCAGGCTGGCCTTGAACTCAGAGATCCACCTGGCTCTGCCTCCCGAGCGCTGAGATTAAAGGCGTGCGCCAGCACCGCCCTGTAGCATTTTCTTGATTAATGCTTGGTGTTCTGTTTTTGAGTTTGTTTGATTTGCAAAGATTTGTTTATTTTGTTTTATTTTTAGAGACAGGGTCTCTCTATTATGTAGCCCTGGCTATCCTAGAACTCACTCTGTAGACCAGGCTGACCTTGAATTCACAGAGATCTGCCTGCCTCTGCCTCCCAAGTGCTGGAATTAAAGGCATTTGCCACCATACCTGGCTGTTTTTAAATATTTTTTTTAAATTTTATTTTCATTTTATGTGTATGGGTGGTTTGACTCAGTATATGTATGTCTGGTGCCCACAGAGACCAGAAGAGAGAGGAGAATCCTCTAGCGTGTGGGTGCTGGGAACTGAACCTGGATCCTCTGCCAGATCAGATAATGCTTTTAACTACTGAGCCATCTCTTCAGCCATAAAACACCTTTTATTGTTTTCTTGAGAGAATGTCATCCTATGAATGTCAAGCTAGCCTTGAATTTGTGGTGGCTACCTACTTCTAACTTGTTGAGTACTGGAATTATAGGTGTGTGCTACCACACCAGCCCAGAAAACAAATGAAATAAAATAAATAAAATATTGAAGATAAATTATAACTCTGAGATCTGCCTCACATGAATATTATGATCATTTGCAGTTACATATGGTGATTCAGTGCTGACCTTTGGGCCCCTGTACAAGATAAAGACCTGTGATTCGTTGTTGACTAGAACAAGACTGTTTCCATATCGGGGTATGTTATATTAATCCTTTCTGTTAGGGATGATTTGGGAGGTATTTATTGGTTGTCAATATAGTGATGATTTCAGAAGCCTGGGGCAGGCAGTTTGTAACCTGACAGTCCTGTGCTTAACTGGTTGGAGGTTTCTGGAAGTTAATGGTGTTAATAAATAGCTGTATTCTGGTACAGAGAGGGCATCACATTATGGACAGGCTGAAAGTGCTCAGTGTGGGGAAGTTCTGGTGCATGTTTGCAGATTTTCTGGGCCAAGAATTGGTCAGTGAATTTAAGCAACGTGTCCAAAATAGAATAGACTATGTGACTATGGATGGACAGGCAAATATCTAGAAACCAGGGTAGAATCAGAATTAACTATCACCCTAAGCTCTCTGGGCAACAGGAAACAGAAATGCTGTTTTTAGATGCTGACTACAGAAGAGACTACACAGAACATGGTGGCCAGTGCAGTGCGTTCCTTAGATGAAAACAGCGTGAATCTATGCCGCTGTTCTTCTATTTAATGACCTGTGAGCAAATTAAACAGAATACTAATGCTTACTATGTGTAGCTGAAAGGGTTGTTTGAAATGAAATAAAAATTAAATTGGCAGCTTATTGGTTTTTATTGTTAATTACCACCTGCCAGGTGGCTGCTGAGAGCTTGGTGAGCCTTCCTGCCATGCCATTTTAGATCCCTATGATAAATACATACCTGTGTCCTCATTTTGGAAGCAACTAAATATCTTGATATTCTTCCACTTAATAGGTGGAAGTCTTGAAACCAATCCTTCCTTGACTTTAGTTGAAACTCACGGGGTTCTCTGTTCCCCCAGCAGACCTGGTCTGTCTGCCTTGTTCCCAGTGCTGCAACAGAACACTGGCTGCAGCCTCCCTTCCCCGTCTCCAGGCTTCCTGCGGATCCCACAGACCATCCCCTCCTGCCCGCCCTCCCCCTGCTTGTTCCCATGTTTCAGTCCTCAGCTTGGACAGACACACCCCTGCTCAACCAGAGGCCATGCTGGCCAGAAGACCAGGTAGCCTACCCACAGGCCTTCTCTGCGATCTCTATTCCAGCAGACTCAAACCCTCAGGCGCGTCCTTGTCCCTAACTCTACAACAGGACACCAGCTGCAGCCTCCCTCCCCTTCTCTCCACATCTCCTGTGGATCCCACAGACCACCTCTTCCTGTCCTTCTTCCCCAACTCATCAGTGCATCCCAGCCTCCAACATGACCAGGCATTTCCATACCACCTAGCAGGCCAGGAAAACATACAACATACAGCCATCACACTCTCTGAAAATCCAGAGAGGAAACAGAAGCCAATGAACAAAATACCCACACCACAAAGACAAATCCAGAAATCAGCACCTAGATCTATAAGCACCCCAAAACCAGATGCCTAGATGCCAGCATAAGAATATAGTCAATAGTAGCCCGGGCAATATATCTCCACTAGAGCCCAGCTATCCTACCACAGCAGTCCCTGAATATTCCAACACAGCTGAAGCACAAGAAAATGACCATAAAACCAACTGTATAAAGATGATAGAGTTCCTTAAAGAGGAAATGGATAAACCCCTTAAAGAAATCCAGGAAAATGTAAACAAACAATTGGACAAAATGGATTAATCCTTTAAAGAAAACCAAGAAAAAAAAAACCAAATTGAAGGAAATGAATAAAACTGTCTGAGACCTAAAAGTGGAAATAGAATCAATAAAGAAAGTTCAACAGTGACTGCAGAGGTAAGCTTCACCAACAGAATACAAGCTATGGAAGACAGAATCTCAGGCATTGAAGATACTATAGAAGAAATGGATACTGCAGTGAAAGAAAATGTTAAATCTAAAAAATTCCCGACACAAAACATTCAGGAAATCTGGGACACCATGAAAAGACCAAATCCAAGAATAATAGGAATAGAGGAAGGAGAAGAAACCTAGCTCAAAGTAAGGCCTAGAAAATATTTTCAACAAAATCATAAAAGAAAATTTCCCTAGCCTAAAAATGGAGATCTATAAAGGACACAAGAACCGTCCAGAACGCCAAAGTTCCCTCTGCACATAATAATCAAAACACTAAACATTCAGAACAAAGAAAGACTATTAGAAGCTGCAAAGGGAAAAGACCAAGTATCATATAAAGGCAGACCTATGAGTATTACACTTAACTTCTAAATGGAGACTCTAAAAGACAAAAGGGCTTGATCAGATGTACTACAGACTCTAAACAGACCACAGATGTCAGCCTAGACTACTATAACCCTGGAAAACTTTTAATCAGCATAGATGGAGAAAATAAGACATTCCATGATAAAGTGATATTTAAACAATATCTGTCTACAAATCCAGTCCTACAGAAGGTACTAGAAGGAAAACTCTCACCTAAGGAGGTTAACTACATCCATGAGAACACAAGAAACAAATAATCTCACATCCACAAAACCAAAAGAAGCATGCCTGCAATTGAACACACACACACACACACACACACACACACACACACACACACACACACACACACACACACAGTGGTGATATTTTGTTTATACTCTAACAAATAAAGTTTGCCTGGAGATCAGAGTGTGGAGCTAGCCACTAGAGGTCAGGAAGTGGTGGCACACACCTTTTATCTCAGCACTTGGGAGGAGGAAACAGGAAGTAATAAGGCCAGGTAAAGACAGGAGCTCACCCCTTTCAGTCTAAGGATTTGGTAGGGGTAAGAAGTGGCTGTAGTTTGCTCCTTTGTCTGGCTGATCTTTCAGCATTTACCCCTGTATCCGACTCCAGGTTTTTTTTTTTTTTTGGTTTTTCGAGACAGGGTTTCTCTGTGTAGCTTTGCGCCTTTCCTGGAACTCACTTGGTAGCCCAGGCTGGCCTCGAACTCACAGAGATCCACCTGGCTCTGCCTCCCGAGTGCTGGGATTAAAGGCGTGCGCCACCACCGCCCGGCCCGACTCCAGGTTTTTATTATTAAGACCAATTAGGATTCACACTACAATACACACAGACACACACACACAGACACACACACACAGACACACACACACACACACACACACACACACACCATCATCATCACTACAACAACCAACAAAATAACAGGAATCAGCAATCATTGATCATTTATATCTCTCAATATCAATGGTCTCAATTCCCCAATTAAAAAAAAGAATAACAGAATAGATGCAAAAACAGTATCTATCCTGCAGTGTCCAAGAAACACACCCCAACCTCAATGTATAGACATTACCTCAGGGTAAAGGTTGGAAAAATATATTCCAAGCGAATGGACCTAAGAAGCAAGCTCATGTAGCCATTTTAATATTTAACAAAATAGACTTCAAACCAAAACTAATCAAAAGAGATGAGGAAGGGCTCTTCATACTCTTCAAAGGAATAAATCTAAGATGACATTTCAGTTCTCAACATCTATGCCCTAAGCACAAGGGCACCCACTTTTGTAAAAGACACTACTACAGTTTAAATCACGTATTGACCCTGACACACTGATAATGGGAGTTTTCAATATCCCACTCTCACCAATGGACAGGTCATCCAGACAAAACCTCAACAGAGAAATGCTGGAACTAACAGATGTTATAAACCAAATGGACCTACTGGATATTTACAGAATATTTTCTCCAAACACAGAAGAATATAACTTCTTCTCTGCAACTCATGGAATGTTCTCCAAATTGACCACATACTTGGACATAAACCAAGTCTCAACAGATAAAGGGAAATCAAAATAACATCCTGAATCCTATCAGACCACCAGCAGAGAGCTTACAAACTTCCGGAAACTGAACACTCTCTACTGAATGAAAAATGGGTCAAGACAGAAATAAAGAAATTAAAGACTTTCTGCAACTGAATAAAAAAGAATACACAAGCTGGATGGTGGTGGAGCACACCTTTAATCTCAGTGCTCAGGAGGCTGAGGCAGGTGGATCTCTGTGAGTTAGAGGCCAGCCTGGTCAATAAAATGAGTTCTAGCATAGCCAGAGTGGTTACACAGAGAAACCCTGTTCCCCTTTCTCCCCCAAAGAAGACTACACCGCATACCCAAACTTATGGGACACAATGAAGGCTGTTTGACTAGTTCATAATAATAAGTGCCTACATAAAAAATCTGGAGAGATCTCTTATTAGCAACAAACAGCACACCTGAAAGCTCTAGAACAAAAAGAAAAACCAATAAGGTCTACAAACCATTATCCAAACTAACTAAAAGACAGAGAGAGAATATCCAAATTAACAAAATCAGAAAGGAAAAGGAGGACATAATAACAGACACTGAGGATATCCTAAGAATCATTAGATCATGCTTCGAAAACCTGTACTCCACAAATTGGAAAATTTAAAAGAAATGGACAATTTTCTGGATAGGTACCACATATCAAAATTAAATCAAGGTGAGATAAACAATTTAAATAGACCTATAACCCCTAGTGAAATGGAAGCAGTCATTAAAATCTCCCTGGCAAAAGAAGCCCAGGGCTGAATTTTAGCACAGAATTCTACTAAACTTTCAAAGAAGAGTTAACGCCAATACTCCTCAAATTATTGCAGAAAATAGAAACAAATGGAACATTGCCCAATTCATTTTATGAGGCCACAGTTACCCTGGTACCCAAATCACATAATGACTCAACAAAGAAAGATAATAACAGACCAACTTCCCTTATGAACATAGATGCAAAAATACTCAACAAAATACTTGCAAACTAAATCTCAGAACACATCAAAATGATCAACCACTGTGATCAAGTAGGTTTCATCCTGGAGATGCAGAGGTGGTTCAACATACAAAATCATTAAATGTGATTCCCCTATCGGGGGCTATGGGGGTCCAGCCCCTTGATAGTCCCCTCCCAGGGTCCGGGAAGAATCTACAACCAGCTGATAATTAATCTTTGATGAAAAGAAATGAATCTATGTACACGAAACTCCTTAGTTCATATACTTTATTATTGTTCTGTGATAGTTCTCTCTCTACACAGCTTCTATTCTGCTCTCATGCCTAGCTCCTTCCTTGCCTGATTTCTCTATATTTGTCTACTGTCCCCTCTAGGTTCTATCTTAGTTCCTTCATCTAGTTCTGTCCCTTCTAGGTTCTCATCTATCTAGTTCTTTCCCCTATCAGCTCCTCTCCCGTCTCCTTCTCTCTCATCTGGTTCTTCCTCATCTTGTTCTTCCCTGTCTGGCTCTTCCTCATCTTCCATCTCATTCCTCTAGTCCTCTCTTTTAGCCCTTCAATCTAGTTTTTCTCCATCTCAGTTTGTTCCTCTCAAGTTCTTACCCATCTAGTTCTTCCATTCTCTTTTCTCTTCTCTGTCTCATCGTGCCCTGGGAGTCCTGGTATATATACACTTACAAGCAGTATTCCCTTAGCAGTGCAAAACTAGGCTTCCAAGGTCAAATGGAGGGGTGATAAGAATCACATAGGGAGGCAATAACCGTTAATTATCATTTACAACCACAAAGGGAAGTGACCAGTGGGGAAATGAATTAACTAAAGGCTAAATTCAGCTAATATCTAAGAAGAGAGATCTTATGTGCTCAACTATAATCTTAAATGTGATTGGTAGAAAGTGTTAAGAATCTCTAAGTTGCTAGGTCAATGGGAGAAAATAAAACTGTCTTCTTTTTTCCTGTGGCTCCTATCTGTCCAAGCTATCTACCATTTTCCTGCAGGGTGAGGGAAAGTGTGCTCAGTTGCTAGGCAACTTGTGTACAGCTAGATGCCTCTGGTGATAGTTAAAGGGAGATCTGGAACTGGAGGTAAGGTTTGGGAAAGGAGGAAGTAAGGCTTAATTGGCACATCCGCCAGGCCTTCTCAAACAGGTAGCCTGGATGCTTAAGTCTGTTCTTAGAGAGTACAGAGGTATCTCTGATAAAGTACTTTCCTCCATCTGGGGATGGACCTGGCCAGATTCTGCTAATGATAATTACAGGGAGGCTTGAACTGGAGTTCTGGCTGAGCATAGCTGTCAGCGCAGAAGGTTATCTAAATATTCCTAGAAGTGGTTAGGTAAGGAGTTAGCGGTCTATAAAGTTGGTAAGGCTGTAAGAAAGGAGGGTCCGAGCTGAACTGTGTAAAGCTATTACTTAACGTCCACCTGACCTAGGTGGTGTCTCCTTGTGGAATTTATCTTAAATCAGGAGACTTGCATGTGGACTGTTATTACTGCTAGTCCTTGAAAGTAGCCAAGGGAGATATCTGATTCCAGAGAAAGCCTTTCCTGAGGCTGTTCTCCAAATACCTGGAATGTGTATGTCCAGAGAGTGATCAGTCCACACTGTTAGCAATTCTTAGGGAAAAGTCAATTGGGAAAGCTATGAAGGCACACATGATTTTCATAACAGAACACAGCTGATATATAACAAGCCAAGTAACTCCAAAACCTCCTTGGGGTTTGGCTTCCTCTGGAGGAATTCCCTGATTCCTCCAGGTAGTGACTTTGCCATAACCAGTTGAGTTCTTATGATATTCCTGCGGCCCGCAGCAGTTCCCCATATTAACAAACTGAAAGAAAAAAAAACCCATATGATCATCTTATTAGATGCACAAAAGGCTTTTGACACAATCCAATACCTGTTGTGGAATATTATTTTAACTAGGCAAAGATGTGTTACATTTATTTATTCTGCAGAATATTACTTTATGTGAAGATATGTTACACTTGTTTATACTGCCTTTGTTAATGATATAAAGATGTGTTATATTTTTTATGCTGTATTTGTTTAATTATATAAAGATATGTTGCATTTGTTTTACCTTGCCTGCCTAAGGCACTTGATTGGTCTAATAAAAAACTGAGCAGCCAATAGCCAGGCAGAAAAAGGATAAGTGGGGCTGGAGGGCAGAGAAAATAAGTAGGGGGAGAAAACTAGGAAGAGAGAAGAATAAGAGGAGAGAAAGAGGGAGCCAGCTAGATGGAGTAGGACATACAGAAAGAAACAAAGGTAAAAAGCCCTGGGGTAAAACATAAATGAAGAGAAACAGGTTAAGTTATAAGAGCTAGCAAGAAACAAGCATAAGATAAGGCTAAGTATTTGTAACTAATATTAAGTCTGTGTCATGATTTCAGAGCTGGTTGGTGATCCAAATGAAAAAGCCTAGTACAAACACCCCTTCATGATAAAGGTCCTAGAGAGATTAGAGAATCTGTAGATTGCTTTTTCACATGTGACTATGTTAATCCTACCAATCCACAGCATGGGAAATCTTTCTATGTTCTGATATCTTCTTCAATTTCTTTCTTCAAACACTTGAAGGTTTGTCATACAAGTCTTTCACTTTCTTGGTCAGAGTTACCCCAAGATATTTTATATTATTTGAGGCTATCGTGAAGGGTGTTGTTTCCCTGATTTCTTTCTCAGTCCGTTTGTCATTTGTATATAGGAAAGCTACTGCTTTTTCTGAGTTATCTTGTAAAATCCAACTACTTCACTGAAAGTGTTTATTACCTGTAGGAGTTCTCTGGTGGAATTTTTGAGTCACTTATGTATACTATTATATCATCTGCAAATGAAAATACTTGTACTCCTTCCTTTCCAATTTGTATCCCCTTGATCTTCAGTTGTCTGATTGCTCTAGCTAAAACTTCAAGTACTACATTGAATAGATATGGAGAGAGCAGACAGCTTTGTCTTGTTCCTGATTTTAGTGGAATTGCTTTGAATTTCTCTGCATTTATGACTTAGTTGTTAAGAGGACTTGTTATTGCAGAGGACCTAGGTTCCATTTCCAGTATCTACATCATAGATTCTCAACCATCTGTATGTAACTGCAGTTGCAGGGAATCCAAACCTTTTTTTCTGATCTCCAGGGGCACCAGGCACAATTGTGGTGCACATACATATGTTCAGGCAAACATACACATAAATAAATATTGAAATACATCTTTAATAAAATTTTGAGTTCTACTGTTAGTCCTGGAATTCTGTTCAGTGCAGAAGCCATAAACCTTGGTTTGGATTGAATATATATTCCTAAAAGTTTCTAGGGAAATTCAGTAGTATCCTGGGGGTCCCAGAAGGAAGTGTGCTTCTTGTGCCTGCACCTCCAAATGCTGACAGTATATTGCCAATATTCTTCAGTCTGTATTGTACTGTGAAATGGCTTGCCAAAGAATTCTACAGAGCTTCCTGCTGTTCCTCTTTGACCTGGCTCTCCCCATTCGCTTCCTTGCTCCACCTCTGTCTCACACTGTTGTGTTCCGTTCCACATAAACCAACAATAACCAATACCCATTCCCCCCAAACTTTATGCATATGAGAATAGACTTCCATTCAATGGTGACCATGCAATGATTGCAAGCTGTCATATACAAGAAATTTCATTTCAGTCAGACGTGGTGACACAGGACTGTAATTGAAACACTTGTGATGCAGAAGGATGGAGAATTTAAGTTCAGCCTGGAATACAGAGAAGCCCTATCCAAAAATAATAAATAAATAATAAAAAAAAAGAAAGAAAGAAAAGGAAAACAGAGATAACAAAGAAAAGAGGGCTGGTGAAATGGCCTAGAGGGTGAAGGTGCTTGCTGACAAGCCTGAAGACTTGAGTTGCAAAGATGTGCCACTGAGATTTTTAGTGTTACAACCTGGGTCCTGAAAGGCCTAACAAGCTGGGCTCTGGCTATCATCATCTGTAACCAATTAAAGCGACGAGTAATAGAAAAAAACAGAGAAAGGAGATGAATTCAGTTTGTCCACCCTGAGACTAGGAACAAGAGATCCAGTGATACAGACACCCCTGCCTCTGCTGTGCAGATGACTATAGCAAGACTAAGAGATTAAAAAGGAAGTCCTTAGATGTTTCCACATGCACCCTATCTTGGAAAAACATGAATGTACACTCCATTAGTTTTTCTTTTTATTTCTTTTATTCCGTTGTCTTTTGAGACAGAATCTCACCATGTAACTCTGGCCAGCCTGGAATTCACTGTATTGGCTTCAAACTCATAGAGATGTGCTGGCCTCTGCCTCCTACGTGCTGGGATTAAAGATGAGCACCACCCTGCTCAGACCATTCCACTAGTTTGAAAGTTTCTGTTAATACATTAAAGATTTCTTTCCCCCCAAAGCTTACATAACTTGGGAAAATACAATTTTAAAGCAATGGAGATCTACCATGCATAGTTCACCTTTCCACAATAGCAAAACGGAAGTCATGGGATTATTTTGCTATGTAGCCCAGGCTAGCTCAGAATCAGAGAGGTGCCTTCTGCCTCTATATTGCTGGGATTGGAGGTGTTTACCACCTCACCTGGCCAATATTTATTTATTTATTTATTTATTTATTTATTTATTTATTTATTTATTTATTTATTTATCTGTTTATATTTTGATTTTTTGAGAAAGAGTTTCTCTGGCTGTCCTGGAACTTGCTCTGTAGACCAGGCTGGCCTAGAACTCAAGAGATCCACCTGCCTCTGCCTCCCGAGTTCTGGATTAAAAGCTTGTGCCACCACTGCCCAAAAGATTTTTATTTTTATTTTATGTGTATGGGTGCCTTATTGGCATGCATGTCTGTCTGTGCACTGTTTGTGTGCCTGGTGCCTTTGGAGGTCAGAAGAGAGCATCAGATTCTCCTGGAACTGGAGTTACAGATGGTTGTGAGCTGACATGTGGGTGCTGGAATTGAACTTGGTTCCTCTGCACTAGCAGTTTGTGTTCTTTGAGCTACCTCTCCACCCCCAGCCCTGCAGAATTAGGTTTAAACGGAAAGCAAGAAGTATGTAACTAAGCAATCTTAGTGTGTGGTTCCCCTCACTGTCATTGTCTCTGGCTCCAGTCTGTCCTGCAAAGTGGTCTAAGAACTGTGTGAAATCTGTTAAGTTCCAGCTCTGATTGCCTCCTGGCTTCAGACATATCCCTTCCCCCATCATGGGGTTTATATTTCTGGGGTCCATTGTCTTAATAGTCTGCAAAGGAAGGGACATGAATGTCTCTTTAGAAGATCATAATTCCTGCCAGGCCTGTCACACCATATGCGACAGCGTCCAACTTCTACTCTATGGCATTATATTCAGCTTTCCCGCCGCTAAGGAACCGAAGTCCCTGGATGGTGGCCTCTAACATCCTGAGCATATGAATACCGCCACGGAGGTTTCCAAAGAAACTGGAATCACCTGGTCCGCCATGATGACTGTTGGCAGGCATTCAGTTTCAAAAGTGTTAGCGAGCATGCGCATCATCCTACGGGGCGTGGACAAATCCTGCCGGAAATCTAAAAGACACCGGAAATAAAGTGGCCATGAAAGGTTAAATGTTCTAGTCATTCTAGTGTTACTTCGCTGGCGGTTCCGCGAGGTGGTTTGGAACTTTTCCATCCGGGACTCTTTGGCGTTCGTGGGCGGAAGTCGCGGCCCTGGAGTGCCGTGTGCAGAGCTCTCGGAGGTGCAGCCTGAGGTGAGTGGCTGCGGGGCAGGGCGGACGCTGTGCTGCTGCGCGCTGGTTTGTGCAGACTGACCGCTGAGGCGGCTGCAGGGGGATGCCGTGGATAAATAAGGTGCGGGTCGTTCGGTTCGTTTTCATTCCGTTCTCGCGGGTCTTCCGCGCCCTGTGTGTTTTGTCACTTCCCAGGGTGCTCTCCTTTGGGATTTCACTCCGTCGTCCGGGCAAGTTGTCCTGTGAGGACGATCGGGGCAGGACTCGGGGAGTGGGCGCTGCAGCAGCCCGTCCTGGGTGGGAGCCTGGAGCTTCAGACGAGGACCTTGAGGTGGCTTGTGACCCACTCAGGCCATGATTGGCGTAGAAGTCATCTCGGGCAACGATGTAGCCCGGGGCGGCTGTAGGGTGCTTGTGAGGGCCACTCTGGTTGGGTAGTGTTTGCGTAGTCAGTGACTGTACGGCTTGACTGTGTTGTACTGCATGAAGAGAAACAAACGCGTCAGGTGTACCAAAATAGAAAGTGTCAGACCACAGATGTCTCTCTGTTCGCCTCTCCCCGCTCCGTCCCGTCTTCCTCCCTCTTCCTTTCTCTTGTGTCTGCCTGTCTGTCTTGGGCGGGGGGCACGCTTTGCATCCTGCCTGGTATTTAAGCTGCTGAGCTCAGAGACTTCTCTGTCTCTAAGGTCTGTAAAAGTAAGGAATTTCCTTTGTTTTGTGTGCTGTTGTTGGATCTCCTTTACCAGTTCCTCCCGCTGTGGGTGGCTAGCATTATTGAAGGAAATGGCCATGAATATTAAAAACAAATTCTCGTCCTCCGCCGGTGGTGGCACACGCCTTTAATCCCCGCACTCGAGGTAAAGGCAGGCGCATCTCTGTGAGTTCGAGGCCAGCTAGGTCTACAGAGTGAATTCCAGGACAGCCAGAGCTACGAGCTACATAATAGACCCCATCTTAAAAACAAACAAACCCCATCTTAAACACACACACACACACACACACACACACACACACACACACACACACACACACATATTATTCCTTCCTGGAAGCATTTTTTGGGGGGCGGGAGTACTAGGGCAGTAATGAATTAAGGTGCCTGGAGCATGTCAGTGACTAGGAGGCAGTTTGTAACCTGGCAGTCCATGCCCCACTGGTTGGAGGTTACTGGAACTTATCTGTGTCAGTGGCTGTATTCTGGTGGAGATGGGACATCTCATGAACAGGCTAGAAGTGTTCAGTGAGGAAAGGTCCTGGTGCATTTTCCTAGGTTTTTTTTTTTTTTTTTTTTGTGTGTGTGTGTGTGTGTGTGTGTGTGTGTGTGTGTGTGTGTTGGGGGGGTGAGGGTTGGGTGAGTGAATTTTTCATGATGTGCCTGTGTGTAGAGAAAGAAATGTCTAGAAACTCAGACTAGAATCAGAATTGGCTCTCATCCTGAGCTCTCTGGGCAACAGGAAGAAGAAATGCTGTTTTTAGATGCTGACTACAGAAGAGACTACATAGAATATGGTAGCCAGTGCGTTCCTTAGAATCAAAACAGCGTGAATCTGTGCCACTGTTCTTCTATTTAGTGACCTGTGAGCAAATTAAATAGAATACTGGTGCTTACTGTGTGTAGCTGAAAGGGTCATTTGAAATGAAATCAAAAAAGTCGGCAGCTTACTTAGTTTTTGTTGGTATTTACTGCCTTCCAGGCAGGTGCTGAGGCCCAGTGGGCCCTCTCTGGTATGGCATTCTGGATCCCTATAATAAGTCCTCATTTTGTAAACAACTAGGTTAGCATATTATTTTTCTCCTAGTTAAAATGTGAGGGCTGAAAGTGTGTCCTTCCTTCCAAACTGATGGTTTTTAAGTTTTGTTTTATTGTTTGGGTTATAACCCTGAATAATAACGAGCAGGGCTTTTATGTATCCTCTTCAGTGCCTTCATGTGATCTTCCTCATGGGTCCTCACCACTTCATGGTCTGATATTGGGTCATTGTCTTGTAGGAATTTTCAGTGTCTTAGAGCTCCCGGGAACCCTGAAATCATTCAGGCCTCAGGATTTCCTGCTGTGCCACGGCTAGCCTTGCTTCAGCATCTGTGACTCTTGAGGAATTTGTATTTGCTACCAAGAAACATCAAGACTAGAAGATCAGAGGAGACATGGCTGCTGATACGAATTTCCGACAGAAGATCCAACCATTGGATGCAGAGGTGCAGTATGGGTCATGTGAGGTAAGCAGGAGTGACTTCATACTTGGTTCTTCTGGACTTGAGGGCAGACGCAAGAAGCTGCAGACCTGTGTCACCTATGTCTGAGACGATCTTTCATCTAGTTAAGAGTGGACTATGTGTATCCCACATCAACTTAGTACCCCTCACCCCCCTTGCCCTCCCTTTCGTTGGATATAGAGTCTTACTGTGTATGTGGGACTGGCCTGGAACTTTCTGTATAGTCCAGGCTGGCATCACACTCAACACCTTTTTTGCCTCAGCCTCTCCAATGCTGGGATTATAGGCCTACATCACTATAGACATGTTTCCTCTATTTTTTTTTTTTTTTTTTTTAGTGACAAGCTCTTCTTCCCTCTTGAGCTCTCTTTTTTATATCTGTTTATTCCTCTTTCACATCTTGCTATCCTCAGTTCTTAAAGGTTGCTTGCTATGCCCATCCCTGTAAGAATTGGTGCATCTGGAAGGAAGGTACCATTTTGTCAGTTGTTCGTCTCATGGGTAAAAGAATTTTAAAATGGACTCAGAAGGAAGCCCCAAGACGACTTATATTAGAGTTTTAGGGAAAACAGAACAAGCTAACAAGGCAGGTATCCTGAAAGTCCTGTAGTTGCAGGGAGGAGAGAGATGGAGGAGAGGAGAGACAAACAAGCCATCTATTTTGGCAATGAGGCCAGCAGTGGCAGTAGGAAGAGGAAGCTGTGGGTGATTGGCATTTTCAGAGACACTCAGGAAGCCTAGTATACCAGGGAAAGCATGCTTAGTAGGCTTTGGGCCAGGATCTGAAAAAGAGAAGGAAAAGTTAGTTTCTTGTGTGAGAGCTCAGAAAAGCCTGCAAGCCTAACAGTAAAGATCTGTTAGCACTTTTCTGAGGGAGGAGACTGATTAGGGTCATAATTATTCCTCCCAGTCTTGAGCATTTCTTCAGGTGAATCTGCTTTCCTGGTGGACATCTGCCCAAATGATGGTCACCAGGAGTTGGATTAGTTCTTCCAGGAGGGGACATTAGTTTGTAAAGTTCCAATCTTTGGAGCTGATCATAATGTCCTGTTTCTACCTTGGCCTGGGGGTAAAGCTGAGATTTCATTCTTTTGACCAGGAGGAAGTAGCTTTCCCTTAACAGGCCTTAGCAAAGCCCTGCCACCTTTTTGTGTGGTGTTTTAAATCCTAAGGAGGGGCAGTTGTGTTGGTCTGCCTTCTAGTGTTACCAGGAAGGTAGGGTTTTAAATTGACCTTGAAGGAAAGGGTCAGTCTCCAGCCTCCTGGACTGTTAATCTCAATACCCAACTGCATGCGATTCTTTTTTTTTTTTTTTTTTTTTTTTTGGTTTTTCAAGACAGGGTTTCTCTGTGTAGCTTTGCGCCTTTCCCGGAACTCACTTGGTAGCCCAGGCTGGCCTAGAACTCACAGAAATCTGCCTGGCTCTGCCTCCCGAGTGCTGGGATTAAAGGCATGTGCCACGACCGCCCGGCCTGCATGCGATTCTTAGCAGATTCATCTTCCTTGCTACTTGAACAGCTGTGTATGGTGCAGCTCCAGCTGCCTGTTTGTACATACAGTTTTGTCTGTGCACAACTGTTTGTTTTTCTTTCTGATGAGTAACATTATAGGTTAGAGATTCATTGTGCTAATATTTTCTCCAAGTGTTTAAATGTCCTGTACATGAAATTACCGGTAGCAGACAGACAGCAGCAGGAGCAGCAGTTACTCACTTCCTTAGGCACAGTGCTAATCCTCACAGGAGGCTCATGAGCTGATGCTGTTGTCTCATTTTAAAGAAGAGAAACTGAGGCACAGATGACACAGCCAGCTGAACTCATATGTTGAAGCAGCTGCCAGCCTGGGATTCAAGCTTGCAGTGTGCTCCAGGGTCTGGCTGCCAGTTCCATTCCCTGCTTCCTGTGAGGAAACTTTTGGTGATTTTTTTGACTTTATGGCCAGGCTGCTGTCTTACTTCATACTCTGCATTGTCCTGTTAGCTCCCTACACTGTCATCTGAGAATTCTTTTCCTCTCATGTGTCCAGGTCCCTCCATCCCCAAAGTCCTGTGGTTTCTCTTCCAGTTCATAGCTTCCCTGATTTTTTTTTGTGGTGTACCTTGCAGGAGTTCCTGGGATGGGTGTGTAAGTAAGCGTACAGTGAAACTACCAAACTAGACTCCTCCATGGGTAGAAAGGTTTATAAGGGAGCAAAATGAAGGAGGGGGAGAGGTATGGAAAAAAAGCAAACAGATTTTATGTCAGCAGGGTTGATACAAGGAATTGACCAGGACCTTAGTTGACCTTTGAGGGAAGATTAAGGATGGTTCCAGTAAAAAGAGACCCACCTTTAGGCTTCTGTTAACCCAGACAAATTCCTTCTGTTTAGGACATTGTCCCTGGGACTGCCACTTGAGGGATGCAGGGTGTCACTGCTTTGGATAATGATGGATAAATTCTTGAGCTCTGCGTGTGTGAGAAACAAAGTCAACACCATAGATTGCGGGTGTTCAGATGAGGAATCTGTAAGAGTTTGTGTGCATTTATTTGAACATGTCATGGAAATGCTGTTTCGCTTTTCATTGCATTTATCTATGGCTAAGTTTACCTGTAGCTGGAAATCTCTTTGCTCTTGCTAAAACCTTCTGTTGCTTATTCCTATTCCAAATACGTTTTCCTCACTATCCACATGTTATATATTTGAGACAAGGTCTCACTGTATATCTCTGGCTGGGCTGGAACTCACTATGTAGTCCAGCTTACCCATGAATTCATAGAGGTTTACCTGCCTCTACCTGCCAAGTGCTGGCATTAAGGTGTGTGCCACCATGTCCAACTAGTTTTCCATTTTAAAACATTTTATTTAGTTTTTATTATTTGTGTGTGTGGTGTCTGTATGTGTTAATGATTATGTGATTGCCTTTGTGTGGGCATGGAGGTCAGAAGACACTTTGTGTTCTCTCTTTCTACCTGTATGTAGGGTCCAGTGATGAAATTCAGGTGGTCAGGCTTGATAGGCAAGCACCTTTACCCACTGAGCCAGCTCTCCAGGCCCAGTTACTGTTATTTATTGATGAAAAATAAAATAAAAGGAGGGAGACATGACTACTCCTAAAGTATGGAGAAGATTTTTATTGTAGAGATAAAAGAGAAAGCAGGCAGAGGGGAGAGTCCAGGCTGAACTTGGCAGGCTGACTAGAGCAGACCATGAGAAGAGCAAGAGAGGCACCGACGGCCAGGGCAAAGAGGCCAAGAGAGCAGCAGAGCCAAAATGGTTGGGTTATGTAGGGCTCTGGCTGTGGGGAGGGAAGCGGAAGCCCAGCCCCTGGGAGGGAGAGGTTTGGAGTAGGGGGCAGAATGAGAAGTGCTTCTGGAGCCACAGGTACTGAGGAATGCTGGGAGAACTAGCCAGTGTCTGCTTTGATAGGTTAAGTAGACACCTCTCTTAGCCTTCTGTCCCAGGTTTCTTTGAGACCTAACGTTTATTTATTTAGTTTTGAGACAAAGTTCTAACTATGTAGCCCTGGCTGCCCTGGATTTGCTATTTAGATCAGGCTGGCCTCAGACTGGCAGTAATTTGCCTACTTCTCCCTTCCACATGCTGACATTAAGGGTGTGTTCTACCGTACTTGGCTATTTAAAGCTTTTTAAAAAATATTTATTTATGTGTTTGTGCCTGCCTGAGTTTGCACATGTACACTGTGCAAGCAGGTGCCTGAGATGGCCAGAGAGGATGTAGAATCCACTGGAACTGGAGTTACAGGCAGTTGTGAACCACCATTGGGATGCTGGGAACTGACCCTGGGTCTTTGCAAGACAGCTGCCTCTTTCATTCTTTTTATTAATTTTTAATTACATGATTTCTTTGTATGTGCATGTGTCATAAAATGTGGATGTCAGAGGACAACTTGTGGGAATCAGTTCTCAATACGCTGTGGGTCCTGGGGATCAATTTTCCATTGTCAGACTTGATGGAGATGCCTTTATCTGCTGAGCCATCTTTCAGCTCGGTTTCTGTTCTTTTGTAAAGGAATTTTAGGTTGCTAGAGAAATGACTCAGCAGCTAAGAACGTTGACTGCTCTAGCAGAGGAACCAGGTTCGGTTCCTAGATAGCTCACAACTGTCTGTAACTCTGCTTCCGGGGCATCCAATGGCCTTTTCTGGCCTCTGTGCATAGTGCACACACAGGTACATAAGCCTGCATACACAAAATTAAAAAAAAAAGAAATCCTCTTTTAAAAAAATGAAATTTTAAGAACCTTTTATTGTTTAATGTCATATAGTCCTGTTCTTGCAATTGGTGATATTTTGAAATGTGGCTTTTCCAGATGGATTGATGAGTTTGAAAAATGAAGCTTTCTGTGTTGTTTTACTTTATCCTGTGCAGTGTTTGCCATTCCTCTATTGTCTGGGTCTCATCAGCGTGATCCTTAGCCACTTTGTGTCCCTTCCCCAGTCACTCACTGTCCAGTCTCGAAGCCCTGCCCTCTCAGTGTACGTTCCCTCCTCATGGGAGAGACAAGGCACAGATCGACCTAAGTTTCTCCTTTTGAGACAAGGTCTCAGTAGCCCTTGGTGGGCTGGGACTTGCTCTGTAGCCCAGTCTGGCCTTGAATTTATAGAAATCCAACTACTTCTATCTCCCAAGTGCCTGGACTAACTTCTTTTAAAAGCTTTTTCCACATAAAATTGAATGAGCAAGAGACTTGCTTATGTAGTAAAGGAAACCGGAAAAGCTAAGCTTCCTCAGTTGAGTGGGAAATGCATGTGTAATTGCCATGGCTCCCTCCACTGGAATGTCTAAAATTAGCCACACCAAAAATACAAAGTGTAGATGTGTTTGTGTCCCAAGGAAGCTGAGGGAACACTGTTGGTGCCACTGCTGAGAGTATCAACAAGTCCAGCCAGTTTGGAAAACTGCAGACTTGTGTGAACTGTGCATTATCTGACACGCAGCATTTCTACTGTTTGGGGTAAATGCAGCAAGGTAGAGCTGTGCAGGTCCAGTAATTGTATTGATCATTGCCAAGCAGCTCACTGGAAGCAGGGCATTGGTTTGTGGATAATTTAATTTATATGTCTATAAGAGATTGCGTAGTGGTGTCCATTGACTTATTTGGTCATTGTTCTTTCTCTTCCTTACTCCCAGTCGTCTGTGTTTCTTGATAGGGTCTTACATAACCAGACTAACCTCAAACTCCCTGGGTAGTCAACACTTGTCTTGAACTCCTAATCCTCCTGCCTCCACCTTCTAAGTTCTGGAATTGCAAGCATATACCATCACACCTGGCTTTTCTTTCTTTGTTTTTTGTTGCTGTTTGCTTATGTTTTAGTGTTTTTAAGGAACTTTGCTTCTGATTTTCCTTTATGTTTTAGGTATCTTTTTTCACTTATATTGTTTACATTATTTTGCTGTTTATTTTTGTTCTTGTAGTTATGTTTTAGTTCCTTCTGAGTTTTTTATACTGTTAAATATTTTTTTCTTTTTTGTTAAACTTTTTTTTTTTTTTTTTTAAGGAAGGGTCCTAGTTGTCTAAGGTGGTCTCGAACTAGCTATGTAACTGAGGCCTGCCCCGAACTCTGTCTTGTTTTGTTTGAGTCAAGGTCTCCTCATGTTTTTCCCAATTATTAAGACTTCAAAGTCCTAGCACATTGGTTATCTAGTGCGGCTCTGCTGCCTAGTTGCTCATGTTCATTGTCTTAGTATGTTGTCATATATTCTTATAGTCCCATTTACGAAGGCTCCAGTCTCATGAATTGATTATCTATCCAAGGTAGATGTGAATTTTGGGGATGCATACATTCTGGGAGGCTTGTTTTGGTTTTGAGGCAGGGTTTCTCTATGTTGCCCTGGCTGTCCTGAAACTTATTATGTAGACAAACTCTCAGAGATCCACCTGCCAACTACCTTAGCAGTGCTGAAATTAAAAATGTCTGTCACTAAGCCTGGCTGTGCAGGCATTCTCTCCACAGGAGGCAACAGTTTATTGTTGAATGCTCCAAGGGAAAGTTCTCAAAGTAATATAATCAATTGACATTTTCTCTATTAGACATTTCAGTAGACTATTTCTGGAATTCTCCATTATAGTTACATTTATATGTCTGACATGTCAATGTAAAGAATTTTAATACAAAATACTTCCATATGTAGAGTCTTCTTCTTACGGTCCAGCCAGTGTCCACATATCCAGCCTAACTAAAAAGTGTTTTAGTCTCTTTTAATCCTTTAATTTCTCTCCCCCATGTTAATCATTTCTTGAAGAAC
Source organism: Peromyscus maniculatus bairdii (assembly GCF_049852395.1). Taxonomy (NCBI): domain Eukaryota; kingdom Metazoa; phylum Chordata; class Mammalia; order Rodentia; family Cricetidae; genus Peromyscus; species Peromyscus maniculatus. The sequence continues at coordinate 38,636,217 of NC_134852.1, forward strand.
TTTGGGTTATCCTTTAGATTGTGACAAATTCTAGATTTGGCTAAGTTGCGTTTTGATGCTGTCATTTAACATGAACTCTCCTATCCTTATATTTCTGGTAAGCTGGTATTTAAATATGAACGTGTGAAGTCTAGTATGATGGTGACACATGGCATGTAGCTGTCATTGGCCAAAGGAGACTCAGAGCAACACTGTGGGTTGTGTAATTTGAAGAGTGTATCATGGGATTATTAAATTTTATATGTATGATGAATGTTTTGCTTGCGTGTATGTGTACAGTGTGTGTGCCTGGTGCTTTGGAGACTAGAAAAGAGCATCAGGTCCTCTGGCACTGGAGTTACAGATGGTTGTGAGCCACCATGTGGGTGCTGGGAATTGAACCTAGGTCCTCTGCAAGAGCAGCAAGTGTTCTAAACTGCTAAGTCACATCTCTAATTCCATTTACCCCCATCTTATATAGTCCAATATCTCATGCCCAGAGAATGTTCTTGTCTATTATTAAGACAGGTTTTCTCACATTAATTAAGTTAACAATTAACAGTGACCATCACAAGCTCTACTCAGGTGGACCAAGGATCCTGAGTTGACTTGTAAAACTGGTTTCAAGAGGTATTCATATAAACTGAAGTTGGAGTTTGAAGCCAAGGGCCATAGAGACACCTAAAACTTGTGGGAGCTTCGGAAGAGGAGTCAAGTTTACATTTATTAGCAGTAGCTATATGTAAGAGTTGGTGTTTTTTTTTTTAAATTACCTGTTCAAATGATGTAATCTGTGTCTATGGTTGGTGTATTAAAACATTTTTGTGTGTGGATTCTGTGGTATTAAGAGTTTTAGGAAGTGCATTGTATAGGTGTACACAGAGAAAGAAGTGCCAATAAGATAAAATGCAGGTGTATTCCTTACTTTTCTCCTCACCTGGACAAAATACTTAATAGAAACACCTTGAGAAAATCTTACACAGAGGCAGGAGGATAACTGCAGTGTTCGGCCATCCTGATTTACATAGCAAGTTCAGGGCCAGTGAGTTCAAGGCCAGTCAGGCTGCAGAATGAGGCTGTTTGAAGAGAGGAAGAGGAAGAAAGAGAATATGTTGATTTTTGTGTTAGGGACCAAGTGCTGGGGGGCTTTGTTTTCATAGCTAATTAGTAAGCAGCCACAAGTATAACTAAGAAGTCCCTATTGCAAAAAGGAAGTTCTTGTGGGGTGATTACTTCTGCTTCAGGGTACAGCTTCAAGAGGAAAAATTAAGGATAAGGACAATGACCAATCTTTGTACTTTCATCTTTGAAGGGAGTTGGGATAGTTTAGACGGGTACTCCTTGAGTAATACGTGCTAATATGCAGAGGTAAGTAGGTGACCTAAAGTCAAGGAGATAGACACAGAATGAAGTCAGAGATGGCAGGCTTTTATCTGGGATTAGTTCCCAAGCAAGGACCTAATACTTTTAGCAAAGTAGCTTTTAAATGCCTGCTTCATAATGTTGAATCCAGTGTATCCAGCATAACTGTAAGCTGGAATATTGTTGCTTAATCAATGTTGTGCTGTGTACTCTTTCTTAGAGTATTAAAAAGAATTCTTTTCTAACATACTTAAAAAATGTGATTGTGTATGATGGATGACAGGGTTGATTGCTTTATAAGTGTTCTCTATTCCCCCCAAATTAATAGAAAGATATTTTGTGGGAAATGCAGTGAAACGTCATTAAGAACCTAACCTTATCATTTTCGAGTGATGAGTCATTCACAGTGAACTGTGGTTCATTATTACAGAGGTGGATGTCCTTTGAGGATGTGACCGTAAACTTCAGCCAGGAGGAGTGGCAGCAGTTGAACTCTGCCCAGAGACGCCTGTACCAGGACGTGATGCTCGAGATCTACAGCCACCTCTTGGCAGTGGGTGAGCACAGCTGGCCTGGGGGTCCAGGATGGGCTCCATTGAGGATTTCCTTCCTTCCCTTTACAAAGCATGCTGGTGTATCAGAAGTCTCTCTCTGTATATGTATGTGTGCTTGCTTCATTTCTTTTGTGTACCTACAAGTATTAATTATACAAAATAGAAAATGTTGACTTGGTTTTACTAATGAGGCAGTGCAAAGCTTCACTGGATCATCTCTGAGACAACTACCCCAAATCCAATATCTTTCTGATTAACAGGGTATCCCATTCCCAGCCCTGGAGTCATCTTTAGGATGGAAAAAGGAAAGGAGGCACAGGCAGGACAGGCTGAATTTCCAGGCCAGCACTGTCAAGGTGAGCCACTGCTTCCCAGGTCGGGGTAGATTTCATGAGGCCATTGTCAGTTTGTCTCACCAAGTCCCCAGTGGTGGTCACCTTTAGCTTGTTTTCTCCTTGGAGTTTTATGGTTAATTCTGCAATCCATTTATTGATGTGAGGCAATGTGGGGCTTTCTAAAAGGTGAGTCTGTGGGACAAGCTTGTCTGACCATGGATATGAATGAACCTAAGTGGGCTAACTCAGCTATTTCTAATAATGGTGACCAGTTACACTCCGATGTGTAAATGCACAGAATTTTTATTTGCACATCTTGTTTATAAACATCTGACATTGGCCAAGTTGGTTAATATATTGCCCAAGTAATAGAGAATTGGTTGTAATTTATATGTTCTAACAACTGACTTCTAAATTAGTATATTGTCTTTTGGGTTCTTATTATTGTTTACATTGTGTCTGTTTTTGCTTTTCCTGTTGATCTCTGAATTAACTGATTTTTCTTTCCTTTGCTGGTTCATCTTTTTCCCTTAGTTGTGGCACCTTACGCTTAGTGTTTTGTATGTTCCTCTTCTCATTCTGTGATAGGTTTGCCTGAAAGGCTCTGTTCATTCTGAATATGCATTTCTCATTGTTGTATTATGATGAATTTCTTAGTCCCTGACCTTATAGTCTCTCTTGCCTTGTTTAGATATATGAGAACATTCCTGTAAGATGGTTCCCTTCCTTCATTTGGGAGATCAGAAATCGGGATCTACTTCCAGCCCTGGCTGTCCTGGATCTTGCTTTGTAGATCAGGCTGTCTTGTACTCACAGAGATCCACCTGCCTCTGCCACCATGTCTATGTCTTTCTTAACTTAACTTAGGTTAAGTTTTCCTTGTGTGAATTATGGATTCCACTTAAGACACGTGATCAATCAATGCTACGCAAAAAATGTTGCTATTTTGCTTTTTGATACATTTTGATGCAAACGTTCAGTTTATTTCTATTATATAGGATTCAGAAACTTTCTGATGTTCTTATTATGTTTATATATTTCCATCTTTAAAATATAGCTGACTAGTTTATATGCCTCATTATCTGATCCATTGTTGTCACAATTATATTATTGTCTGCTATGTAGGTGACCCCCATTGTATACAGTTATTGATTAACTTGTTTCTACTAATTGTTATCATCATCAGCATCATTCGTACCTGATTTAGGCATTTATGTTCAGTCTCAGTCCCTCTGTATTCATTTTTCATCTTAGTCACTGTTTATTCTTTCATCTGTTTCTGTTTTTAGAAAAATCAGGAATTGACACCTCACCACAGACAGGATCTGAGAAAGCTTCAGTTCATAGTGATGTGGCAAGTGAAGTCACAAGAGATGGTTCATGGTGTTCCCCTTTACAAGAACTACAGCAGGATGCTGATATTTCTAAGAGAGAAAAACAAAACCAGTTTCTACCCTTGCCTCCTGGTACTCTCCTCAAGAAAACTCTGAGTACAAGTAGTGGTCATAAATATCAAAATCCTGGGGAAATTATTCCTTTGGGATCCTACCTCATTTCTACACAAGAGAATCTCCCACGATATTGCTTACTTCCAAAATGTTTGGAGCTAAACCTAGGAGCAAATGGCCGGAATGAAAGCAGTGTTACAGAACAGCTTATTAACATTGTTGCATCCAGTCAGCTCCTGATACAAGGCTCTTGTAATGCTAACTGTGTGGTTACTCGTGGAGGAGAAGAATCATGCAGAAGTCCTGAGAATGGAGATGTTCTCAGCCATAAACAACCAGCGATACATGAAAACCATTCTCAGGAGAAAGCAGATCCAGGTTCTCAGTGTGGGGAGGTATTTTATGCCATATCTGTGCATAAACCTGAGATTACTGTTACTCTGGACAGACCTATTGTTTCTTACAATGGTGGGAAGGCCTTCCTTTATGTGTCAGATTCATCAAATTATCCATTTCAGCTGAAGGTGGATCATCTAGGTCACACTGGAGGGGAGCTTTACAAATGCAGCAGTTGTGAGAAATCCTTTTGTACTGAGGCTGCACTCCAAGAGCATGAGCAAATTCACACAGAAGAGAAACCGTATGTGTGTACACTGTGTGGAAAAGCCTTCAGAGATAGGTCAGCTTTCTATGAACATGAATTGATTCACAAGAATCACACGCCTTTTATCTGTGACAAATGTGGGAAGGCCTTCTTACGTAAGTCAGAGTTGACATCCCATAAACAAAGTCACAATGGAGAGAAGCCTTACAAATGCAATGACTGTGGAAAATCCTTTAAGTTTCCATCTCAACTGAAGGTGCATCATCAAAGTCACACAGGTGAGAAGCCTTATGAATGCCGTGAGTGTGGAAAGTCATTCAGTAAAACAGCCAAACTCAAAGTGCATCAACGGATTCACACAGGGGAGAAACCTTATGTGTGTTCTCAGTGTGGAAAGGCCTTTAATCAGAAATCAATACTAGACAGGCATGAAAAACTTCACCCTGGGGAGAAACCTTATAAATGCAGTGACTGTGGGAAGTCATTTAATTATCCATCCCAACTGAAGGTCCATTGCCATAGTCACACAGGGGAGAAGCCTTATAAATGCCATGAGTGTGGGAAATCGTTTAATTTTCCATGTGAACTGAAGGTGCATTATCAGAATCACACGGGAGAGAAGCCTTACAAATGCCATGAATGTTGGAAACTGTTCAGTAAAATGTCCCAACTGAAGGCACACTATCGAGTTCACACCGGAGAGAGACCTTATAAATGCAGCCATTGTGGAAAAGCCTTCTCTACTAAGGAACAAGTCCAAGAGCATGAGCGAATCCACACAGGAGAGAAACCCTTTGTGTGCACTGAATGTGGAAAAGCCTTCAGTAGCCGGTCATCTTTTCGTAAACATCAGTTAATTCACACTAAAGAGAAGCCTTTTGTCTCTCAGAAATGTGAGACAGGCCTCCAGGAGTCTGCTTTGATACCCCATCAGCAACTTCATATTGGTGAGAAGCCTTACAAATGCCCTGACTGTGGGAAGTTGTTTAATTATCCATCCCAACTGAAATCCCATTATCAAATCCACACAGGAGAGAAGCCTTGTAAATGTCTTGATTGTGGGAAATCATTTAGTAAAACATCTCAGCTGAAGGCACATTCTCGAATTCACACAGGAGAGAGGCCTTATGTGTGTTCTGTGTGTGGAAAGGCCTTCAAACAATTGTCAACATTGAGCAGACATGAAAAAATTCACCTGGTTGAGAAGCCTTACAAATGCAATTTCTGTGGGAAATCATTTTGTTCTCCATCTGAACTGAAGGTGCATCTTCTCATTCATACAGGAGAGAGACCTTACAAATGTAGCAACTGTTGGAAAGCCTTTTGTACTAAGGTCCAACTGCAAGAGCATGAGCGAATTCACACAGGAGAGAGACCTTATGTGTGCACTCACTGTGGGAAAACCTTTAGAAGCAGATCAGTTTTTTCTAAACATAAGTTGATTCACAGGAAGGAAACACCTTTTGTCTGTGAGAGATGTGGGAAAGTGTTCTTACAGAAGTCAGAGTTGACATCTCATCTACAAACTCACATTGAGGACAAGCCTTAGGAATGTCAAGGCTGGAACATGGTTTACTCAGATACACCAACTGAGGGTATACTGTTGAATTCACATGGTGAAGAAGCCTTCCAAATGTAGTATCTGTGGGAAAGTCTTGGCTTCTAATGCCCAACTCCGACAGCATGAACAAATGAATTCACCCAGGAGAGAGACCCTGTTTGTGCTCTGAATGTGAAAAAATCTTCAGTAGCAGGTTAACTATATAGACATCACATATCTCATACTAGAGTGAGATCATTGTTTCTCACAATGTGGGTCAGATTTTGCATCTCATGGAGGAACTCACATTGAAGAGAAGTTTTTGAAATGTCATAATTGGGAAATCATTTATTACTACATCACAGATCAGTCCCATCATTAGTTCATAGGTGGGGAAGACCTATGTGTTTCTAACAGAATTCAACATATATACTACATGACTCATACCAGTCAGTTTTTACAGGTGCAGTTTTACATAACAGGGTTTACTGAGAAATAAGTTCCTAGCTTATTAGTGTATTCCAAAATGAAATTTATTTCTTTATCTAATTAAAGTTCATTTTATGTGTGATCTAATTGCACATCACCTGATTAATATTACAGAAAACAAATCTAGTTACTCATTGAGTGTTTAGACATAACAAACATTATGCATGAGGAAAGTTTGTCAGAAATTAACTAATAATGATAAGCACACATATTTATATTTGTCCTGTTAAAGATGAATTTCATTTCAGGTTGACATTGATTAATTTCAGAAATGTTTTTGTAGAATGTGATATAAGATACATTTTACCAAACTTAGAAAGTTTATGGGAAATTAAGTCAGTGATATTCCCACTTGTGGGAGTCTAGTAAAACCCTTAAGTACCAGCCATGAGAATAGTAGGGTAATTTTATAAGTGGGCATGTGTATGGAATACACGCCCCCCACACATACATATATGTGTATGTATGCATATGTACACATGTGCCTGTATTTGGTCAGTGCCTGTATGGACTTGTATGTATTCCCACAATTTTGTGAGGTTTTATAGAATTAACTGCATACTAGAAGAGGGTAGTTTATTATAAAAAAAAGTGCATTCATTTATTTTGTATATATTTATTTACATGTGCTGCTGTGTATATATTTATGTGGCTGTCAGGAGATCAGTGAATTGGTGAGAATCAGTAATCTCACACCATGTGTATCCTGGGGATTGAACTTGGATTGCCAGGCTTGGTGACCATTGCTGTTACCCATTGAGCCATCTTGCTTGCCCTGTAGCTATTTTTATTTTTATTTTTATTAACAGTCTCTATCTTGAGCTTACACCATCAATAATTAATACTTTTATTATATGGATGTACTTTGAATAAATGAGTTCTAGGGCATTCACTGTTGATGTTGCTTTTCTCTTGTGGTTGGCTCTGGTCTGTTCAGCTTTTTCTTTCTATGTGTAGCATGTGTGGTGATATTGGAACCAACCAATCAGTCTATACTTCATATTTTTAAGAGTTGTTTAAGTGTGAGTGCTGGTATTTGTGAGCCGTTTGCACACATGTAGAGGTCAGAGGACAACTTCCGTGAGTCCGTTTTCTCCTACTTCTGGGTACAGAATCTGGTTTCTACCACTGCATTACATTGGTCCAGGCTAGCTGTACACATGAGCTTCCAGGAGATGGTCCCCTTTCCCACCATCTATCCATCTTGTCAGAGAAGTGCTTTAAATACAGATGTGCACCACTGTATCTGGCTTTTTGAGGTGGAGTTTGGGGATTAAATTTAGATTTTGGTTTTGTTTTTTGAGACAGGGTTTCTCTGTGTAGCCTTGGCTGTCCCTTAACTCACTCTAGACCAGGATGGCCTCAAACTCACAGAGATCCGCCTGCCTCTGTCTTCCAAGTGCTGGGATTAAAGTTGTGAGCTACCCTGCCCCACTTGAATTTAGGTTTTAAGGCTTGTATTTCAAATTGCTTTCCTCCCTCACCTAGTCGGTGGTGGCGCACGCCTTTAATCCCAGCACTTGGGTGGCAGAGGCAGAGGATCTCTGAGTTCTAGGCCAGCCTGGTCTATGAAGCAAATTCCAGGACAGCCAGAAGTGTTACACATAGAAACCCTGTCTCAGCGGTTGGGGGGTGGGGAGGAATGCTTTCCTCCACTGAGCTATCTTCCCTTCATTTATGTTCATACAGGATATATACCAGGAGTCAACAGATCATGCCTACTGAACTCATATGGTGTATGAACTTTTTTTTTTTTTTTTAAATCTAAGTGACTTTTCCTTTATTGTAGCATATTTCCTTCTTTTATCATTACTAAGAAAATTTCTATTTATTTTATATACCAACCACAGATCCTCCTCTCTTCCATCCTCCTGCTTCCCAGCCTTCCCCTCTAACCAACCCCCCCATTCCCACCCGCTCCAAGGCAAGGTCTCCCATGAGGAGTCAGCAGAGCCTGTTACATTCAGTTGAGGTAGGTCCAAGCCCCTCCTCCCTGCACCAAGACTGTGCAAGGTGTCCCACCATGAGCCCTGGGCTCCAAAAAGCCCAAGGGACCTAGTCCAGTCCCATGGGGGTTCCACAGTTCATGTGTTTCCACTAGTTTGGCCATCTCTGTACATTTTCCCACCATGATCTCGATTTCCCTTGCTCATAGAATCCCTCCTCTCATTGATTGGACTCCTGGAGCTTGGTCTGGCACCCGGCCATGGATCTCTGCATCTGCTTCCATCAGTTACTGGATGAAGGCTCTATGATGACAGGGTATTCACTAAAGATTACCAGAGTAGGCCAGTTCAGGCAGCCTCTCAACTATTGCTAGTAGTCTAAAGTGGGGTTATCCTTATATATTTGTGGAAACTTCCCTAGCACCCTGTTTTCCCCTATTTCCATGATGTCTTCATTTATCATGGTATCTCTTCCTTTGCTCTCCAACTCTGTCCCTGTTCCAGCTCGAACCTCCTATTCCCTTATGTTCTCATCCCCCATCCATTACCCCTCCTCACCCCCAGTTTGCTCATGTAGATCTCATCTATTTCTCCTTTACTGGGTGATCTATGCATCCTTCTTAGGGTTCTCCTTTTTTGCCAGCTTCTCTGGAGCTGTGGGTTGTAGTCTGGTTATCCTTTGCTTTACATCTAGTATTCAACTAAGAGTGAGTACATACAATGTTGTCCTTCTGAGTCTGGGTTACCTCACTCAGGATATTTTCTAGTTCCATCCATTTGCTTGCAAATTTCATGATACTGTTTTTTACTGCTGAGTGGTACTCCATTGTATATATGTGCCACATTTTCTTTATCCATTGAGGGGCGTCTAGGTTGTTTCTAGGTTCTAGCTATTATGAATAATGCTGCTATGAATGTAGTTGAGAATATGTCCTTGTGGTATGATTGAGCATTCCTTGGGTGTATGCCCAAGAGGGTCTTGAGGTAGATTGATTCCCAATTTTCTGAGAAATCGCCATACTGATTTCCAAAGTGGCTGTACAAGTTTGCACTCCCACCAACAGTGGAGGTGTGTTTCCCTTGTTCTGCATCGTCTCCAACATAAGCTGTTCTCAGTGTTTCTGATCTTAGCCATTCTGACAGGTGTAAGATGGTATCTCAGGGTCATTTTTATTTGCATTTCCCTGATGACTAAGGATGTTGAGCACTTCCTTAAATGTCTTTCAGCTATTTGAGATTCTTCTATTGAGAATTTTCTGTTTAGCTCTGTAGCCTATTTTTTAATTGGTTTGTTTGTTATTTTGATGTCTAGTTTCTTGAGTTCTTTATATATTTTGGAGATCAGCCCTCTGTCAGATATGGGGTTGGTCAAGATTATTTCCTATTCTATGGGCTGTCCTTTGGTGGTGTTTGCACTACAAAAGCTTGTCAGTTTTAAGAGGTCCCATTTATTAATTGTTGCTCTTAGTGTCTATGCTACTGGTGTTATATATAGGAAGTAGTCTCCTGTGCCAGTGCATTCAAGACCACTCCCTACTTTCTCTTCTATCAAGTTCAGTATAACTGGATTTATGTTGAGGTCTTTGATCCACTTAGACTTGAGATTTGTGAATGGCGACAGATATGGATCTATTTGCAGCCTTCTACATGTTGACATCCAGTTATGCCAGCACCATTTGTTGAAGATGCTTTCTTTTTTCCATTGTACAGTTTTGGCTTCTTTGTCAAAAATCATGTGTTCATAGGTGTGTAGATTAATGTCAGGGTCTTCAATTCAATTCCATTGGTCCACCTGTCGGTTTTTATGCCAATATCAAGCTGTTTTTAATTACTATAGCTCTATAGTAGAGCTTGAAGTCAGGGACGGTGATGCCTCCAGAGGTTGCTTTATTGTACAGGATTTTTTTATCTATTTTGGGTTTTTGTTTTTCCAAATGAAGTTGAGTATTGTTCTTTCCAGGTCTGTGAAGAATTGTGTTGGGATTTTGATGGGGATTGCATTGAATCTGTAGATTGCTTTTGGTAAGATTGCCATTTTTACTATGTTAACCCTACCTGTCCATGAGCATGGGAGATCTTTCTATTTTCTGATATCTTCTTCAATTTCTTCAGAGACTTAAAGTTCTTATCATACAGGTTCTTCACTTGATTAGTTAGTGTTACCCCAAGGTATTTTATATTATTTGTGGCTATTGTAAAGGGTGATGTTTCTCTGATTTCTTTCTCAGCTCATTTATCATTTGTATATAGGAAAGCTACTGATTTTTTTGAGTTAATCTTATATCCTACCACATTACTGAAGAAGTTTATCAGCTGTAGGAGTTCCCTGATAGAATTTTGGGTCACTAATGTATACTATCATATTGTCTGTAAATAGTGAAAGTTTGATTTCTTCCTTTCCAATTTGTATCCCTTTGATCTTCTTTTGTTGTCTTATTGCTCTAGCTAGAACTTCAAGTGCTATATTGAATAAATATGAGGAGAATGGACATTTTTGTCTTGATCCTGATTTTAGTGGAATTGCTTTGTGTTTCTCTCCATTTAAATTGATGTTGGCTCTTGGCTTGCTGTAAATTGCCTTTATTATGTTTAGGTATGTTCCTTGTATTCCTGATCTCTGTAGGACCTTTATCATGAAGGGATGTTGGATTTTGCCAAATGCCTTTTCAGCATCTAATGAGATGATCATGTGTTTTTTTTTTTTTTACTTTCAGTTTGTCTATATGGTGTATTACATTGACAGATTTTCGTATGTTGAACCATCCTTGCATCCCTGGGATGAAGCCTACTTGGTCATGGTGGATAATTTGCTTTATGTGTTTTTGGATTCGGTTGGCCAATATTTTATTCAGTGTTTTTGCGTCAATGTTCATGAGGGAGATTGGCCTGTAATTCTCTTTCTTTGTTGCATCTTTTGTTTTGGGCATCAGGGCAATTGTAGCCTCATAAAAAGGAGTTTGGTAATGTTCCTTCTGCTTTTATTGTGTGGATCAATTTGAAGAGTATTGGTATTAGCTCTTCTTTGAAAATCTGGTAGAATTCTGTGCTGAAACCATCTGGTCCTGGGCTTTTTTTGGTTGGGCAACTTTTAATGACTGTTTCTATTTCCTTAGGGATTATTGGTCTGTTTAAATAGTTTATCTGGTCTTAATTTAACTTTGGTATATGGTACCTATCCAGAAAATAGTCCATTTCTTTCAGATTTTCTAATTTTGTGGAGTAAAGGTTTTTGAAGTATGACCTAATGATTCTCTGGATTTCCTCATTGTTGTTATGTCTCCCTTTTCATTTCTGATTTGGTTAATTTGGATGCTCTCCTCTCTCTGCCTTTTGGTTAATTTGGATAAGGGCTTTTCTATCTTGTTTTTCTCAAAGAACCAACTCTTTGTTTCATTGATTCCTTGTATTGTTTTCTTTGTTTCTATTTTATTGATTTTAGCCCTCAGTTTGATTATTTGCTGGCATCTATTCCTCCTGGGTGACTTTGCTTCTTGTTCTAGAGCTTTTAGGTGTGCTGTTAAGTCACTAATGTGAGATTTCTCCATCTTCTTTATGTGGGCATTTAGTGTTATGAATTTTCCTCTTAGCACTGTGTCCTATAAGTTTGGGTATGTTGTACTTTCATTTTCATTGAATTCTAGGAGGTCTTTAATTTCTTTCTTTATTTCTTCCTTGACCCATTGTTGCTTCAGTTGGGCATTATTGAGTTTCCATGTGATTGTAGGCTTTCTGTAATTTTTGAAATCTAACTTTAAGACAAAAGGTTATTCCAATTTTTTTGTATCTGATTTGCTTTGTGACCAAGCATGCGACCAATTTTAGAGAAGGTTCTATGGGGTGCTGAGAAGAAGGTATATTCTTTTGTGTTAGTGTAGAATGTTCTGTAGATATCTATTAAGTCCATTTGAGTCATAATGTCTGTTAGTTCCCTTATTTCTGTTAAGTTTCTGTCTGGCAGACCTGTCCATTTGTGAGAGTGGGGTGTTAAAAATCTCCCACTACTAGTGTGTGAAGTTTGATGTGTGATTTAAGTAAGATTTAAACATTACTAAACATTAGTAATGTTTCTTTTACAAATGTGGGTGCCGTTGTATTGGGGGCATAAATGCTCAGAATTGAGACTTCATCCTATTGGATTTTCCTTGTGATAAATATGTAATGTCCTTCCCAATCTCTTTTGGTTGATTTTAGTTTGAAGTCCATTTTATTAGATGTTAGGATAGCTACACCAGCTTGCTTCTTAAGTCCATTTGATTGGAAAGTCTTTTCCCAGCCTAATACTCTAAGGTAGTATCTGTCTTTAAAGTTGAGGTATGTTTCTTGTATGCAGCAGAAGGATGGATCCTGCTTTCATATCCATTCTGTCAGCCTGTGTCTTTTTATAGGTGAATTGAGACCATTGATATTAAGGGATATTAATGACCAGTGATTATTAATTCCTGTTTTTTTTGTTGTTGTTTTTGTTTTGTTTTTTGTTTTGTTTTGTTTTGTTTTTGGTGGCACTGTTATGTGTTTCCCTTCTTTGGAATTTGTTGGTGTGGGATTTTTATTGCCTGTGTTTTCATGGGTGTATCTGACTTTCTTAGGTTGGATTTTTTTCTTCTAGTGCTTTTTATAGGGCTGGATTTGTGGATAGGGATTGTTTAAATCTGGTTTTATCATGGAATATTTTGTTTACTCCATCTATGTTGATTGAGAATTTTGCTGGGTATAATAGTCTAGGTTGGCATCCATGGCCTCTTAGTGTCTGCATAACATCTGTTCAGGACCTCCTGGCTTTCATAGTCTCCATTAAGAAGTCAGGTGTTATTCTGATGGGTCTGCCTTTATATGTTACTTGTCCTTTTTCCTTTGCAGCTCTTAATATTTTTTCCTAATTCTATATGTTTAGTTGTTCAATTATTATGTGGCGAGGGGACTTTTTCTTTGGAGCCAGTCTATTTGGTGTTCTGTAAGCTTCTTGTATCTTCATAGGCATTTCCTTCTTTAGGTTAGGAAAGTTTCCTTCTTTGTTTTTGTTGAATATATTTTCTGTGCCTTTGAGTTGTATTCTTCTCTTTCTTTTTTTTTTTTTTTTTTTTTTTTTTTTTTTTTTTTTTTTTTTTTTTTTTTTTTTTTTTTTTTTTTGGTTTTTCAAGACAGGGTTTCTCTGTATAGCTTTGCGCCTTTCCTGGGACTCACTTGGTAGTCCAGGCTGGCCTCGAACTCACAGAGATCCGCCTGCCTCTGCCTCCCGAGTGCTGGGATTAAAGGCGTGCGCCACCACCGCCCGGCTTCTTCTCTTTCTTGTAGCCCTGTTATTCTCAAGTTTGGTCTTTTCATGGTGTCCCAAATTTCCTGGATGTTTTGTGTTATGACTTTGTTAGCTTTAATGTTTTCCTTGACTGACGAATCTACTTCCTCTATGTATCTTCAGTGCCAGAGATTCTCTCTTCTATCTCTTGTGTTCTGTTGGTTATGCTTGCATTTGTAGTTCCTGTTTGTTTACTCAGATTATCCATTTCCAGAATTCACTCAGTTTGTGTCTTCTTTATTGCCTCTATTTCCGTTTTCAAAACTTGTACTGTCCTTCACCTGTTTGATTTTTTCTTTTCTTTCTTTCTTTCTTTCTTTCTTTCTTTCTTTCTTTCTTTCTTTCTTTCTTTTTTTTTTTTTTTTGGCTTTCTTTAATGGACTCACTGATTTCTTCCAATTTTTTGTTTATCTTTTCCTCGATTTCTTTAAGGGAATTTTTCATTTTCTCTTTTAACACCTTTATCATCTTCTTAAAGTCATTTTTAAGGTTGATTTCTTCTGCATCTTCTGCATTGGGCTGTTCAGGTTTTACTGATGTAGAACCACGAAGTTCTAATGGTGCCATATTGATATTTATGTTGTTGACTGTATTTTTGCGCTGGCATTTACCCATTTCTTCCTCCACTTGGTGCAAGCTGTGTCTGTGTCTGAGGGAGGCTCTCTTGGTCTTATGGGAGCTCTTGGTCTAATCAGGGCACTTGGTCGAATTGGTGCTCATGGACTTTGTGTCTCAGGGAGCAGCTCTTAGTCCAGTCGTCGCTGGTGGGCTCTGTCTCAGGGAGCAGCTATTCCCAATTGGTGCAGGGTGGGTTTATGGCTTGGGTGGTCACTGGTGCCACTGGGGATGGTTAGCTTGGCAAGGGGGCAGGGGAAGAGGCAGCTGTCAGGTCCCTGGGGCTCCTATGGCTGCGGGGGAAGGGCACAGAATGTGCTCCCTGGGCCTAGGGACTAAAGACCTGGTCTGCCCAGTCCAGAGATGTCGCCTTACCTGTTTCCAGTTGGCGCAGGGTGGGCTTTTGGCTGTGAATTTTTTTAAAAGTAAAGTTTGGAGGCTTGAGAAATGGCTCAGTTTGTATCTCCAACATACAGGTTAAAAAGCTGAGCAAAAGCCGGGCGGTGGTGGCGCACACCTTTAATCCCAGCACTCGGGAGGCAGAGGCAGGCGGATCTCTGTGAGTTCGAGGCCAGCCTGGGCTACCAAGTGAGTCCCAGGAAAGGCGCAAAGCTACACAGAGAAACCCTGTCTCGAAAAATCAAAAAAAAAAGCTGAGCAAAGTGATGTGCGCCTGTAATCTCAGTGTTTGGAGTGGGCTGGGAACCGGAGACAGTAGACTCCACAGAGCTTGTTAATACCCAGCCTAGTGAGATTGGTTGTTGTAGGTTCAGTGAGAAACTTTATCTCAAAAACTAGGGCGTTGATCTGGAGAGATGGCTCAGCAGTTTGGTGTGCTTGCTGTTCTTCAGAGTTTTATGAGTTCAGTTCCCAGCCCCAATGTCAGGTCGCTCACAACCACCTAAAACTTCAGTTCCAGGGTATGTGATGTCCTCTTCTGGTCTTCACAAGCAAAAGCACACATGTAGCATACATTCCACACAGAAACACACATGTATACATAAATAATAAAAATAAATCTTTAAAAAAATAGCTTGTAGTAGAATGAATAAGGAAGACACCATTGTTGGCCTGTAGCCTCTATGTACGTGTGTACACATGAACACATAAACAAAACCACACAGGAAAAAAATAAAAATAAAAATGATTTTGTTTGATAGAGTTACATTCGTTTGTATATGTATCTAAGTTTAAAAAAAGGTGTTTTGTGGTGGTTTCAGGGAACACTGAGAGAGGTCAGGGGACAGGCCTCATCTAATTAAGAGTTTACAGTGGAAATGCACAGACCACGGGTTTCCAAGATGCAGAGTCCTTGTTTTTCTGTCTCCAGCTAGCATCTAGGGTATGCACCTGACTTCAGGTTCAGGCAGGTGCTTGTTTCTTATATGGCCTCCCCAAACACCAGAGAGCAATCTTTCTCTTCTAGAAAGCTGCATCTTCCTGGTGGTCCTCACCTCTGCCTGCACACTTTCTTCAGGGTATGGTGCTTTATTCTTTATTCTTTAACCCCCATCCCCCCCCCATCTTCTCTCCCTTTTGGTGTCTTGCTTTCATTTCTTCCTTTTTTCCCCAGCAGGAATCCAGTCATTTGCTTCTTTTATGTGTTTAGTCATAGACTGAAGAATCTTGAGGGTGGATGGGACCTTAGCTTTGGAATTGATGGGTCTGAGGGACAAACGGGATTTTGGGGGCTTGCTCATAGCTTTGTGAAAATGTCTCTTAGCTTTACTATCAAGAGGTGAGCCACTTGTTTAGTGTAAGGCCCTGAAGTCACGCTGAGAGGTCATGAATGTAACTGAGTTTCCAGGGGGACAGCTCCTATTATAATTGTGAAGAAAAGCCGAGACTTGAATCCCACTGTTCGTGGTTACTCTCAGCTCAGGCACTGTGCTTCCTATTCCCCCACAACCTTCTGTTATGTTCAGTGAACTGCAGAGGGTCCAGCCTTCTGCAGATCAGAGAGACTGGGAAGGAGATGCAGAGTTGGTGGGGAAAACACACAGACTTCTTTTCTGAGGGGTAAAAGCTGTTTCTACTTCTTTTTCAGACACTTTTTATTCCTCCATACCAAGTCCATCATAAGAAGAGGGTTTTTCCTATAATCAAAGTTACATAGTTGCTACATAATCACCTTAAAAACATTTTTTTCTGGAACAGGTCAACCCCATTACATTTCTTAACCACAACCTTACACATTTTCTTACAAACCCACACTCAGTTAAACATTCTTTTAGACTTCTCACAGATCAGGAGCCTTTCAGCCATACCTGTTTACATAGGCACTAGTTTTTGTAATTGCCAGAAAAATAGGTTACTTGTTTCATTTTTTATATTTTAGAGTGCTGTCCAATTATCTTAATAAACCAGCTAATTCTTTGTTTTTCAATTACATGAAGTCAGTTATTTTAACCTTTGTTTTAGCTATGATGCACATGGAAACCCATGAGCACATTTCCCAACATCAAAAAGAACCTGAATTAGCCTGACTTCTGGGACTTCCTTAATCATTAACCTAAGCCATACTATATATGACTCCTCAAATGAAGCCCATAAGTCCTAGCTATATGACACTTCCTTGTTCCTATTTTCTCTCCTCTGCAGTCCCTGCTTTATCATCGGCAGGGGCAACACTATCCTACCTTTGCCTATATTAATGTTTCCACTAAATTAACTTCTGTCATAATCCCTTACTACATTTGTTTAAAACCCTTAATCATCAAAATTCTATTGAAGCTAACACTATTGTATAAAATCATTACTTCTGCTAAACAGTACATCTTAAGAGGAAATCATCTTCATAATAATCCACAGGTAAAAATGCCCAGCAGAGGGAATATTTCCATGAGATAATCACACTACATTAAAGGCAGTGGGGATCCCCCCATACCCATTCACACCATGCCAGATAACGGAGAAAAATGGCAGTGGTAAACAAGTAAAGGTACAGCAGTAGCAAAAAACATGGAGCTGAAGCCCTTAGGACCTTGCCTATCAGAGATTCACCCATCAAAGCCTTGCATTCGGGTGAGCGGAATTCCTGGAGCTCAGTTGCCACCTGATGTGGCCACCGCCAGTGAACACCATGATAAATAGAGAATGTTATCTGATTTGATCTAAAAACACTTCATGGCTCCCATGTCCCCTAAACCTACCTGGCAAACCCTTTGATAGTGCTAAGAATTAAGCACGATACAGTAATGGTATGGTCTCAGCCCCAGGATAATATTGGGAAACTACCCTCAGTTGCTAAGTGAGGTGCAGACAAACACCCCTCCAAGAAAGCACTGGTGGGGCATCCTAAAGAAGCAGAGAGAATTGGGAGCATGAGGCATTCAGATGACACCCTGGCTGGGATCTCCAGTGCTGATATGAAAAAACCACATCTCTCACCTTAAAGGGAATAGGAGATAGTTTGTTTATTCTAGAGCCAAATTTGAGTGACTATAGCCTGGCAACACAGATTTAGGTTACACCAAATTCCTTGGTCCACTGTGGAAACAAGCTTCATGAAGTTTTATAGTTTTACAGAGCAAAGAAAGTCATTATCAAGGCAATTTTAAAATATATTAGTGGGTATATCAGAAAGGTGATCACAGCAAGATGGAGGAGGCTCTCCTATAGGTCTCAGATGCTATTTGATGACATTTTTAGCTTTTTGGTTGGTGGAAGCTAGTGATCTGCTAAATTAATAGGCTCCAAAGGTTTTTATTAGCCACGGAATGTTCTGACAGAGGTGAGCAATGAATGGCTATTCAGGAGCCAAAGCTAGCCTGAGATAGGACTGGAGTGATGGCTCATCAGTTAAGAACACTGGCTGATTAACACTCATGTGGCAGCTCATGGGCATTTATAATTGCAGTTCTAAGGGATCTGACACCCTCTTCTGGCTGTTGCATGTACATGGGCCTGGACATGCATTTAGGCAAAACAATCATAAAATAATATTGAAAACAAACTACTCCAGGATAAGCCTACGGACCTGCAGTACGGCAGCTTCTCCACATCACTACAGTTCTAATTGGTCCTTGCAGACACTGCTTCTTTCCAGGAATTACACCAAGTATCATTTCCTGTTGAGCCTCGGATGCCCCTTCCCTTCACCACTTGATAATCTTGCTGTTTACTCTACTGACCTCTTCCCATACCCTTGAGATAGTACTTTCATCTCTCATTAGACTCTTACATGTCTCTCTCAGACTGCTGTAACAACCTTTTGCCCACTCCTCCTTTATCAAGCAGGTCTTCAACCCTTCCTTTGAAATTCATCTCACTCGTTTACACTTAACAGAAAAGTTTTTTGTTTTTTCTTTGCTTGTAAGAGTTTTTTCCCCAGGTCTGTTCTCGATTCACCCCAAGAATCATGCTCTAAAATCCTTACCCAATCATATTAATTAATGGCAAGGCTTTGATAACAAGGCTTTGATAACATCAAAGAGGTTCTCTGTGTATATGCAAGGGGTGTAGTAAAGAAACTGCCAACATGACCACTCCATTATTATCAGGGACAAAGAGGAGCAGATTGACAGTTGCCAGGGCTATGGGGAGCAGAGAAGGTAGCAAACTGGTAGAAGAGTCTTGCCAGTTCTAAGGGGTTTTGTTGTGGCAGGAGGAGGTTAGCTGGAACAGCCTGGGAATTAGTGTGGAGCTCTGATCTGTTGGAAGCCTGTTAATAGAGAACCAGAAGTCCTCTCTGGAGATTGGGGGAGGGGGACTGCAGGAGCAGGTAAGAAAGTAATGGCTTTTTCCAGCAAACAGAAACCCACTTTACAAGGTTTTTGAGGAATGCTGAGCATTTACCAGGCCAAAGTCCTGCTTTGTCATTTTGGGGGAATGGGACTTGTAATGGCCACAGACATGGGAGGAAAAGATGTCATAGGTGTAGGGGTGGTGGGTATCTTGCATGTTACTTCAGAAATCCACACTGTGTAGCTTGTTTCCATTGGACAATTTTTTACCTGGAGTGGACATCAGTTTCCAGTGTGGCCCTCCCCAGCAAGTGGTATGCTGTTACCCCATTTGCTAGGTGGCTGCTTTAGCCTTTTCAAGAACCATACGCCTACCTAGAAAACCTCATTAGCATGGTAAGATGAGGAGCCTATGCTTGAAGATGCAGTTCAAAGGCAGTTTGACAACTGAGATTACACTTCATATAATCCTAAAGGGCTCAGTCTAGTCTGCTGCATCCAGTCTTCTAATTGGCCCTGCATACACAACAACAGGGAAAGTCAGAATGGGAGGATGGCCCTGGAACACTGGATGCCATTCTCCTGTGGTGGTTGCCTTGGCCCTGTGCCCAGCGTCTTCTGCTCTGGTCACTCTAAACTCTCAGACACCAGCTGTGCTGCTTCTCTAGTGAGTATCTTTGACATCTGTATGGGGATGATCTTGAATTTCTAATCTTCTTGCCTTCACCTCTCAAGTGCTGGAAATATAGGTGTACCTTATACCTGGTTTATATGGTGCTGGGATGGATGGACTGAAGAACTTCATATGTGCTAGCTTGGCACTCTACCAACTGAGTTATTTCCCCTGCTCTAACTTTGACTTTGCTAATCTTATGTCCTGATCAGTAAGTGGGAGGCAAGTGGAGCAAGGACTGTATAGGTCAAGGTGTGTCACCAGCTCAGCATTGTTCTAAGACAAGGGCAGGTTCTCACATCTTCAGCATCTGGTATGGAAGGATCCCAGACCACTTGGACTCATTCTGGGTGGTCTTCCCCAGCTATCACATAGCCCGTAGTATCTTCTACAGCTCAGTGGGCTCTCTCTGCTGCTGTCTGTCCTGTATCATAACTGTTGCCAATCAGGTTAACAGTTTTCTGAGAAGGGCAGGGTTTAATACCCATTCATTTTCAGGTCCCATATTCTTTAAAAAAACACGTATGAGTGTTTTGTCTGTGTTATATAAGTATACCATATGCATGCAGTGCTTGTAGAGGCCAGAAGAGAGTACCAGATCCCTGTGGAACTGGAGTTACAGATGGTTGTGAGCTGCTATATGGGTGCTAGGAACTGAACCTGGGTCTTCTGAAAGAGCAGTCAGTGCTCTTAACCATGGAAAGATGAGTATAGACTAATGTTCTTCCCAAATGAACTGCTACTCATCCTTTATGAGCCATCATGTCTGTTCCTTATATGGGTAGGTAGTGTTCTCCAAGTCCTCAGTTTTGGCTTCTTGTGGTCTCTGGGATCTTTGTTGTCACACTTCTGATCACCAGACAGGCCTGATGTGGCCCTTGCCACCTGAAAGTCCTTTGAGAACAGGACTGTACTGACTCACTTCTGGGTCTCCTGCATCACTGTTTTAGTTAGAGTTTCTATTGCTGTGAAGAGACACCATGACTACAGCAACTCTTACAAAGGAAAACATTTAATTGAGTTTGCAGCTTA
Organism: Peromyscus maniculatus bairdii; assembly: GCF_049852395.1. NCBI lineage: Eukaryota > Metazoa > Chordata > Mammalia > Rodentia > Cricetidae > Peromyscus > Peromyscus maniculatus. Next base: position 38,656,772 of record NC_134852.1, read on the forward strand.
CAGTTTAGAGGTTCAGTCCATTATCATCATGGTGGGGAGCATGGTGGTGTGCAGGGAGACATGGTGCTGGCTACATCTTGATCAGAAGGCAACAGGAAGTCGACTGAGACACTGGATGGTATCTTGAGCATAGACCTCAAAGCCCACCGCCACAGTGACACATTTCCTCCAGTAAGATCACACTCACTCCAACAAAGCCACACCTCCTGCTAGTGCCACTCCCTATGAGGTGATGGGGGCCAATTGCTTTCAAACTACTCTAATCACCCAGAACAGGGCTTATGTTGTGTAGCATTATCCTTTGAGCATAACAGCTGTCAACCATCAGAACAGATCGGCTTGTTGACTAATGATGTTCCCTTATACAAAGAAGAGATACACAGGCAAGGTGACACATGCTTTTAATCCCAGCACTTGGGAGGCAGAGGCATGAAGATCTCTGATAGTCTACATAGTTCCAGACCAAGGATACATAGTGAGATTGTGTCAAGACAAAACAAAACACAAGAAGAGGGGTGAGGGGAAGGTCATTGGACGGTTATCTGAGATTCTAGCTCGTCTGTCCCACACTTCCTGTCAAATTGTATGTAATTCTTTCCTAATTGCATGTAGCTAGGTGTGGGAAGTTAACTGAAGGGAAGATACCATCTCTGCAGCTATGGAGAACTTGTCAACACTGCTGGGGTGAGATTCCCTATGGTGCAGATACTTTGGATCACCCACACTTGGTAAGTACCCCCTCCTCAGCTACTGAGTCCTCAGCTTCTCAGTGTGCAAGTGGCTGTTGTTGGACTACCCAGCTTATGCTCATTCTAGTAAGTCTCTTTAATAATCATCATCATCATCATCATCATCATCATCCCTTTTATTCTGCTAGTTTTGTTCCTTTGAGAACCCTAATAGAAAAGACAGACAAGATAGGTCTTAGGTCATCTCATGCAGGGCTAAAGATCTATAAATAAAAAGGGTAATAGAAGAGAGTGGAGGCTTAATAGAAGGCTTTGTTTGTTTGTTTGTTTTGTTTTTTGTGGTGGTATTGTGTTCCCCAAAATATTGTGTACTCTAATAAATTTATCTGGGGTCAGAGAACAGACAGCCACTAGATACAAAGGCTAGAAAATGGTGGCACTCACACCTTTAATCCTAGCATTCCAGAGATAGAAATCCCTCTGGATCTCTGTGAGTTCAAGGCCACATTGGAAATAGTCAAGCATGGTGACACACGCCTTTAATCCCAGAAAGCCAGCCTTTAATCCCAGGGAATAGTGGTAGAAAGCAAAAAGATATATAAGGCGTGAGGACCAGAAACTAGAAGATTTTGGCTGGTTAAGCATTCAGGCTTTTGAGCAGTAGTTCAGCTGAGACCCATTCCGGATGAGGACTCAGAGGCCTCCAGTCTGAGGAGACAAGACCAAATGAGGATCCGGCGAGGTGAGATAGCTGTGGCTTGTTCTGTCTTCTGATCTACCAGCATGGACCCCAATAACTCGCCTCAGGTTTGATTTTATTAATAAGAACTTTTAAGATTCCTGCTACAGTTTTTGGCTAGAGTGGGCAGTAGGAGGTAGCATTTGACCGGGAACCTGGAGGGTGGAGAGGACATGGGAGGTGCTCCTGACTGAGGGACCGAGTATGAAAGGCTCTGCAGTGGGAATGGTGATCAAGATTAAATCTCTTTCAAACCAGGGAGGCTTTTTTTTTTTTTTTTTTTTTTTGTCTCCCAGGATGTATTTGGCAATGTCTGGAGACATTGTTTATAAGTCATTGGTGATGTGTGTTGGGGTGGGGTGGTGGCTCAGCAATTCCTTCTCAGAGAACACATTCCATCTTGGAGGGAAGCTTATTAAGAGCAGGATGTGCTAAAGAGAGGGGAATCATTTTATCCTAAAGGGAAGTTCATTAAAATTCAGGAAGTTGGCACCCAGCATACATGTCAGTTAGCAGTAACTCTAGCTTCATGGGATCCAATGATTCTGGTCTCTACAGCACCCATGTGCACATAATTTTAAAATAAAAATAAAATCTTAGGAAAAACAAAAAACAAAACCTCAGGAAATAAACAACCCAAGAAGTCCCAGAAACGGACCAGATACACCAAGCCTCTCCCTTCCCAAGTGTACAAGTAAGACACTCTGAGACCAGCATGGTTGCCTCAAAGAGGCAGAGACCAGCTGGGCTGCCTGGGAATTATGCAGAGCGCCACCTTTCTGTTTGTCACCCATGCTGAGGCCAACCTTGGTGATGCAGCTTCCTTTGAATCATTTCTGCTCTTGGGAGTAACCCTTTCTCCTTGGAAGCAAACCCAATTCACCAAGTTGGACTTTGGTGGTTAATTTTCCTATCTTGAGTGAATGGACATTCATTCAAATCTACCCAGGAAAAGGCTGGGCACAAAACACTGCTTTTGTTTGTAACCCAAGGTCAGTTACCAGCACTCATGTCAGGTAGCCTATAACCCCATTTCCAAGGGATCTGACATCCTCTTCTGTCTTTCACAGGCACTTGTATACATGTTATATACAGACACACATACATAAGTAAAGTGTATATATTTAAAAATTGTAAATTATTATTACTGCTAGTTTTGGAACAGAGTTTCTCTTTTTTAGGCCCAATTGTCCGAGAACTTACTATGTAGACCAGGCTGGCCCCAAACTCACAGAGATCACATGCCTTTGCCTCCTGAGTGCTGGGATTAAAGGCATGCATGACCAGGCCCAGTTTACATTTACATTGTTTTGTTTTGTTTTTGAGATAGAATTTCTCTGAGTGGCTGTCCTGGAACTCACTCTGTAGAGGCTGGCCTCTAACTCAGAGATTCCCCCTGCCTCTGCCTCCCAAGTGTTGGTATTAAAGGTGTGTGCCACCATCACCTGGGCTACTTTTTAATTGAAATTGTATTATATTTAATTGTGTGTGTGTGTGTGAGAGAGAGAGAGAGAAAGAGAGAGAGAGAGAGAGAGAGAGAGAGAGAGAGAGAGAGAGAGAGAGAGAGAGCAGGTGTCGGAGGAGGTCAGAAGAGGGCATTGGGCACCCTCAACCTGGAGTTACAGATTGTTGTCAGGCACTCTGCAAGAACAAGTGCTCTAGCCAGCTGAGCCATCTCTCCAGCTCCCATTTATTTATTTACATATTTGTCATGTGTGTATGTTTTGGGGCACATGTATGGAGATCAGAGGATAGAGAGCTCTTTGTTTTTACCATATGGGTTTTGGGATCAATCTCTAGTTGTCAGGGTTGACAGCAAGCACCCTTATCCATTGAACCATCTCACTATCCCAAGACACTGCTGGTTGACTTGGGGACAGAGGTTGCCACTGATAACTGGTGGGGAGAAACTAGAGGTACTGGTGAACACTTACTTCACTTTCACAAGATGTATTCTACTACTCCAGCCCATATTGTCAGGGGTGCTCATGGTGAATAACTTTGCTGTGGGGGTTGGAGAGACATCTCAGAGGCTAAGAGGACATTGCAGTCTTTCTGAGGATCTAAGTTTGGTTCCTAGTGCCTACATCAGGTCACTCACAATAACTTAAGTTTTAGAGGATCAGATGCTCTTTTCTGGTCTCCATGAGCATGCACATATCTGCTCATATGTGCATGCATGCACCTGCGCGCGCACACACACACACACACACACACACACACACACACACACACACGATCAATTGATCAATCATGGGGGTCTGGAGAGATGCTCAATGCTTTAGAACGCTGGTGTTCTTCCAGGTTTGACTCCTCTCAGCACCTACATGGCAGTTCACAAACATCTGTAACTGCAGTTCCAGGAGAATCTGATGCTCTCTTCTGACCTCCACTGGCACCAGGCACACAAGTGGTGCACAGACATGCATGCCAATAAAACACCCATACACATAAAATAAAAATTAAAATCTTGCTGGGCAGTGGTGGTGCATTGCATGCCTTTAATCCCAGCACTATGGAGGCAGAGGCAGGTGGATTTCTGAGTCTGAGGCCAGCCTATAATTCCATGTCTTCCATTTTGCTGTTGGGATGTTATGCCTAGATCGAGGGGACACCAAAAAGACCACCACAAAGACCAAATCTCATATGTAAAAGCCAAAAGCCTTTATTTTCAAGCTCCGGAGCTTGGTCTCTCTGTCTGTCCTGTGAGACCAAAATGAGCCATCTTAGAAATAAGACCAAAATGCTTTCACCCAAAAACTAAGGCCTAAGATTTCTTCTTTTAGGAATAGGCCATTAGTTACTGAAACCAGTCAGTTCAGATTCCAGAAACCAGGAAGTGTAAAAGTACAGAGTCACAAGATAGTCACAAGGTAATGCCTACCAGACTATGGAATGTCCTCTCCCTGGTTTCCAGGGTAACTGACCACAGAAATGCCCCACCTGAGGGCAACCAATGAGAAATGGTGGTGGGCAACCACTCCCTTAGAAGTAATTTCTAGAAGTCCCTAGAAGCGAGCCAATCAGAATTGTACCCGTACTAGCACCCCTAAATGATATAACCTTGTGATTTTTTTCTTTAAAACCTGAACTTGCAGATAGGTGGGCACTTCCTCCAGAGTCCACTGCGTTGGGTGTATTGGATGAAGTCCCTGCCTAGGCTTGTATTGCTTTTGGATATCCAGAATTAAACCTTGCTTTTGCATTCCGGCATGCTCATCTTTGGTGGTCTCTCTGGGGGTCACGATCTGGGCACAACAGTCCCACACAGTGGTGAAAGCAGAGAGCCCTGAGCCCAGGTAGGGTAGGGTTTTTATCATAGCAGAGGTTGGGGTAAAAGGATTTCCAGGATCCAGGACCCTGATTGGCTGACAAGTGTCTAGGGTTATCTGTAAAACAAAAATAGGTGGACTCAGGTACATCTGGCCACTGTGGAGGGGCCCCAAAACAGCTTAACCACACAGCAGCCATAACAGGCTTAGGGCCCTAGACACAGCCGCTGTGACAGGCTTACTGGCAGGCAATACCCAGATCCAGGAAAAGCCTTAAGCTGATATCACCCAGGGATGAGGAAGTACCTGACATCCCAAACATTCCAACCATTAGATAAGGTGGGCAGATGTCCTTGAGTCTAGCACACGCCTATTTTTGTTTTACAGATACCCCTAGACAATTGTCAGCCAATCAGGGTCCTGGACCTTGGAAATCCCCTCACCTCAACCTCTGCTATGATAAAAACCCCACCCCACTTGAGCTCAGGGCTCTCTGCTCTCACTGTTCTGTTGGACAGACAGAGAGACCAAGCTCGGAGCTTGAAGAGAATAAAGGCTCTTTGCTTTTACATTCGGGATTCTGTCTCCATGGTGGGCTTTTGGGGGTCCCCACGATCTGGGCATAATAGCCACCTTATCTAATGGTTGGAACATTTGGGATGTCAGGTACTTCCCTTTAGATATAGGCCCTCCCTGGGTGGGGTCAGCTTATGGCTTTTCCTGGGTCTGGGTATTGCCTACCAGTAAGCCTGTCACAGAAGCTGTGTCTGGGCCTCTAAGCCTGTCATGGCAGCTGTGTGGTCAAGCTGTTTTGGGGCCCCAACACAGTAGAAAGATAAACTATACATAGTAGTTCTCCACTGTTTTAAAATTGTATTTTCCCATTATGTAAGCTTTTTAGGAAAAAAGTCTTTAATGTATTAGCAGAAACTTTCAAACTAGTAGAATAGTCTGAGCAGGGTGGTACTCACCATTAATCCCAGCATTTAGGAGGCAGACTCAAGCAGATCTCTGTGAGCTTGAGGCCAACCTGATCTACACAGTGAATTCCAGGCTAGCCAGAGTTACATGGTGAGACTATCTCAAAAGACAAAGGAATAAAACAAATAAAAAAAACTAATAGAGTATACATCCATTTTTTTTTCAAGACAGGGTGCATCTGGAAATATTTAAGAACTTTTTAAAAAATTTTCATAGGCTTGGTATGGCCATATACACCTGTAATCCCAGCACTCTGAAAGCAGAGACAGCCGGATATCTGTGAGTTAAGACTAGCATCATACACACACACACACACACACACACACACACACACACACACACACACACAGGGTTTCAGGTCAGCAGGGTTGCATGTTGAGACCTTGTCTTTATTCATTTTATTTTTATTTATTTATTTATTTATTTATTTATTTATTTATTTATTTATTTTGGTTTTTCGAGACAGGCTTTCTCTGTGTAGCTTTGTGCCTTTCCTGGATCTCGCTCTGTAGGCCAGGCTGGCCTCAAACTCACAAAGATCCTCCTGCCTCTGCCTCTGCCTCCTGAGTGCTGGGATTAAAGGTGTGCGCCACCACAGCCTGGCTTTCTTTTATTTTTTAAGGGCTGGAGAGATGGCTGAACAGTTAAGAGAGCTTGCAGTTTGTTGTGAAGCAGGTTCCTCTGAAATAAAACTGTCCATCTCAGAGGGGGTGGGACACAGGATGTACTAAAAGGAGGTGAAACATTCCACCCTGCTAGGAAGCTCATTAAAACTCAGGAAATGAGGATTTGGAGAGCTAGTTCAGCTGCTAAAGGAAGTTACTGCTTTTGGAGAGGAACCAAGTTCAGTTTTCCATTGACTGTAACTCAGCTCTAGGGGATCCAGTGAGTCTGGCTTCCCTGGCACTGGCACTCATGAGTATATACCCACACAGTAAGTAAACAACTCAGAGTCTCCAGAAAGTCCTGGAAACTCACCAGATGCACCAGGTCTCTTCCTCCCCAAGCTTATGTAAGCATCAAGGCTGAGACACACTCAGATCAGCCAAACTGCCCAGAAAAGACTCACTGTGGCTAGTTGAGCTACCTGCAAATTGTGACGTCCAGGTTTTGTGAGCTGTGACCCATGCTGAGGTGGGCTTCTGGTGTTGGTTTGTAGAGAGGCCGTGGCATGCATGTTCATGTCTTTGGGGCATGTGATGTGGGAGACTGGACTTCATGTTCCTTCCCAGCATGTGTGACCAACCTCAGATTTTTATTAGACCAAGAGAGCAAGTGGTGAGAGGCAGTATTCAGATCACTCTGTGACCCAATCCAGGCTTATGAGGGCCCTCTTCAATGAAGAGGGGGAGTCTGAGACAGAGGGAGACTAAGCAATACACTATAGATAGTCCAAAGTCCACAGAAAATACAGAGCAAACTAAAGGGAAAGTATGAAGCCTCTTCTTCAAAAGATACTGTACACCTCGAAATTCTGGGGTCTGAAGATATGGTTCAGTTGTATCGAAAGGAGATTTCTTCATAAGGAGATTTCTCCCCGAGTCCTGGGGAAGACACTATCAGTGGCGGGGATACTAATCTGAGGGATATCAAATGAATCTACTTATACAAACCTCTTTAGTCCATTCACTTTATTTTTCTAAGACAAAATTCTATCTACACAGAATATGTAGCTTCCATTCTGTTCTCATACTTAGCTCCTTCCTGTCCCTTCTCCTCCTGTCCTCTCACAGTTCTAAGTTCTTTCCATCTTGTTCTCATCTTCGTCTCTGCTCCTCTGTCCATCTTCTTTCCTCTCTCCATCTTCGTTCCCCTCGTTCCTCTTCCCGTGACCCATCTCAGTCCACCTACAATCAGCAATCCTCTGGCTCCACTGCTGTCTGGTTGGGCAGGGCAAGTGTACTCAGTAGCTAGGTAACCTGCATCATAGCTTGAATGTACCTGGTGTGTAAAAACCCTTTAGTTCTGAGTAAATTGTTTGAGGGAAAGTTTAGAGATGCCACTTGGGCTGTGAGAGATAGGGGGTGTGAGCTTCATTTGCACAAGAAACAAAGCTATGTACCTAATATCTGTCTGCCCTAGGGTAACGTCTCCATATGGATATTAACCTTAAATTCAGGAGACTAGCAGGTGGTCTGGAATGCTTATTCTGTCTGCCATTTGTCCTTGGATGTTTGATATGTATCTCAAATAAAATGCCTTTGGCTGGAGCTGGCCCTGGCCTTGGATGTTTGCTAAAGGAGATAATTATAGAAGGAGGACATTTGATTCTAATGGTAAAAGGAAGAAACAAAGAGCCTGGAAGAAGGAAGCCTTGCCTGTGTGAATGTTATCCAAATACCTTAATTGTGTATTCCCAAAGAATGATCAATCCACACTGTTTAGAAGTTCTTAGGAAAAAGAATCAATCCGGGAAGCTAATGTGGAACCAAAATAAGACCAAAATGCTCTTACCCCAAAACTAAAGGCCTAAGACTGCTCCTTTTAGCTACAGGCCATAAGTTACTGGAACAGGCCAGAAGTTACTGAGACCAGTCAGTTCAGATTCCAGAAACCAGGAAGTGTAAAAGTACAGAGCCACAAGATAGTCACGAGGTAATGCCTGCCAGACTATGGAATGTCCTCTCCCTGGTTTCCAGGGTAACTGATCACAGAAATGCCTCCACCTGAGGGCAGCCAATGAGAAATGGTGGCGGGCAACCACTCCCTTAGAAGTAATTTCTAGAAGTCCCTAGAAGTGAGCCAATCAGAATTGTACCTGTACTAGCACCCCTAAATGATGTAACCTTGTGACTTTTCCCTTTAAAAACTGAGCTTACAGACAGGTGGGCACTTCCTCCAGCCTCCACTGCGTTGGATGTATTGGACGAAGTCCCTGCCTAGGCTTGTATTGCTTTTGGATATCCAGAATTAAACCTTGCTTTTGCATTCCGGCATGCTCGTCTTGGGTGGTCTCTCTGGGGGTCACGATCTGGGCACAACATTTGGGGGCTCGTCCGGGATCCCCAGAGACCCCCCGCCGGGACACCTAAGAGCTCCGGAGGTCCATCTGCACCGATCGGTAAGAGCGCTCCATTTTCTTGTCTTTGTTTTACTTTCATTTTCTTATCCGAAGCCGGCGGTTGAATCTGACAGGCTCACCTTGGCGGACGCGCCTGTAAGGTGACCTGGAGGAGTTGGAAGACGTTCCAACCCCTCATCAGGACGCGGGGGTCCTCACAGGTCCCCCCGTCATAGGACGCCCGAGAGGGGTCCGTCTGTTAGGATGCCCGTGAGGGGTCCGTCTGTTTGGATCCGTCTGGGGATCGGGAGATGCCCGTGAGGGGTCCGTCTGTTTGGATCCATCTGGGGATCGGGAGACTCTGTTGAATTCTCCCTGTCCCATCCGTAGGTCTTTGGCATTATTGAGGCTCCCTCTCCGGACTCTCGTCTGTCTGCCTGGACCATCTGTAGGGCCCTTGTTCTTCCTTTTTGTCTGCCTATCTTGTTCGTCAGTGTTATTTGTTATACCTTCATAAATGTATAAATATGTGAGAACTGTGGCCACATGTGTGAGTGTTTTATGCCTGAGCTTGTGTGTGCATTGTGACTTGTGGGCCGGATTGTCAGGCGAAGGGATGGAGACCCCTTCGGTGGTTGAACTGGCACAGACTAACCTAACATTGCTTCCTTGCTCTCTCTGACCAGAGCACAGGCAGTAGGCAGCAGAAAGCTTGCGGCTGCACAGCTGCTACTTCGGGGACCCAGGGCGCCGCTGAGAGGTCTAGGCAGCCTATGAGCATCACGGGGTCTAGATGCAGCGGGTTCGGGGCCCCAGCTTGCTCAAAAAGCTATGGAGTAGAGGCTTGGCTGCATGGGAACTAGGCATGGCTTTGTGCTAGAGCGGGCTGTGAGCACTGTGGGGCCCAGATTTGGCCGGCAGGTTCTGGCTGGGCTCCTGTGTGGACATGGGGCGGAACTGGCAGGAGCCAGCAGGAGCCTCAAGGAGCTCAGTGTGGGGGCTGGTGGAGAACTAACTGCCCCTCCAGGGTCACAGCTGAGGAGTGGCCTACAGGTCTGTGGGCCCAGCCAGGGCGTGGAGTCATCTTTTGTCTCCATGGTGCATGCTTTCCCCCCCCCCGCTTTCCCCGTCCTCCTCTTCCATGCTGTTGGGTGGGGCTCTCAAGACCTGCCCTGGGGCTAAAACCTGATCAAGGTCTGGCTCCAAGAATGGAATGTCACCAACAGTTTCTCGTCTGCGGTACAGTGCTGATGCAAATTGAGAGTTATTCTTGTTATGGTATATGCATGTATTTCTGTTCTTGTTTAAAATACTGTAACTTTACAATATATTCTAGAGTACTGAGGGAAATCACAAGAAAGACTTTGGTAAGAGTTTCTGTTTTGAAGGAAAAGAAAAGGTGGAATTTGTCTGGAGTAAATGTCTGAGGGATCAAAGGAATGGACTGAGGGTACATGGAAGGTTGTAGAAGGTCAGAGGGGATGTGATGTAAACTGTTTGTTATGGTTTCTTATACCTGCAAATACTGAATTTGAAAGTTAATTCTTATTGGTTTTCATCTTAAAAATGGCTAATGATTGTGCAAACTGCTTATGTGTGTATGTATACAGGCATGTGACTTGAAAATGTAAGCAAGCTTTAACTGTATGTATGTATGTGTGTAACTTGGATCCAACTGTGTGTATGTGTACAAGTAATTATTGTTTAGAAAAATGAGCCTTAAACAGCAACCACGTGGCCCCCTCCATCTTGGCTGGTGACCTCATGGGCAGCCATGGGGCTGGCAGCCATCTTTTACTAAGGTTATAAAGATCTACTCGGGTTAACACCTAATACTTATGTCTTTACCAAGTGTTCAACAGCAAGTTTCTAGAGAATTTAAATAGATGGCAACATATGTTTATTTGATTAATATTAAAGCTGCACATCAATGCTTTTATTCACAGGAATATACCTTGCTCTGGCAGCCAAACTTTGCAACATAAAGGAATCATAGGAAACAGCTGAGGTTTGCAAATGTATGGCAGGACTAGAGTTCCAAAAAGAGTCTAGTTGCAGTGGTGGAAGACATTTGAGAGATCTCAGTCTTTTAAGAACAGTTTTTATAGTTAAAACCCAATGACTTAAAAAATATTGATATTTTGTTTTGGTTTCCTCACTGAACCTGTATTTGATGCTAGAAGAGCGTCAACTTAAAAGCATTGTTTTTAGGCTATTTGTTGTAGGCTGTTAGAGAACATAAATAATCAGTCATAAGTAATCAAGTTTTTTAATTGTAGTCAGGGTAAGTATTACAGGGATAAGTTTACTCATTTACTCAGTCTCTTGCATATGTTTTCAGGGTTGAGCTTGAAACAAGTAATTAGAAACAAAGTTTGTCTATTCAGATATGCCTGGACAGCCCTCATACTTCAGAGATCTGCAGAATATGGCATTTAAATGTTGATCTAAAAGCTTACTATATCAGACAGGCTTCCAGATCCTAGCAGTGACCCAAGGTCTCCAAAGAAGAGTACGTACGAGGCACCACAACATCTCTGCCTGAAATATGACAACGCTGACCACAGGGCAAGATGCCCCAATGCAACGCCTGCTGCCAGGACCCAGCCCAGACTGTGGACAAGCAGTAGGACACTGGAATTGATTGCACCCTTTTGCCTGATCAAGGTCAGTCTTCCATGTCCCGATTCCACAGGAAAAATACTCTGCCTTATGGACCTGATGGCGGAAGAAGATTGATGCTGTTCTGACTGGTGCCTCCAACATATGGAGACCTGGGTAGGGATTGATCCCTGTAATTTATAGGATTGGAAGCTTCTTGGTCTGCACTCAGATATAGTTTATCCTTCTCAGATTTCTGATAGTACTGATGGCTGGGCTAGCTCTAACTTTGTCAGCATGGCAGCATCAACCAGATCCTTGTGCAAGGCCATAGCTAGCTCGTTAGCTCACTTTTAGGAAAATGTTCTATATGAGTCTAAAATGATTTGTTTTAGATGTCATCTAAATATGTCTAAATGTAAACCTAAAAGTGCTTCTCATCAGGTCAAAAATCTCTGTCCAATTTATACCTGGCTTTCTGAACAGAAGGAAAATGCACAAGCTTTTAACCCAAATCTGTAGTTCTTGTTGGGACTCAAAGGCATGAGTCCACTTCTGCTGTTTTACAGACAATATGGATTTCAGTATAGATTGGTAATACTAATGAATCTAAAACTTTTATGTCATTTTGTAAGTAGGCCTCAAAGGATCAAAAGAGCCATAAAAACCTAGACCCATTTCAGAGAGGTTGAAAGGACCCCAGATAAGTATTCCTAAAGATGGTATTTTTCCTCTCTCCTGGTCTTGGAACTACTGCTTTTCCCATTACTAAGGGTATGGACCTAAGGGTTCCAAATAAGTTCATAAATTTTAACTTCTGTTCCTAGTTTAAATTTGTCTCAACAGATTTCCATTTGGCTGGCAGTCACCTCCAGGTTTCAGTTGCTGACTCCACTGCTCCAGACGACTGTGAGCTCCAGACTTGCTAAAAGCTGACTTGGACCAGCCCAGCTAACATGGTTCTTCCCTGTCCCTATGGGGTCAGGCAGCTACATGCTTCTGACAAATGCCCCCTTGCCCAGTCTTTGACTAGCTTTTCAGCCTTTTGGGGACCCCTGACATCGGCGCCCCAATGCCAGCTCGAAGCAGTTCCAGAAGAGAATACATCACCCATATTCCCTGTTCAGAAAAGGCTGAAATGCTGGGTCAAAAGAAAACTCCCTGGCATAGAGACAAGATGGCTAACTATACATGGCCATTATTAGAGAGGGATACTTAGGAGCTAACTGTCCAAAACCCATGATTGGGTTCCATTAGGCACATGAGAAGGGGGAAATGTGGAACCAAAATAAGACCAAAATGCTCTTACCCCAAAACTAAAGGCCTAAGACTGCTCCTTTTAGCTACAGGCCATAAGTTACTGGAACAGGCCAGAAGTTACTGAGACCAGTCAGTTCAGATTCCAGAAACCAGGAAGTGTAAAAGTACAGAGCCACAAGATAGTCACGAGGTAATGCCTGCCAGACTATGGAATGTCCTCTCCCTGGTTTCCAGGGTAACTGATCACAGAAATGCCTCCACCTGAGGGCAGCCAATGAGAAATGGTGGCGGGCAACCACTCCCTTAGAAGTAATTTCTAGAAGTCCCTAGAAGCGAGCCAATCAGAATTGTACCTGTACTAGCACCCCTAAATGATGTAACCTTGTGACTTTTCCCTTTAAAAACTGAGCTTACAGACAGGTGGGCACTTCCTCCAGCCTCCACTGCGTTGGGTGTATTGGACGAAGTCCCTGCCTAGGCTTGTATTGCTTTTGGATATCCAGAATTAAACCTTGCTTTTGCATTCCGGCATGCTCGTCTTGGGTGGTCTCTCTGGGGGTCACCATCTGGGCACAACACTATAATAGTGCATATGAACTTCATAGCAGAAAACAGCTGATATATTCAAAAGCCAAAATAACACAGATACTCCTTCAGCCTTGGCTTCCTCTGGAAAAATCCATGACATTTCCAGGTAATAGCTTTGCCATAGTCAGCCCAATTTCTACTTTGTATTTCTGCAGCCCACAGCACAGCTGGTAGAATGCTTGCTTAGGATGCATGATACCTTGGGTTTGAGTCATAGTACTGCATAAAACTAGGTGTGGCCAGGCAGTGGTGGTGCACGCCTTTAATCCCAGCACTTGAAGGCAGAGACAGGCAGATCTCTGAGTTCGAGGCCAGCCTGGTCTACAGAGTGAGTTCCAGGACAGGCTCCAAAGATACACAGAGAAACAGTCTCCAAAAACCAACTAACCAACCAACCAAACAAACAAACCAAAAAACTAGGTGTGGTGGCACACATTCATAATCCCAGCACTAGGGACCTGGAGGCAGGAGGATTGAGAGTTCAAGGCTGAAAGGATGAACGGTGCTGGTGGGTCAGCGGGCGTGGCAGAAAGTTACAATCCATGGCTACGACTACCAGAGTTAGAAAGAGCTTTATTAGAAAGAAACCAGGCCTGGAGAGACAGAAAGATGGCGGGAGCAGAGCAGAGAGGACACAGAGAGAGGAGCGCAGACAGAGAGGGTGGGGTCCGTCCATATGCAGCTTTTTAAGGCGGAGATTGCATGACCACGTGGCGGTATGCAGTTGCCCACTGATGACATAAGGCGCCAGACAAGACTCCCAGCTGCACATGTACAGAATCCTAACATTCCAGGCTTTTGCTTATTATAAAAAAGCAAGTAAATAGGAATAGGGGCGTCGTTTCTCCGGGAAAAACTGCTTCCAGCTGACTTAGTGGGCGTCAGTTTGCCCTTAGGGGAATAGGGAAGCGGGTCTTCCAAGGTAGACAGGCATTGTGAGATAATGTGCTGACTGTCATCCGTTGCTCTGGAGCTGTGCATCCCTCTTGGCTTGGCACTCTGGCTGCTTTTGTATCTGATAGGATGCTGGTGAGCAGGAAAAGCCTGAAGTAGGTCCAACCTGTCCAGATGGATTTAAGCTGGTTTTGGAGCTTGGGGAAAATTTTGAACATGTTAAGAAGCAGCCATGAGAAAATTATTGACCATCTGTGGTGTTTAGTACTCTGCTTGTATTGGTAGTATTAATGAGAGAGAGAGAGAGAGAGAGATTGGAACATGTTAAACTTTATCAGAGACAGATTATTTTAAGGCACCTGTTTCCTTTACTAGTTTGGCATCCAGGAGACAGGTGATCAATTGTTGAAAGCATCTCACAGTAATAGAGGGTTATATTAAAGTCTGTTTTTGTAGCGCCCAGACGCTTTTGGGTCTGGGGTGTAAATACCTTTTAGCTGTTACAGTTTCTTACTTGATGATCTCTGGACTCCGGTTCTGTGGTGGTCCTGTACCAATAGCTGAACAGTGAGTTAGAACAGGGAACTGGGAAGAGAAAAGCTTGTGGTGCAGGAGAACTTATTTCTTTGGAATTAGGGACAAGGCAGAGATCAGGGCCCTGTCTGTGTGCATGAGGAGGAGAAGCACTGTGACAGGTCTGGAGTGAGGCACATGGAGGAGCAATGAAATGAAAGCTCCCACCTTAGCTGGGAAATCTTTTCCCATTAAGTAACCCTGAAAGTGCAATTAAGTCTGGTGAGGTGGGTAAGGCTGTCCTCTGTACCCGACAATAGGGAAACAAGGAGAGGTGACATCCCAAAACTCCCAGAACCAGGTCAGTGGTTCTGGTGTCCAGAAGGAAGGAAATGGATCACTTCCCTGCTGTGTTCTGGGTTCCCTGCAAGCCTGTAGCCAAGCCTAGGTCTGCTGGAGGTCTTAGCTTGATGTTCTCATGCCATCTTGGTACCTGGGGGCAGTCAGCTGACCAGTTGTCTTTCTAGGCGGTACTTTGAACAAGGCTGTTGATGGCCTGGCAGGGCATTCGCTAGCCTGTGGCCTTTTTCCCCTCTTAAAACAGGGACCCAACAGCTTTTGGGAGTCAGCAAGTGCCAGCACTTGGCAATTTTGTTTTGGGGCTTTTATCTCTTCCCTGACACACCTTGAATGCCGCAGATGACACTTTCACCTGTGGGGTCAGGAGCCTTGCTCTCTAGATGGTTAAGTTTTAGTCAGGGAGGTCTGGGGAACAAGAGATGGATTTTACTCCGCGTCTTGAATTTTTTTTTTTCCTTGATATTTTCTGGCTTGGGGACAGCTTTTGGAAGACTTGCCTGAAGGCAGGCTGTAAACTGATCTCTGGCTCAAGAGCCATCCTGACTATAGTAAACTTATTTGTATGAATCTTAGCCTGCTTCCAGACCTGTCTGTGCCTCTCACAGCAGCTTGAGAATGAGTGGGAGGAGTTAAGGTGAGTTAGGGTGAGAGTCAGCAGAAGCAGCCCACAACAGTAGAGAGCCTGCCCAGTTGTTCAGGAGTTAAGGTGAGGTGGACTAAAGCCCACCCACTGCCAGAGAGTGGAAAGAGAAGTCAGATAGATAGAAATGGTTGCACGTGGCAGAGAAAACATCAGAAATGGAGAGGGAGAAGGGTTCAGAGCTTTAGCAGAAAGCTTGGGGATAACGTAACTCTTTTTATTTGCCTGTTCGCTGGCAGAAGTTCCCACAAAGATGCTATGTGGCCAAATTTACTGGCATCCTCCAATTTTACTGGTATCCGCCCCTTTGTCCCACTGCTGCAGCCAAGGGAGAAAAATAAAAAATTAACAAACCGGGATCCTAGGCTCCTATCTCAAGCATCCCTGAGGCAAGGAAAAGGATCTATGAATCAGCACAGGTTACCCAAAACGCCATCACATTATGAGTAAGGGCTGGGAGCGTATGCAGCACGTGGACCACCCTGTGGTTCGACAGCATCCTATACTTTGTCAAGATAGAATGTGTCCTTGCCAGCGCAGCCCGAAGGACCCCCCTACACACACACACACACACACACACACACACACACACACACACACACACACAGGAGGTCTGGCGCAAAGAATATAGGTCAGGCTGCAGGCTCGGGAATGGTGGAGGACTCACATGTGGTGGGGAGACACAGAGGTGGTAGTGGGAGTGGTGTGTGGGTCCAGTGGCTGGGAAAAGTGGATCTGGCAATCGCAGGTCCTTGGCTAGGTTTCTGATGCTCAGCCCCAGATGCTGAGTGTGCAGAATTTCCTATCTGAGGTCACGGCACCAATGAAAGGACGAAGAGCACTCGTGGGTCGGCGGGCATGGCAGAAAAGTTATGAGCCACGACTGTGACTAGCAGAGTTAGAAAGAGCTTTATTAGAAAGAAACCAGGCCTGGAGAGACAGAAAGATGGTGGGAACATGTAGCTAGAGTTTTCCTGCCTGGCCCACAGTCAGGACAAATCTCTGTCACCCGCCAGTCCCACAGCCTCTCAGACCCAACCAAGTAAACACAGAGACTTATATTGCTTATAAACTGTATGGCCGTGGCAGGCTTCTTGCTAACTGTTCTTATATCTTAAATTAACCCATTTCTATAAATCTATACCTTGCCACGTGGCTGGTGGCTTACCGACGTCTTTACATGCAG
Organism: Peromyscus maniculatus bairdii; assembly: GCF_049852395.1. Lineage (NCBI taxonomy): Eukaryota > Metazoa > Chordata > Mammalia > Rodentia > Cricetidae > Peromyscus > Peromyscus maniculatus. The sequence goes on from NC_134852.1 coordinate 38,673,496, forward strand.
CTTCTCCTGGCGGTGGCTGCAGTGTCTCTCCTCCTTCTTCCTGTTTCCCCAATTCTCCTCTCTCTTTGTCCCGCCTATACTTCCTGCCTGGTCACTGGCCATCAGTGTTTTATTTATATAGAGTGATATCCACAGCAGGAACAGAGCAGAGAGGAAACAGAAAAGTCAGAGTGCAGAGAGAAAGGGTGGGGGTCTATGTGCGACTTTTTAAGGCAGAGATTGTGTAACCAATCTGCGGTACTCGGTCACCCACTGATGACGTAAGGCGCCAGACAAGACCCCCAGCTGCGCATGTACAGAATCCTAACGAAAGCCATCCTGGGATACATGAGATCCCATCTCAAAAACCAAAAAGTATGGGGGATGGAGAGAGAGGTCACTAGTAAAGAACACAGTGGTTCACAACTGTCTGTGACTCTAGTTCCAGGGGAGCTGATGCCATCTGGCCTCTGTGGGCATCAGGCATTCACCTGGTGCATAGACATACATACAGGCAACACACACACACACACACACAATTAAAGAAAATTAAGGTCTATAAACTTCACACCTTTTAAATATTCAACCATCAACTGGAAAGATGGCTCCTGTGGGTAAGAATGCCTGCTATGCAAGAGTGAGAACTTGAGTTAGGATCCTCACACCCACATCAAATGATGGATGTCATGTTGGTGGTTTGACTTAGAGCGGCCCCCATATGCTCAGGTATTTGAATGTTTTTGGTCCCCAGTTATTGGAACTATTTGTGAAGGGTTAGCAGGCATGGCTTTGTTGGAGTAGGTGTGGCATTCTTAGAGCAGGTGAGTCACTGGGGTGGGCTTTGAGGTTTCAAAAGTCCATGCCAAGTCCAGTCTTGCTCTCATTCTGTATGCAACTTGAGGATAAAATGTGAGCTTTCAGCTTCTGCTCCAACGCCATATCCGCCTTCCTGCCACCATGTTTCCCACCATGATTTGCAGTGACTATGTGTACTTGGACTTTCTTTTGGGCCCCTAGCTCACAAAAAATGACTTGGAGACTTATATTAATTATGGAAGCTTGGCCTTAGCTTAGGCTTGTTTCTAACTAGCTCTTAGAACTTAAATGAACCCATTTCTATTAAATTACTTTCTGTCTCGTGGCTTTATTACCTCATCGCCACAGTGTCCATCCTCCTTGCTCTGCATCTCTTGGCATCTCTGCTTTCTTCCCAGCATCCTTTCTGCCTAGAAATCTTGCCTAGCTATTGGCTGTTCAGCTTTTTATTAAACCAATCAGAGTGACACATCTTCACATTGCACCAAAAAAATTATTCCACAACCACTATGGTTGGGAGAACACAGACTTAGGTTACCCCAAATTCCATGTTCCAAAGTGGAAACAATTTCATGAAGTTTTATTGTTTTACAGAAGAAAGTCATAAATCAAGGCAAGTTTAAAATACATTGGTGGGCACATCAGAGGGGCAGGTACAGTGAGATGGGGAAGATTCTTTAGGCCCAAGGTTCTCTCTGATAACATTCTTAGCTTCTAGCTTGGTGGAAGCTAGTGGTCTGCTAAGTTAATAACTTCCTTTAAAAATCTTTTTGAGGCCAGGCGGTGGTGGCGCATGCCTTTAATCCCAGCACTTGGGAGGCATAGCCAGGCGGATCTTTGTGAATTCAAGGCCAGCCTGGTCTACAGAGCGAGATCCAGGAAAGGCGCAAAGCTACACAGGAAACCCTGTCTCAAAAAAAAAAAAAAAATCTTTTTGAGGGAGCTGGAGAAATGGCTCAGAGGTTAAGAGCACTGGCTGCTCTTCCAGAGGTCCTGAGTTCAATTCCCAGCAAACACGTGGTGGCACATAACGATCTGTAAGGGGATCTGATGCCCTCTTCTGGTATGGATAAAAACGAAGTGCTCATATACATAAAATAAACATCTTTTAAAAAATCTTTTTGAGGCAGGTTCTCTCTATACTGGGCCTCACTAGGTAGATCAGGTTAGCCTCTGCTAAGAGAGACCCACTTGCCTCTTCCTCTTGAGAACTGGAATTTAAGGTGAGTATCACTATACTCTGCAAGTCAATAGCTTCTAAAAGGTTTTTCTTATCTATTTGTCATAAGACGTTGGTTATGCCAGAGATGGGCCGGGAATAGCTATTCCAGAGGGCTAGAAGTAGCCCAAGATAAGGTAATTAGCCTCTGGACTTGCAACATTGCAATTTCTCCACACTGCTGATATTCTAACCAGTTTCTGCAGACACAGCTTCTTTTCAGGAAATATAGTTCACACAATCCAAAACCTTTAAAGATATTTCTACTCCCTATATCACCTTGGGTTAGACTTTACATTATCAATTGTCTCCTTTAAGACCCACACATGGGGGGCTAGAGATATGGCTTAGTGGCACTTGTTCTCTTCCAGAGGACCTAAGTTCGATTTCCAGAACCCACACGGTGGTTCATAATCATCTGTAATTTCAGTTTCGGGGAATCTGACATCCTCTTCTGGACCTGTGGATACTGAATGCAAATGTTGCACTCCACTTAAGTGCAAGCAAAACACCCATACACATGTAAAAACATAAAAAAAACCCTACCACTGCTAACAGTGACTTTAGATTCACACTAAGATCTTTTCTATGGACTCTTGTAGAAACACTGAGATGTGTGACACCCACACCATGCTCTCTAGTGTGTCTTACTTTTTGGGCACATCTTTTCCTCCTAACCTTATTATTTTTCGTGAGACAAGGTCTCACTATGTAGCCCTGGCTGTGCTGGAACTCGATATGTAGACCAGGCTGGACTTGTACTCACAGAGATCCACTGAGAGCTGGGAGTAAGGGTGTGCACTACTCAAGTAAGTATCTTTGGTAAAAATCTCAGTTTCACTCCCTAAACAGGCTAGTTCTGGAATTATTTTTACTGTGCAAGGCACGGACGCTGGTCCACGGCCTGACTCGAGGTCCCTAAAACTCTAGTGGAATTCCTTAGGCTGCTGACAGTGGGGAGTTGCGCACGCTTAACTTGTACACACCGCCCCCAACACACACTGACAAACTAATGGCAATCCCCAGCCTAGTGAGTGCTGTCACTCTCCTGCAATCCTGAATTAATTCAGGCTTCAATTCCACCTAGTATGGATCATGTGCATACCCTTATCCTAACAGTTCATGGTGTTTAAATCTGGAGCTCCCTATACACCAGACCGCAGGTTCCTCTGCCAGGCCTGCACCTGACCCAGGCCTGCAAAGAGTGAACAGACGCCCACTCAGCGCCACCTCGCGGTCCGGTCTGGAAATGCATTCAATGCGATCTCTTCTCATCACATGTTGCAAACTCCGACTCCTCTTACAAGAGCATAAAATCTGAAATCTATTTATTGTTTTAGCAGTTAAATTTACCACGAAACGCAGTGACATTGACCAACCAAACGCTGCAGATAATCGGGAACTAGCACAGAAGGGAACCGGCGGGCTGGCCTAAAGTATTCTGGGTGTGGATGACAAAGCATGCCCCTATTCCCCCAATCTCCACTGGGAGTTATAGGACCACCACACCCAAGAGTAGCAATCTATTTGGGCCAATCTCTCCCTCGTGGGCACCTGGGAGTTGTAGTTTGGTGACCCCACAGCTTTTGGGAATTGTAGTCTTTTCTCCAGCTTCTGTTTTCCTTGGCTCCCCACTCAGCCTGAGTGAGTTTGGCTCAAGTTGAGTGCCTGGGTTCCTTCTTGTGTAGTGCTACCCTCCCGGGATTGAAGGTCTCTGTATTTCTTTCTTTTCTTTCCTTTTTTGGAGACAATATCTCATGGAGATCAGGGTAGCCATGAACTATGTGACAGAGGCTGGCTTTGAACTCCTCAAGGCATGTACTACCATGCCTGGCCCAGGTCTCTGTATTCTCTCCCAACATTCTGGCAGGCTCCCTCTGAGCAATGGCAGCTCCTACCCTGGTCCTGACCTAAACTGCTTGCTAACCTGCTGATTTGTTTTGAATAGTGCAGCTCAGGTTGATTCCTGTGCCCTTCTACCCTGGGAGGGTGCATGTGATTGCACCTTCTGTCCTGGCTACAACCCCACAGAGGTTGGGCTGGCCTTAGGGGTGCTCAGGCTTCTGTAAGAGTCTAGCCCATGAGCCAGAACCAGCCCAAGGCTCAGAAAAACTCCCCAGAGTCAAGAACACCTTATTATGTCTAAAGGAAACTCCCAATTCCCTGTTAGAAGCCAACTCCTTAGTCTTATCCTTCTCACCCATCTCCTACTTCTTCTCAACTGGCCCCATTATCCTTCTGTGCAAATGTATTTGTGTCTGGTCCTCTGTTCCTCTCATCCAGGTCCTTCTTCCATGTTTTGAGTGAGTCCCATCTGCTCCATTTCCAGAGGAGATTCAGAATCTCCTAGTTTTTTCTACTGCTTCTGCTGTGCTCTGAGCCACCTTTGATCATTGTAGGAGCCACCTTGGTGCCCTGTTGTTTCTGTTCTTGCTGCTCTTTGCTCTACTCACACCCACACCAAGAGATCCTGTTAAAATAGGGGCTGACACTTGGTAGGGGCCTTGCCTAGCATACATGAAGCCCTAAGTTCAGCTCTCTGTCTGTACTGCATGAACTAAGTATGGTGGTACATGCCAGTGATCCTAACACTTGGGAAGTGGGGCAGAAGTTCAAGGTTCTGCTTGCCTATATAGTGAGTCTGAAGTCAGCTTGTGATATAAAAGACCTTATTTCAAAAAAAAAAAAAGTCTGGTCTTGTATGGAGGTCATGGGACAATGTTTGGGACTGGAAGTCTGTCCTTCCATCCACCATATGGGTTCCAAGGCTTGAATTCAATCTATTAAGATCAGCAGTGAGCACTTTTACCTGCTCAACCATCTCACCAGCCCCTCATATTGTTTTCATATTTGGAAAGCATTTGAACTATTTACTTTTCTTCCCACAACTTGGCTCGTCACCTAGAATGTTAGTTTCCAGTAAACTGCAACCTTTTCTGGCTTCCCTCTTGTGTGTCCCCATAACCACAACATGTTGGGAACATAGGAGACACTCAATGGGTACCTGAATAAGTGAAAGGATTTTTTTTAAAATTTTTTATTCATTTTACATACCAACTATAGTTTCCACTCCCATCCCTCCTCCTGCTCCCCCTCTTCCTACCCCCTCTGATGACCACCCATCCACTCCTCCAAAAGGGTAAGGCCTCCCATGGGGAGTCAACAAAGCCTGGTACATTCAGTTGAGGCAGGACCAAGCCCCTCCCCTCTGTATCAAGGCTTAGCAAGGCATTCCACCATAGAGATCAGCTCCAAAAAGCCAGCTCATGCACCAGGGATAGATCCTGATCCAATTGCCAGGGGCCCCTCAAACAGACCAAGCTACACAACTATCCCCCACAGAAGGCCTAGTTTGGTCCCATACAGGTTCTATAGCTGTTGTTCCCATGAGCTTGGTTCAGTTGTCTCTGTAGATTTCCCCATCATGATCTTGACCCCCCCTTGCTCATGTAATCCCTCTTCCCTCTTTTTGACTGGACTCCTGGAGTTTGGTTGTGGATCTCTGCATCTGCTTCCATCAGTTACTGGATGAAGGCTCTATGATGACAGTTAGGGTAGTCACCAATCTGATTACAGGGTAAGCCAGTTCAGGCACCCTCTCCACTATTGCTAGTAGTCTAACCTGGGGTCATCCTTGTGGATTCCTGGGAATTTCCCTAGCATCAGGTTTCTCCTTAACCCCATAACGACTCCCTCTATCAAGATATCTCTTTCATTGCTCTCCCACTCCATCCCTCCTGTAGGGGTGAGGTACCTACCCTCAGTTCCTACCCAGGGTCCTCCAAGAACTGCTTTCCAGGAGTGAGGAAAAAGTGAAAGATTTCTATAATAACTTCACACACACGGGCCAATGCTCTTCATTCTGTGTGCTCTTTATTGTTGTGTTCTTTGTTTCTTCCATCTTTATTCTTCTTCATCTTTATTCTGCTACATCTCTGTTCTACTACCCATTACAAACTCCCCCCCCCACAAATATATATGTGGATATATATCCATTCATGAGCAACTTATTAGTAAAAACTACAAAGTAAATTCGCAGGGACAAGTATTCTGATAAGAGTTACACTTGGCAAAGACTTGGCCAGTTTAATTGGTGACTGACAACAGCTGTAGGTTGTAAAAAGTTTTGGCTATCTCTTAAAGGGACAGCTACAAGGGTTACAAGGGAAGAAATTAAACCATGAGAGATTTAAGGAAAAGACAAAGAATATGTGTTTTATTTTATGTGATTAATAATATCCAGATATGGCTAGTTAGTTATCAGCCTTCTTCTGTTAATCACCTGAATCTCAGGACCTATACATAGTCCACTGAGCCTAAGATCTTGCATTAGAAATGGGTGTAGAAATAAATACAAAGTGTTAATTGTTTTTTTGAATTAGAGTGGGGAGGTGCCGGTGGAGGATGTTTAGGGCAGCATAGGTGGTGTTGATCTCTTGAAGGACTAAGATATACCCAGGCCAGACACCTGCTCTATCACTTCTAGTTCGCTGTAATTCTTCTAAGGGTTTTGATCCAGCAAGGCCAGGCACCTGCAATTCTGCTCTGTGAAAGTTCCACGAGGACACTTTGTTTGGCCAATTTTGCTTTCTCAGTGGCTAATGATGGAGAACAAGACCTCTAAGTGTCTACAGTCCACATGGAACAAGAGACTTAGTTATGAAGCATATTTTAGTATGTTTCTATTTATCAAAAAAGTGCAGTTAAATAAGAAACTATCTTCTTGACTATCCATAATTATGTGTGCCCATAAGATTGAGAGGTAATCATGAGATTACATGTACACATTACATGGAAATGCATGGTAAATGGGGAGATATCATACATAGCTGTTCTTAAGGAAGGAATCCAGTTCTTAGAGAAGAAATGAAGTGGCACATGAGAGAAACACAGGCAAGGAGCAACTGGTCATTTCTAGTCAGTAACCTTATGGCCTTGCCAGGTGGGGCTTCCCATTAAAGAGTCATTTGTTTGGTGGGTTGACATATGAACACCAGTTATTACCTGCTGTGTACTCTCATGGCCCTCAACAACGCCCCCCCCCCCCCCCCCCCCGCTCAACCATCCCATTCCCTCATGTTCTCATACTCTATCCCCTACTTTCTACAACTCCCCCCACACCCCCAGTTTATCCTAGGATATCTCTTCTCTTTCCTCTTCCCATAATGATCCATTCATCCCTCTTAGGGTCTTCCTTGTTACCTAGCTTCCATGGAGCTATGAGTTGTAGCCTGGTTATCCTTTGCTTTACATATCTTATCCACTTATGAGTACACACTGTGTTTGTATTTCTGAGTCTAGGTTACCTCACCCAGGATGATATTTTCTAGTTCCATCCATTTGCCTGCAAATTTCATGATGTCATTGTTTTTTACAGCTGAGTAACACTCCATTGTGTAAATGTACCACAGTTTCTTTATCCATTCTTTGGTTGAGGGGCATCTAGGTTGTTTCCAGGTATGAATAATACTGCTATGAACATAGTTGAGTCAGTGTCCTTGTGGTATGATTGAGCATCCCCTGGGTATATGCCCAAGAGTGATATCATTGGATCTTGAGGTAGATTAATTCTCAATTTTCTGAGAACTTGCCATACTGATTTTCAAAGTGGCTGTACAAGTTTGCACTCCCACCAACAGTGGAAGAGTGTTCCCCTTGCTCCACATCCTCTCCAACATAAGCTGTTCTCACTATTTTTGATCTTAGCCATTCTAACAGATGTAAGATGATATCTCAGCATCATTTTGATTTGCATTTCCCTGATGATTAAGGATGTTGAACACTTCCTTAAGTGTTTTTCAGCCATTTGATATTCTTCTGTTGAGAATTCTCTGTTTAGATCTATACCCCCCCCTTTTTTTTTCAAGATAGGGTTTCTCTGTGTAGCTTTGCACCTTTCCTGGAACTTGCTTGGTAGCCCAGGCTGGCCTCGAACTCACAGAGATCCTGGCTCTGCCTCCCAAGTGCTGGGATTAAAGGTGTATGCCACCACCGCCCGGCTTATACCCCATTTTTTAATTGGATTATTAGGTATTTTGATGTCTAGTTTCTTGGATTCTTTATATATTTTAGAGATCAGCCCTCTGTCAGATGTGGGGTTGGTGAAGATCTTTTTCCATTCTGTAGGCTGTCATTTTGTTTTATTTACCATATCCTTTGCCTTAGAGAAGCTTCTTAGTTTCAGGAGGTCCCATTTATTGATTGTTGCTCTCAGTGTCTATGCTACTGGTGTTATATTTAGGAAATAGTCTCCTGTGTCAGTGCGCTCAAGGCTACTTTCTACTTTCTCTTCTATTAGCTTCTGTAACTGGATTTATGTTAAGGTCTTTGATCCACTTGGACTTGAGTTTTGTGCAGGGTGATAGATATGGATACATTTGTAATCTTCTACATGTTGACATCCAGTTATGCCAGCACCATTTGTTGAAGATACTTTCTTTTTTCCATTGTATAGTTTTGGCTTCTTTGTCAAAAATCAGGTGTTCATAGGTGTGTGGATTAATGTCAGGGTCTTCAATTTGATTCCATTGGTCTATGTGTCTGTTTTTATGCCAATACCAAGCTATTTTTATTACTAGAGCTCTGTAGTAGAGCTTGAAGTCAGGGATGGTGATGCCTCCAGAAGTTCCTTTACTGTGCAGGATTGTTATAGCTATCCTGGGATTTTGTTTTTCCATATGAAGTTGAGTATTGTTCTTTCAAGGTCTGTGAAGAATTGTGTTGGGATTATGATGGGGATTGCATTAAATCTGTAGATTGCTTTGGTAAGATTGCCATTTTTATTATGTTGATCCTACCTATCCATGGGCATGGGAGATCTTTCCATTTTCTGATGTCTTCTTCAATTTCTTTCTTCAAAGACTTAAATTCTTGTTGTACAGTGCCGGGGATGGCATATAAGATGGCTGATGTGCTGCCAGCAGAGACTGGAGAAACGGGGACCCGAGATTGTAGACCACCAACTCTCCGTGTGTTCCCCTATGGATCTTCTGTTTAACATGTCTCTAGAGGGCCAAGGCAGAAATGCCTACGTGTCCCAAGGTCATGCTTTATGGTGTGCACATGTCATGCCCTCCTCCATATAAATATTTCTTGTAACACGAGTTTTCTTCTATCTGATCTTCATGTTCTGTGTTCCTAGATCAATGTTGATTTCTGTGATACAGGAAAGGATTGAAGTAAATTTCACAGGAAATTATACAGAGATGATCACTCAGGCTGGGGTTAAGGCAGTTATGTAGTTCATGGAAAAGAACCTGCAGCCTGGGGAAGCTTTTTAGGCTTGGATAAACTGTACCGAATATGTGGTCAACTATAGCACATGGTATGATGTGTATCAACACACTGGACTTAAATTGGCCATGATGAATAATTCAGTTTCTGAGGATATTCCAAGGACATTGTGTAAAACTTGAGACCTTAAGGGTTATTGGCTGAAGACTGTGGATGGAGTAACATATAGATGGGATGATAAACTGTAAGTGTGGGAACCTAGAATAGGAGGAGAATAGTGGCCTCCACTAAGAAAGGGAGATGGCAACTTTAATTCAGATACTTTTTTATTCCTCCTGAAGGAGTGTGGAGATAATGTGACAATTGATGGAGTGATTGCTACAATCTTTATTGGATTCCTAGAATGAAAAGAGCTGCCAAGAAAGGTGAGCTTCCTTTCATAGAATCTCTATAAATTAGATTAGGTCTTTCTTGGAATTGTTGGATATAGAAGGACAGAAGTTGCTGACTTGCAGGGGCAGATTTCTTGTCTGAGGTCCTTGTAGCCCACCAGTCATGGGGCTTAGTGTTTGCAGAGGGTTGAGGAGGAACTTAGGCAGCTACAGGGGTCTTGAGGTTGGAGCAGACTGTGTGAGAAGAAAATGACTGTCTGGTACATTGACCACTATTTTTATTTTTACCTTTTTTTTTGTGAAATTGCATGTTGCTAGCCTTTGAGTCAAGTGCTCAAAAGATTGTATAATCATTAATAATAAAAATAGATTATGCTTGCTTTAGTGTTAAGTCTGGGATAGTTCCTGTGTTTAGTAAAAGATGATGAAGAATATATTGGTGATTTTCTAAGAATAATCTTTGGAATCATGAGAGCATTTTGTATTGGGTGATTTCCCCTTTCCTTTCTGTTCCCTCTTTAATTATGATAATAAAAGACTGAGGTCACCAGGGCAAAAGCAGAAGATAAAGAAAGAGAAGCTAAGAGAAGTTAGAGAAGCTAAGAGAAACTAGGAGTGGCTAAGAGAAGCTAAGAAAAGCCAGGGAAGAAAAAGAAACTTAGCAATTACAGAAGCCCGAAGTGACCTGTCAGCTTGCATGAATATTGTCTCTGAGTTGTTATTGCGCCTTCCAGGTATCCCATCCTTCAGACTCCCGAAACTGCTGAGGCTGGTCCCCAGCAACACAGGTCTTTTCCTTATTTGGTATTTTATATTATTTGTGGCTATTGTAAAGGGTGATGTTTCTCTGATTTCTTTCTCATCCCATTTGTCATTTGTATATAGGAGGGCTACTGATTTTTTGAGTTAATCTTGAATTACTGAAGGAGTTTATCAGCTGTAGGAGTTCCCTGGTAGAATTTTTTGGGTCACTTATGTATATTATTGTATCATCTGTAAATAGTGAAAGTTTGACTGTTTCCTTTCCAATTTCTATCCCTTTGATCTCCTTTTGTTGTCTTATTGCTCTAGCTATAACTTCAATACTATATTGAACAAATATGGGGAGAATGGACATCCTTGTCTTGTTCCTGATTTTAGTGGAATTGCTTTGAGTTTCTCTCCATTTAATTTGATGTTGGCTGTTGGCTTGCTGTAAATTGCCTTTATTATGTTTAGGTATGTTCTTTGTATTCCTGATTACCCTAGGACGTTTATCATGAAGGGATGTTGGATTTTGTGGAAGGATTTTTTGGCGTCTCATGAGATGATTTTGTGTTTGTTTTTTTCTTTCAGTTTGTTTATATGGTGTATTACATTGATAGATTTTCATATGTCAAACCATCCCTGCATCTCTGGGATGAAGCCTACTTGATCATGGGGAATTTTTTTTTTAATGTATTCTTGGATTCAGTTTGCCAATATTTTATTGAGTATTTTTGCGTCAATGTTCATGAGCAAGATTGGTCTGTTATTCTCTTTCTTTGTTGCATCTTTGTGTGGTTTGTGTATCAGGTTAACAGTAGCTTCACAGAAGTTTCTATTGTGTGGAACTGTTTGATGAATATTGGTATTAGCTCTACTTTGAAATTCTGGTAGAATTCTGTCTGAAACCATCTGTCCCTGGGATTTTTTGGTTGGGAGACTTTTAACGACTGTTTCTATTTCCTTGGGGATTATTGTTCTATTTAAATTGTTTATCTGGTCTTGATTTAATTTTGGTATGTGGTTCCTATCCAGAAAATTTTCCATTTCTTTTAGATTTTCCAATGTTGTGGAGTACAGGTTTTTGAAGTATGATCTGATGATTCTCTGAATTTCCTCATTGTCTGTTGTTATGTTCTCCTTTTCATTTCTGATTTTGTTAATTTGGATATTCTCTCACTGCCTTTTGGTTAACTTGGATAAGGGGTTGTCTATTTTGTTGATTTTTCTCAAAGAACCAATTCTTTGTTTCATTGATTTTTTTTGTATTGTTCTCTTGTTTTCTATTTTGTTGATTTCAGCCCTCAATTTGATTATTTCCTGGCACTATTTCTCCTGGGTGAGTTTGTTTCTTTTTGTTCTAGAGCTTTCAGTTGTGCTGTTAATTCATCGGTATGGGATTGCTCCATCTTCTTTATGTGTGCATTTAGAGCTATGAATTTTCCTCTTAGCACTGCTTTCATAGTGTCCCATAAGTTTGGGTATGTTGTACTTTCATTTTCATTGAATTCTAGGAAATCTTTAATTTCTTTCTTTATTTCTTCCTTGACCCATTGGTGTTTCAGGTGGGCATTATTCAGCTTCCGTGAGTTTGTAGGCTTTCTATAATTTTTGTTGTTGTTGAAGTCTAACTTTAAGGCATGGTGGTCCGATAAGATACAGGAGGTTAGCCAATTTTTTTGTATCTGTTGAGATTTGTTTTGTGGCCAAGCATGTGGTCAATTTTTGAGAAGGTTCCATGGGGTGCTGATAAGAAGGTATATTCTTTTGTGTTAGGATGGAATGTTCTGTAGATACCTATTAAGTCCATTTGAGTCATAACATCTGTTCGGTCCTTTATTTCTTTGTTAAGTTTCAGTCTGGTAGATCTGTCTTTTGGTGAGAGTGGTGTGTTGAAATCTCCCACTACTAATGTGTGGGGTTTGATGTGCGTTTTAAGCTTTAGTAGTGTTTCTTTTATGAAGGTGGGTGCTTCTGTATTTGGGGCATAAATGTTTAAAATCGAGACTTCATCTTGGTGGATTTTTCCCGTGATAAATATGCAATGTCCATCCTGATCTCTTTTGATTGATTTTAGATTGAAGTCTATTTTATTGGATATTAGGATAGCTACACCAGCTTGTTTCTTAGGTCCATTTGCTTGGAAAGCCTTTTCCCAGCTCTTTATTCGGAGGTAGTGTCTGTCTTTGAAGTTAAGGTGTGTTCCTTGTATGCAGCAGATGGATGGGCCCTGTTTTCTTTTTTTTTTTCTTTTTTTCTTTTTTTGGTTTTTCGAGACAGGGTTTCTCTGCGTAGCTTTGCGCCTTTCCTGGAGCTCACTTGGTAGCCCAGGCTGGCCTCGAACTCACAGAGATCCTCCTGGCTCTGCCTCCCGAGTGCTGGGATTAAAGGCGTGCGCCACCACCGCCCGGCTGGGCCCTGTTTTCTTATCCATTCTGTGAGCCTGTGTCTTTTTATAGGTGAGTTGAGACCATTGATATTGATGGATATTAATGACCAGTGATTGTTAATTCCTGTTATTTTTTGTGGTTGTGTTGTGTTGTCCTTCTGTGGTGTATGTTGGTGTGGGATTATCTATTGCTTGATTTTTCATGGGTGCTTTTAGCTTCTTTGGGTTGGATTTTCCCTCCTAGTGCTTTCTGTAGGGCTGGGCTTGTGGACAGGTATTGATTAAATCTGGTTTTATCCTGGAATATTTTGTTTACTCTGCCTATGGTGATTGAGAGTTTTACTGGGTATAATAGTCTGGGTTGGCATCCGTGGTCTCTTAGTGTCTGCATAAGATTTGTCCATGATCTTCTAGCTTTCATAGTCTTTATTGAGAAGTCTGGTGTTATTCTGATGGGTTTGCCTTTATATGTTACTTGGTCTTTTTCCTTTGCGGCTCTTAATATTTTTTCTTTGTTCTGTGTGTTTAGTGTTTTGATTATTATGTGGTGAGGGGACTTTTTTTTTTGGATCCAGCCTATTTGGTGTTTGTAAGCTTCTTGTATCTTCATAGGTATTTCTTTCTTTAAGTTAGGAAACTTTTCTTCTATGATTTTGTTGAATATATTTTCTGTGCCTTTGAGTTGGTATTCTTCTCCTTCTTCTATCCCTATTATTCTTAGGTTTGGTCTTTTCATGGTGTCCCAAATTTCTTGGACATTTTGTGTTATGACTTTTTTGTCTTTAGTGTTTTCTTTGACTGGCGAATCTATTTTCTCTATTGTGTCTTCAGCATTAGAGATTCTCTGTTCCATCTCTTGCAATTGGTTGGTTATGCTTGTTTCTGTAGTTCCTGTTCGTTTAGTCAGGATTTCTATTTCCAGCATTTCCTCAGCATGTGTTTTCTTTATTGTCTCAAATTCATTTTTCAGATCTTGGAATGTTTCTTTCATCTGTTTAATTGCTTTTTCTTGGCTTGATTTGATTTCTTCCAATTTTTTGTTTGTTTTTTCTTCCATTTCTTTAAGGGAATTTTTTATTTCCTCTTTAATGGAGTTTTTCATTTCCTCTGTAAGGGAATTTTTTTTATTTCTTCTTTAAGGGAATTTTTTATTTCTTTTTTAAGGGCCTCTATCATCTTTTTTTTTTTTTAAAGATTTATTTATTTATTTGTTATGTATACAGTGTTCTGTCTGCATGTATGCTTGCAGGCCAGAAGAGGGCGCCAGATTTCACTCAGATGGTTGTGAGCCACCATATGGGTGCTGAGAATTGAACTCAGGTCCTCTAGAAGAACAGCCAGTTCTCTTAACCACTGAGCCATCTCTCCAGCCCCCCTCTATCATCTTTTTAAAGTCATTTTTAGGATTGATTTCTTCTGCTTCTTCTGTCTTGGTATGTTCAGGTCTTGCAGGTATAAAATCACTAGGTTCTGATGTTGCCATATAGGTCTTTATGTTGTTGCCTGTATTTTTGCACTGGTGTCTACTCATCTCTTCCTCTGCTTGGTGTAGGCGGTGTCTGTGTCTGAAAGTGCCTCTCTTGTTCTAATTTTTAGTCTTGGTTCGCTAGGAGTTCTTGGTTAAATTGGAGCTGTTGGGCTGTTTCTCTGGGAGCAGCTGATCTCAGTTGGTGAAGTATATACTTATGATTCTGGTGATCTGGTTCGGTGGCTCAGAACCAGATTATTCTGTTTTTTGCTCATTCGTCAACTCCTCAGCTGATCTTGTTTCCTCAGACTTCAAACTTGAAATCTGAATCCTCTCCCGTAAGGATTTCAGCTGAGGAGGGTAGTCTCACCAACACCTCCAAGTTGTTGGGTTTTGCAGGGTCAGCAGCTGGGCCCTGGGTTGGCCTCAGACAGAGTGTTCAGATCCGTTCTGGTTCCATCCCACAGAGATGGCTTCCTCCCTGGGTGTTGGGATTAAAGGCATCCCTGTTCCAAGCTCTTGATTAAGAGCTTGTTTTCACTAACTCTTCAGTGGGTAATAGCTTAGTTTCTGGTCTTTATTGCAACTGTGTTTTGGTTGCTGCCCGCTGGGCCTGCCTGCCTCTGCCGGCCACTGCCGCCACTCCTGTCTGCCTCTGCTGACCACCGCTGTGCCAACCTGCCTCTGCCAGCTGCCACCGGGCCTACCTGCCTCTGCTGGCTGCCACTGTGCCTCAGAATGTTTTATAGATGTCTGTTAAGCCCATTTGAGTCATAACATCTGTTAGTTCCCGTATTTCTCTGTTAAATTTTTGTCTGGCAGACCTGTCCATTGGTGAAAGTGGGGTGCTGAAGTCTCCCACTATTAGTGTGTGGGGTTTGATGGGTGATTTAAACTTTAGTAATTTTTTTAAACATATGCAGGTGCCCTTGTATTTGGAGCATAGATGTTCAGAATTGAGACTTCATCTTGATGGATTTTTTCTGTGATGAATATGAAATGTCCTTCATTATCTATTTTAATTAATTTTAGTTTGAAGTCTATTTTATTAGATATTAGGATAGCTACACCAGCTTGCTTCTTAAGTCTATTCAGCTGGAAAGACTTTTCCCAACCCTTTACCTGAGGTAGTGTCTGTCTTTGAAACTGAGGTGTGTGTCTTGTATGCAGCAGAAGGATAGATCCTATTTTCACATCCATTCTGTTAGCCTGTGTCTTTTTATAGGTGAATTGAGGCCATTGATATTAAGGGATATTAATGACCAGTGGTTGTCAATTCCTATTATTTTTTGGTGGCAGTGTTGTGTGTTTCCCTTCTTTGGGATTTGCTGTTGTGGGTTTATCTATTGCCTGTGTTTTTATAGGTGCAGCTAACTTCCTAGGGTTGGAATTTTCCTTCTAGTGCTTTCTGTAGGGCTGGATTTGTGAATAGGTATTGTTTAAATCTGGTTTTGTCATGGAATAGCTTGTTTATTCCAACTATGGTGATTGAAAGTTTTGCTGGGTGTAGCAGTCTGGGCTGGCAACCATGGCCTCTTAGTGTCTGCATAACATCTGCCCAGGAGGGCCTTCTGGCTTTCAGAGTCTCCACTGAGAAGTTGGGTGTAATTCTGATGGGTTGACTTTATATATTACTTGGCCTTTTTCCTTTGCTGCTCTTAATATTCTTTCTGTTGTATGCTTAGTTGCTTGCTTATTATGTGGCAAGGGGACTTTTCCTCCTTTTTTAATTAACAAAATTTTTTCATTCATTTTACACACCAATCAAAGATTCCCTCTTCCCTCCTCCCACCCCCCCCCAGCCTCTCCCTCTCAACCCACTCCCCTTTCCCATCCACAAGAAGGGAAGGCCTCCCATGGGGAGGCACATCCAGTAGAGGCAAATCCAAGTCCTTTCCCCTGCCTGAAGGCTGCACAAGGTGTCCCATCATAGGTAGTGAGCTCTAAAAAGCCACTCATGCACCAGAGATGGAGTCTGATGCTACTGCAAGGCACCCCCCCCCAAGCAGATCAAGCTACACAACTGTCTCACCAAATAGCCTAATCCAGTCCCATGTAGGCTCCACAGCCATTGATTCATCTTTCATGAGTTCCCTCTAGTTTGGTTTGGTTGTTTCTGCATATTTCCCCATCATGATCCTGATGCACTTGCTCATAGAATCCCTCTTCTCTCTCTTTGACTGGACTCCTAGAGCTCTGCCTGGTGATTGGCTGTGGATCTATGTATCTGCTTCCATGAGTCATTGGAGAAAAGCTCTGTAATGACAGTTAGGGTATTCACCGGTCTGTTCTCTGGGGCAAGCCAGTTTAGTTCAGGCACCCTCTCCACTATTGCTAGTAGTCTAGGCTGGCGTCATCCTTGGGGATTCCTGGCAACTTCCCTAGCACTGAGTTTCTCTGTATCCTCATGATGTCTCTATTATGGTATCTCTTTCATTGCTTTCCCCCTCCCTCCCTGTTCCAGCTCAATCATCCCATTCCCTTATGTTCTCATCCCCTAGCCCTTACCCTCCATTGCCCTCCCCTCATCCCCAGTTTACTCATGGAAATCTCATCTATTTTCCCTTCCCAAGGCAGTCCATGTGTCCCTCTTTGGGTCTTCCCTATTAGTTAGCTTCTCTAGAGTTATGGGCTGTTGCCTGATTAACCTTTGCTTTACATCTAGTATCCACTTATGAGTGAGTACATACCATGTTTGTCCTTCTGAGTCTGGGTTACCTCACTCAGGATGATTTTTTCTAGTTCCATTCATTTGCCTGCAAAGTTCATGATGTCATTGTTTTTCTCTGCTGAGTAGTACTCCATTTTGTATATGTACCACATTTTGTTAATCCATTCTTCAGTTGAGGGGCATCTAGGTTGTTTCCAGGTTCTGGCTATTAAGAATAATGCTGCTATGAACATAGTTGAGCATGTGTCCTTGTGGTATGATTGAACATTCCTTGGATATATGCCCAAGAGTGGTATAGCTGGGTCTTGAGGTAGATTGATTCCCAATTTTCTGAGAAACCACCATACTGATTTCCAAAGTGGCTGTACCAGTTTGCAATCTCACCAACAGTGGAGGAATGTTCCCCTTGCTCCACATTCTCTCCAGCATAAGCTGTCTACAGTGTTTTTGATCTTAGCCATTCTGACAGGTGTAAGATGGTATCTCAGAGTCATTTTGATTTGCATCTCCCTGATAATTAAGGATGCTGAGCAATTCCTTAAATGTCTTTTGGCCATTTGACATTCTTCCTTTGAGAATTCTTTGTTTAGCTCTATAGCCCATTTTTAATTGGAATGTTTGTTATTTTGATGTCTACTTTCTTGGGTTCTTTATATACTTTGGAGATCAGCCCTCTGTCAGATGTGGGGTTGGTGAAGATCTTTTCCCATTCTGTAGGCTGTCGTTTTATCTTATTTATTGTGTCTTTTGCCTTACAGAAGCTTCTCAGTTTCAGGAGGTCCCATTTATTGATTGTTTCTCTCAATGTCTGTGCTACTGGTGTTATGTTTAGGAAATGGTCTCCTGTGCCAATGTGTTCAAGACTATTTTCTACTTTCTCTTCTATCAGCTTCAGTGTAACTGGATTTATATTGATGTCTTTGATCCACTTTAACTTGAGATTTGTGTTGTGCATGGCAACAGATATGGATCTATTTGCAATCTTCTACATGTTGACATCCAGTTATACCAGCACCATTTTTGAAGATGCTTTCCTTTTTCTATTGTACAGTTTTGGCTTCTTTGTCAAAAATCAGATGTTCACAGGTGTGTGGGTTAATGCCAGGGTCTTCAATTTGATTCCATTGGTCCACATGTCAGTTTTTATGTCAATACTAAGATTTTTTTTTTATGGTCTTTCGAGACAGGCTTTCTCTGTGTAGCTTTGTCCCTTTCCTGGATCTTGCTCTGTAGACCAGGCTGGTCTTGAACTCACAAAGATCCACCTGGCTCTGCCTCCCAAGTGCTGGGATTAAAGGCGTGTGCCACCACCGCCCGGCCTAAGATGTTTTTACTACTATAGCTCTATAGTAGAGCTTTATGTCAGGGATGGTGATGCCTCCAGAGGTGGCTTTGTTGTATGGGATTCTTTTAGCTTTCCTAGGTTTTTTGTTTTTCCAAATGAAGTTGAGTATTGTTCTTTCCAGGTCTGTGAAGAATTGTGTTGGCATTTTGATGGGGATTGCACTGAATCTGTAGATTGCTTTTGGTAAGATTGCCATTTTTACTATGTTAATCCTACCTATCCATGAGCATGGGAGATTTTCCCGTTTTCTGATATCTTCTTCAATTTCTTTCTTCAGAGACTTAAAGTTCTTATCATACAGATCTTTCACTTGCTAAGTTAGAGTTACCCCAAGGTATTTTATATCATTTGTGGCTATTGTAAAGGGTGATGTTTCTCTGATTTCTTTCTCAGCCCTTTTATCACTTGTGTGTAGGAGAGCTACTGATTTTTTTTGCATTGATCTTGTATCCTGCCACATTACTGAAGGAGTTTATTAGCTGTAGGAGTTCCCTTGTAGAATTTTTGGGGTCACTTATGTATACTATCATATCATCTGCAAATAGTGAAAGTTTGACCTCTTCCTTTCCAATTTTTATCTGGCAACGGGACTTTTTTTGGGGAGTCCAGTCTATGTGGTATTGTGTAAGCTTCTTATATCCTCATAGTCATTTCCTTCTTTAGGTTGGGAAAGTTTTCTTCTATAATTTTGTTGAATATATTATCTGTGCCTTTGAACTGGTATTCTTCTTCTTCTTTCCCTATTATTCTTAGATTTGGTCTTTTTATGGTGTCTTAGATTTCTTGGATGTTTTGTGTTATGACATTGTTTGTTTTAATGTTTTCTTTGGCTGATGAATCTATTCCTTCTATTGTATCTTCAACACCTGAGATTCTCTCTTCCATTCTGTAGGTTATGCTTGCATTGGTAGTTCCTGTTTGTTTACCCAGATTTTCCATTTCCAGTATTCCCTCAGTTTGTGTTTTCCTTATTGCCTCTATTTCAGTTTTCAAGTCTTGAACTGTTTCCTTCACCTGTTTGATTTCTTTTTCTTGGTTTTCTTTAAGGGATTTTTTGATTTCTTCCATTCTTTTGTTTGTCTTTTCCTCCACTTTTGTAAGGGGATTTTTCATTTCTTCTTTAAAGGCCTCTGTCATCTTCATAGAGTTATTTTTCAAGTCATTTTTTTTTCTGCTTCTTCTATGTTGAGATGTTCAGGTCTTGCTGTTGTAGGACCTCTAGGTTCTGATGGTGCCATTGCTTTTTATGTTGTTGAATGTATTCTTGCATTTACCCATCTCTTCCTCCAATTGGTGCATGTGGTGTCATTGCCTCAGGGGGCCACTCTTTGTGGTATTAATGCAGGTGGTGTCTGTCCCTTAGGAGGCTGCTGAGGTCATGGGGGAGGAGTGGGTTGAGTGTGCAGAGTGGAACTTGTAGATTACAGGGCGGGATGTGGGGGGTGATAGATTGGCCTGCCCATAGGAGCTTTGCCTGCTGGCCAGCTACTGGGGTAGCAATGTTTGTGGGAGGGTGATGAGGTGTGGCTAGGCCTAGGGTCTAGAGGCTGGGTTGTCCAGCTGGGAGAACAGTCACTCATCTCTAGGTCCAGTAGGTGCTGTTAGTGTCTTTTCTCAGGGAGCTGCCATCGTCACAGGGAATGGGTGGATTTGGGGGGTGGAGTCTTATTGTGTGGTAGATGGTGGTGATCTGTCTGCAGGAGGTCTGCCTGCCAACTGGCCTCTTAGTCCAGTTGGGTGCTGGCAGCTTTGTCTCAGGGAACAGTTGCAGTCTCAGAGGGTGGGTGGGATTTGAGGGAGGTGGGGCTTGGGTTACAGGTTTGATGGGGGATGGTGGTAGTCAGTCCTGTGTGCAGGAGGTCTGCCTGCCAACTGGCCTGAAACTGTAACTGCAGTGGGTGGTGGGGCTGGGGTGTTCAGGTATGAGAATAAAGACTCACCTCTTAGTCCAGTTGGGTGCTGGCAGGGACTAAGTGTATTTTTAGTCTTAGCCTTAGTAAAAGATGGCTGCCAGCCATGTGGTCATCTGCATCATGATGATGTCACCAGTCCAGATGGAGGAGAGCCATGTGGTTGCTATTGAAAACATGCTTTTCCCCTCTCCCAAATAAGTAAATCCAAGTCATAAGGAAGGGAGAAGGAAGAAAGTGGAGAATTTTTTTCTCAGTTCCCCAACTGTCTGGCCCAAGAAATACTGAGGCCAGTCTCACATCTAGGGCCATGGTCAGAGGCAGGTGGGTCTGCCAGAGACCCCAGTGGCAGTACTGGATGGAAGGCAAAGCCACTGGTGATGGAGAAAGCAGACTTGTTACAGTGGGAAGGAGCAGCTCTGCTGTGGGTGGAGGCAATTAAGTGGGTACATTTGGTGGGCCCTGCCAAGGTATGTTACCAAGCAAACCCCCCACATGCAGCAGAATTAGTGGAAGAGGTTTGAGGGAGGAGGAAAGGAAAAGAGTGAAAGACTGAGTCAGAGTGAGGGCTTGGGAGGGGCAGGCCCTGATCACTCACCCATCTTAGCCATAAATGTAAAAATACAGCACAGGCATGGTTCCCATGGATAAGAGGGGGAAAAGGACTCACTACTGCCTGTAGCCATGGATGCCCCCAGGGATAAAGGGAGGACGAACAAGGACCAAGCAGGCAAAGAGGGCAGTCACCATACTCAACAGGGGTTGGCCTAACCAGAGGAATCTCAGCACCTAGTACTAGGGTTTTTGAGGAGGCCAGCAAGAATGAAAACCAAGCTCTGAGAGCTGGGCAGGTCCCCAATGGGAGGGTCAGAATACTAACAAAGTTTCCATGTCATTATTTGGGAACTGGTTGGTGGGACAGAGAACAACTTGTTACAATGAGATAACTGCAGAGGGGTCACTTGGAGTGACCAGTGCTCTGGTACATCACATATCTTCCAGAATACTTTTTGGGGTCCAGTTTCTGCGGCCTGAAGTAACCATCTTGCCAGCACCCCCTTCTTCTCTCACCTCCCCTCTATAACTGATATGACAAATCAGTCTGTCCAAAAGCAACTTAAAGAGGAAAGGATTTATTTGGCTTACATATCTAGGTCACAGTCCAATACTGAGGGTGTCAGGGCAGGAACTCTAGCAGAAGGTTGAAGCAGAAACCATGGAGGAATGCTGCTTGCTGTATCACTCACAGGCTCTCCCTTAGCTAGCTTTCTTATACAACACAGGGCCACTCACTTAGGGATGGTATTGCTCACAGTAGGCTGGGTCCTTCTCTGTTAATTGATAGTCAAGAGAATCCCCTACAGATATGCCCACAGGCCAAAGTGATCTAGGCAATTACTTAATTGAAGCATTCCTCTCAGATGCCTCTAGTCTGTGTTAAACTGATAATTAAATTAAAGTTAACTAGGACCATGTCCCAGGCCCTTGTCTGGCACTATTGAAAAAGAGATATCCTTTACCCTGGGAAGCTGAGCTGGTCAAAATGGAGACAAATGCTTCCCTGGACCAATTGGCAAGAAATCCCAACTGAGATCAAAATGTAGTTGAGCTAGGTAGGCATGGTCGTTCACATCTGTGATCCCAGCCCTAGGGAGTCTGAGGGAGGAGGATCATGAGTTCTAGGCCAGGCTGGGATATAGAGAAAGAGATTGTTTTAAAAAGCAAAACAAAACAAAAATAAATGAAATAAAATAAAAGGAAAATATAATTAAGACAGAGAAAGGTAGATTCCTAACTTTTCCATTCACATTTCCTTATAATTATGGCTGCTTCTATCATTTTCACTTATATGAATGAACTCTTATACTGCTGTTTTTAAAGCGTAGGTCAATTTTGAGTTTGTTTTTGGTACTTCCATCTGGCTGATCCAGCCTTCAGTTTTGATAGTGTTCTGATCAGGAGTAGGTATATGCTCTCCTGGCTGAGGCTTTGCACTTGAGTGTATAGTTTCTTCTTAATAAGTTGGGAAACCATTACCTCCAATGGTTGTTGCGGAGGAAACATGTTCACATCCATTCATCAGTTTGGATGTTTTCAGCCACAAGTAGCAGAAATTCTAAGTTAAACTGGCTTAAGTAAGAGGAAATTTTAATTACAGGTGTGGTGCCACAGGTTTATAATCCCAC
The DNA here is from genome assembly GCF_049852395.1 of Peromyscus maniculatus bairdii. Classification (NCBI taxonomy): domain Eukaryota; kingdom Metazoa; phylum Chordata; class Mammalia; order Rodentia; family Cricetidae; genus Peromyscus; species Peromyscus maniculatus. The sequence goes on from NC_134852.1 coordinate 38,695,848, forward strand.
AGGGGAGACAGAGGTGGGGGGATCATGAGTTTGAGGCCAGTTTGAAATGCATAGTGGGTAAAAAAGAGAAATAATTTATTTCACACAACAGGGAGTTGAGAAGTTAGAGCAGTTTAGAGCTGGCTGATTCAATGGTTTGGCTACACCCTGAAAAATTCCACTTCTGTTCTTGTTAGATGTATTTATTTTGTTTTATGTGTATGAGCATTTGTCTGCATGTATGTATGTTGTATGTATGTATGTGCACTATGAGTGTGTCTTGTGCCCACAGAGGACAGAAGAGGGTGTCAGATCCCTTGGGACTTGAGTTAAGGATGGTTGGGAGCTTCTTTGTGGGTGCTGGGAGCTGAACAGAGGACTTATGCAAGAACAAGTGCCCTTAACTGTTGAAACATCTTTCCAGACCCCAAGATTCCCCTTCTCTCAGTCTTGCTGCCATTTTTTTGTCTGTGGTTTACTTGGGTAGTGGCTTTTCTTCATACTAGCTTCTGATTTTGAGGTAGGGGCTGAGCCCCAGTGTTTTACCTACTTTTCTATTGCTGTGAAGAGACATCTTGACCAAGACAAGGTATAAGAGAAAACATTTAACTGGAGGCTTATTTCCAGTTTCAGGAGGTAAGTCAATGATGACCACAGCAAGGAGCATGGCAGCAGCTAGGCAGGCACAGTGCTGGTGCAGTGTCTGAGCACTTACATCTCACCAAAGCATGAGGTGTAGAGAGAGAGAGAACTGGGAATGGTGTTGGCTTTTAAAGCCTCAAAACCCATACCCTGTGACACAACCACTCCACCAAGACCATGCCTCCTAATCCTTCCCAAATAGTGCTGCCAACTGGGGACTAAGTATTGAAAGATATGAGCCTATGGGGGTCATTTTCATTAAAAATATCACCACCAGGGTTCTCGTCCTGATAAGACACTCCTTAGAGGAAGACAAGGGATTTATTTACATGCTTTTGTTCTATATTTTACTCTTAGAAACAAAGGAACTACTCTATTGCCCTACTGGTTTGTAATAGTCAGGATAAACTAGGTTATATATCAGGAACAAAACATCCTAAAGCCTCAGTGACCAAATAAGTCTGTTTTTCTCCGTTGTGTGTAATAGTAGGTCAGTAAAGGAGCTGTCTTAGTCCCTTTTCCTGCTGCTATGATAAAATACTCTCAAAGAAGTTAAGGCAAAAGAGGTTTATTTTGGCTCACAATTCAAGGGGACAGTCCATCAGGGTGTGAAGTCATGGCAGCAGGAGCTTGAGACAGTTAGTCACACTGCATCTCCAAGCAAGAAACAGAGTGATGAATGCTTGTGCTCAGCTAGCTTTCTCATTTTTATACAGTCCTGTACCCAAGGCCAGAGAATGGAGCTGCTCACTTTAAGTGTGAGTCTTCCCACTTCAATGAAGCTAATCAATATAATTCTCCACAATCCTTCCCAGAGGTTAAATAATCCCTCACATGTACGACTGCAGGCTCATCTCCTAGGTGATCCCAGACCCTGTCAAGTTGACAATGAACACTAATAATCACAGGAACTCATTCTCCCTCAGGTCACTCAGGGTCCCTATAAAGGAACAGTGCCATCAAGAACACTGTCAGTGGATGAGCAGAGGGAACATAGCTCTGGAGAGTCTCCCACTGGCTTCCAAATGCTGCAGTTTTGAAATGACACACATGGCTTCTGCTCATGCATCAGATAGGGTGTTATAACCCCACTCAAACACAAAGGGACCAGAAAATTTGGGCTAACAGTGCTAAAAAGTGCTATAGCTGTTCTCATTGTCACGTGTCCATTTTAAACCTAATCCCTGGCAGGCAGTCTAGGATAGCCAGGACTGGTTTACAGCAACCTTTGGAAGGTGTGAGTGGTGACTGAGGTAGCACAGAAACCTCCACAGCCTGGGAATGGAGCTGAGCTAGTGGGACATTGTGGGAATTCTCTGACAGTCTTATGCCACTAGGAGACGCGGAGTCAGGTTTGCTTTGCCTCTCTGTCCTTCCTTCTTTTCTCTCTCTCTCTCTCTCTCTCTCTCTCTCTCTCTCTCTCTCTCTCTCTCTCTCTCTCTCTCTCTCCTCCTATTCTTCTTCCTTCTTCTTCTTCTTCTTCTTCTTCTTCTTCTTCTTCTTCTTCTTCTTCTTCTTCTTCTTCTTCTTCTTCTCCTTCTCCTTCTCCTTCTCCTTCTCCTTCTCCTTCTCCTTCTCCTCCTCCTCCTCCTCCTCCTCCTCCTCCTCCTCCTCCTCCTCCTCCTCCTTTTCTTCTTCTTCCTCCTTCTCCTTAAAAAGCAGACTTAATTCACTTTATTTTTCTTGTATAAAAACCCTGGTATGATAGCCACAGCTGGAGCCTGGGTCCTCTGAACAGAGACTCTGGTATGGGTTTTCACAAGATGGTCAGTGAATTCCTGATAAGGAGACTTGGTGAACACAGTCTCTTTCCAGAGATTGGAGGTCAGGTAGCTGTAGTTCTTAGAGATGGCATCAATGGTGGCCTCGGAAAAGTTCCCCAGGGTGGCAGTGCAGACCCTGGTTGACGTGTAGTCATCAATACTGGGCATCATCAGTAGCTTCTTGGGCACAGGGGCAGAGCCGATGCCAGTGCATTGCGGGCAGGGATGAGATGCACCAATACAGAGCCACAATGGCCTGTTACTTTACATGGAACAGTGTGGGGCTTGCCAATCTTGTTCCCCTAGTAGCCTCTCCACACAGGGACAATGGAGGCTTGGCCAAGATGATGGCCCCTCAATGGCAATGGCTACTTCCTTGGAGCACTCAACACCAAGACCAACATGACCATTTGTGGTTCTCAATAGTGACAAGCCTTGAAGCTGGTCTGCTGCCCAGCCTGAGTCTGCTTCTGCACTGGCATGAACTTTGGAACCTTATCCTTTAGGGATGCACCCAGGAATAAATCAATATTCTCAGATTCCTTAATGAGAAGGGAGAACAGGTAGATCTCCTCCAGGGACTTGATCTTCATGTCCTTAACTAGGCAGCCCAGCTTGGTGGATCCACTCCTTGTCTTTGGTTTTACCTCCACAAGCCCCGAGGCCTCAGCCATGGCCACAGTCTCAACTACTGTCGGGTGGGGGGCAAAACAGCTTGACCGTATAACTGCCATGACAGGCTTAGGCCCAGACACAGCTTCTGTAACAGGCTTACTAGTAACACCGGGATCTAGAAAAAGCCATGAGCTGATGCCACCCAGGGAGGGCCTGCATCTAAGGGGAAATACCTGACATTCCAAATATTCCCTGTACTTCTAGACAAATGTCAGCCAATAAGGGTCCTGAACCCTGGAAATCCCCTCACCCCAACCCCTGTTATGATAAAAACACCACCCTGCCTGGGCTTGGGGCTCTCTGCTCTCACTGCTGTGATGGACAGGGAGTCTGAGCTTGAAATAAAGGCTGTTTGCTTTTACATATGGGATTTGGTCTCCATGGTGGTCTTTTGGGGGTCCCTGCTATCTGGGCATAACATTTGGGGGCTCATCTCAGGATCTCCCAAGCCCAGCAGGACCACCACCCATAGAGCCTGAAGCTGGCCGGCATGTTTTCTTTTCTTTCTTTTTTTTTTTTTTTGGAGTGAATGCTAAAAGATCAGAGAGACAAAGGAACAAGCCACCTCCTATCTCTAGGACTCATCAGCCTGAAAATCTTTCCTCAGCTGAAAGACTTTGGTTTCTGTATCCCTACACCTTATATACCTTTCTCTGCCCACCAATACCATTTTCTGTCTCAACTTTCCTAGTGCTGGAATTAAAGGCATGTGACTCCCAAGTGTGGGATTAAAGGTGTGTGCCACCACTGGCTGGCTGTATTTCTCTTCCAGACTGAATCAATCTCATGTAATCCAGGTAGCTTTGAACTCACAGAGATCCAGATGGATCTCTGCTTCCCCAGTGCTAAAAGGTATGTGTCACCACTGCCTGGCTTCTATGTTTAATCTAGTGGCTTGTTCTGTTCTCTGATCTTCAGGCAAATTTATTAGGGTACACAATATATCACCACATTTCCCCTTTTTGTCTAAAATAATAAAAGGTTATAACTAATATAAGAAAAAGTATATACAATAAGTGCAGTAAGTATATACAATGTATATAGCCAAGAATTACATTAACAATGTCCGTTCCATTAATATTTGACAGATTCAGAGAAAATATTCCATTATTGATCCTATTTTGGTGAGTCCAAAATGTTGTACCTAATTCACATTCTATCCTAACTTGTATTACCAAATGAATGCTATCTTTTGATGTCTTTCAAACTTATACAATTTACACCTCTTTTTTTTTTGTCTTTTTTTTGTGATATATATTTTTTATTTTACAATACCATTCAGTTCTACATATCAGCCATGGGTTCCCCTATTCTCCCCCCTCCCACGCCCTCCCCTTACCCCCAGCCCACCCTCCATTCCCACCTCCTCCAGGACAAGTCCTCCCCCGAGGACTGTGATCAACTTGGTAGACTCAGTCCAGGGAGGTCCAGTCCCTTCCTCCCAGACTAAGCCAAGTGTCCCTGCATAAGTTCCTGGTTTCAAACAGCCAACTCATGGAATGAGCACAGGACTTGGTCCCACTGCCTAGATGCGTCCCAAATCAACTGTCTCACCTATTCAGAGGGCCTGATCCAGCTGGGAGTCCCTCAGCCTTTGGTTCATAGTTCATGTGTTTCCATTCATTTGGCTATTTTTTTTCAATAATTGAGTAAAACTGAAATTTATTATATGCCACAGTCATCCTAGGGACCTCCATGCTATATATATAGCCTCTATGGTTCTATGGGTTGTGGTCTGATTGTTCATTTTATATCTAGAATCCACCAATGAGTGAGTACATACCATAACTGTCTTTCTGGGTTTGGGTTACCTCACTCAGGATGATTTTTTCTAGTTCCATCCATTTGCCTGCAAATTTCATGCTTTCATTGTTTTTCTCTGCTGAGTAGTACTCCATTGTGTATATGTACCACATTTTTTTCATCCATTCTTCCGTTGATGGGCATCTAGGTTGTTTCCAGGTTCTGGCTATTACAAATAGTGCTGCTATGAACATAGCTGAGCATGTATCTTTATGGTATGTATCAGCATTCTTTGGGTATATGCCCAAGAGTGGGATGGCTGGGTCTTGAGGTAGTTCGATTCCTAATTTTCTGAGAAACCGCCATACTGATTTCCACAGTGGTTGTACAAGTTTACATTCCCACCAACAGTGGAGGAGTGTTCCCTTTGCTCCACATCCTCTCCAACATTGGTTGTCATTGGTGTTTTTGATCTTAGCCATTCTAACAGGTGTAAGGTGGTATCTCAGAGTCGTTTTGATTTGCATTTCTCTGATGATTAAGGATGTTGAGCATTTCTTTAAATGTCTTTCAGCCATTTGTAGTTCTTGTTTTGTGAATTCTCTGTTTAGCTCTTTAGCCCATTTTTTAATTGGACTGTTCAGTGCTTTGATGTCTAGTTTCTTGAGTTCTTTATATATTGTGGAGATCAATCCTCTGTCAGATGTGGTGTTGGTGAAGATCTTTTCCCAATCTGTTGGCTGTCTTTTTGTCTTATTGACTGTGTCTTTTGCCCTGCAAAAGCTTCTCAGTTTCGAGAGGTCCCATTTATTAATGGTTGTGCTCAGGGTCTGTGCTGTCGGTGTTTTATTTAGGAAATGGTCTCCGGTGCCAATGCGTTCAAGAGTGCTTCCTATTTTCTTTTCTATTAAGTTTAGTGTAACTGGATTTATGTTTAGGTCTTTGATCCACTTGGACTTGAGTTTTGTGCATGGTGACAGATATGGATCTATTTGTAATCTTTTACATATTGACATCCAGTTATGCCAGCACCATTTGTTGAAGATACTTTCTTTGTTCCATTGTATAGTTTTGGCTCCTTTGTCAAAAACCAGGTGTTCATATGTGCATGGATTAATGTCAGGGTCTTCACCCTCACCCCAACCCCTGTTATGATAAAAATCCCACCCTGCCTGGGCTTGGGGCTCTCTGCTCTCACTGCTGTGATGGACAGGGAGTCTGAGCTTGAAATAAAGGCTGTTTGCTTTTACATATGGGATTTGGTCTCCATGGTGGTCTTTTAGGGGTCCCTGCTATCTGGGCATAACATTTGGGGGCTCATCTCAGGATCTCCCAAGCCCAGCAGGACCACCACCCATAGAGCCTGAAGCTGGCCGGCATGTTTTCTATATGTCTGTGTTTATGTTTGTGTTTTCTAAGTTTACTCTCACTTGGATATCCTTTTGTAAATGGGCTTTTGGAATAGCCTTTTGTAAGCGAGCCCAAAATTTGCTAGTATCTGCAGAAGGTTCTTTGGATGGGCTTGGATCTCTTTGGTTGATTTGTATTTGAATTTGATTTGTATAGATGGGGATGGCATGAGGCCAATGTCTTCCTTTTGGTTTTTGTCTCCAGGTGCCAGGAGAGCTGTTTTGTTGTCTTATGTGTTGTAATTTTGTTCTCTTCCTGATTCACAAAAATTGTAGACTCTTATTTTAAATTTTTGAGCTGGTCAGCTGACACTGTTTCTGGGAAAATTGTTTGCCCTTTTGTTGGAATGTCCTGCCTATATGAATGTGTGAATGTGTAAGAAATGTGGCCATAGTATGCATGTTTTATGCCTGGGCTTATGTATGTGTTGTGACTCCAGATAAGAAACTACATGGACAGCCTTTAAGGCCAGATAGCCAGCAGAAGGGACAGAGGATCCCTTTGGATGAACTGGGATAGTCTAAGATTACTCCTACCCCCCACTGCTTCCTTGCTCTCTGACCCAGAACACTAGCAGCAGTGGGCAGGAGAGCTCCTGGGACAGGGACTCTGGTCACAGTGGAGGAGTGGCCCTCCGCCAGAGGGCCCAGCTGGGGCAGGGAGTCACTTCCAGTCTGCCATTCTCAAGCACTTGAGAATCTGGGGTTAACTGTTGTGAAATATTGTGTCCCCCAGTATATTGACACCCTAATAAACTTTTCTAGGGGTCAGAGAACAGAGCCAGCCACTAAATTAGACATAGAAGCCAAGCAGTGGTGGCACACACCTTTAATCCTAACACATGAGATCTCATGCTTTTGCTTGGGAAACACACATGCCTTTAATCCCAGGAAGTGATGGCAGGAAGCAGAAAGGTATATTAAGGAGTGAGGACAGGAACTAGAGGCTTTTCATGGCAGTTCAGCTAAGACCGTTTTGGGTGAGGACTCAGAGGCTCTCAGTCTGAGGAAACAGCATCAGCTAAGGAGTTGGCGGGGTGAAGTTGACTATGGCGTGTTCTGTCTCCCTGATCTTTTAGAATTTACCCCAATATCTGGCTCTCGCTTTTTTCTATTAATAATACCTTTTTAAGATTTGTGCTACAGTTAACAACAATCTTTTGTCTGCATGCTGCATGCTGTCCTCTCCCATGCTGATGGGTGGGGCTCCCAAGAACTACCCTGGGAGCTGCCCATCAAACCTGACGAGGCTTGGCTCCGAGGGAGGAGTCACTACCTATGGTTACTAAGCTGTGGTGGCTGTGTTATAATGCTGTAGGCAGGGCTGCTTTGATCATTGAGATCCAATAGATTATAAATACTTGTCATCATTTAGAGGAGTTGATTACACAATGTTATTGGTTAAAAAAAGAGGAAAAAAAAAATCCTATTGCTAGTTTCAGATGCTTTACATTCATACAGTATTGATGCAAATTTAGTTATTCTTGTTATGGTATGTGTATGTCTTTCTGTTATTGTTTAAAATATTGTAGCCATACAATATATTCTAGACTACTGAGCTGAACCAGAAGAAAGACAAAGTTTCTGTGTTTAAAAAATAACAAAGAAAGCAGGAGACTGGATTAATAAAGAGAAGGAAAAAAAAGAGGAATTTGTCTGAAGTAAATGTCTGAGGAATCAAAGGTACATAGAAGGTTGTAGAAGGCCAGAGGGGATGCTAACTATGTTGTGGTTTCTCATATCTGCAAATGCTGAATTTAAAATTTGACTATATTAGGTTAATTCTGGCTGGTTTTCATTTTACAAATAGCTGATGATTTTTCACTGCAAAATATTTATGTCAAAAATGGAGATATATACATGTGTATATATATGTGTACATGTATGTGAGGTAGATTTAACTCTTTATGTGTGAATATAACTACTAGCTTTTAACTCTGTATGTGTATGATACTTGGATCCAACTATATGTATATTGTGCATGTAATTATTGTTTAGAAAAACATGTTTTAAATGCAATCACGTGGCTTTTGGCAGCCATCTTTTACTAAAGTTATAAAGATCTATTCAGAAAAAACAAAAAAAATAAAGATCTATTCAGATTAACAAAAGCTAACTTAAAGATTTACACCTAAGTACTCATGTCTTTGCCAAGTGTTCAACAGCAAGCTTCTAGAAAATTTAAATATATGGCTACATATGTTTAATAAATAAGTTATTTGATAAATATTAAAGCTGTACCTCAATGCTTTTATACACAAGAATGTACCTTGCTCTGGCAGCTAAACTTTGTAATTCCAAGTCATCCAGGTAATAGCCACCAGAAACAGATGTTCATTCCTTGTAAATGACCTAAGCAAAAGACTTGGAACAGATTCTGACTCCATGAGTCTCAAGCCTTTGGGGATTGGAAACCTTTTTACAGGGGCAGCCTAGGACCACCTGCATGTCAGATGTTTGCATTGAGATTCATAACAATGGCAAAACTGCAGTTATTAAATAACATTGGGAAAGTTGAAAACCAGTGGCTTGGAGAATGTTTCTCCTTACTCAAGGTCTATCCAGGCTTAAGAATGTATGTCTAGCCTCTTTGTCTTTGCTAACTTTGTTAAGCTTAAGCTATTTGGATAAACTGAGTCATATAAATGTTTTATATTGATACTAAAAGGAGTTTCAATTAAGAAATTGTTTTTTTTCTAAGGCTCATACTTAACAAAGATAAAACTACAAAGTTCCCTTCCCACGGTCAGACATTAAATAAAGCTCCCACTCCCTCAGGGGCTTGGAGAAAGTTCCTGCTTGCTAAAAGGGAGTCACCCTCCTTATCTCTGGTAAAAGGAACTTATGGCCCTTCCATTAACATATGGCTATTCTGTTTTGGTTTCTTGACTGAACCCATATTTGATACTAGAAGAGATTCAATTCAAAATCATTGTTTTAAAGGCTATTTATTGTAGACTGTTAGAGAACACATAGATAGTTAGTCATCTTATAAATAAAGATGTTCTTTAATTGTAGTCATGCCAAGTACTGATGTAATTAATTACATGGATAAGCTTTACTTAGTCCCTTGTATATGTTTTCAGGGTTGAGCTTAAAACAAATAGCTAGAAACAAAGTTTATCAATTCAGATATACCTGGACAGCCTTCATACTTTAGAGATCTGCAGAATATGGCATTTAAAATGTTGATCTAAAAGCTTATTATATCAGACAGACTCTCAGATCCTAGCAGTGACCCAAGGTCTCCAAAGAAGATTACAAGGTACCATGATGTCTGCAGCTGGATTATGGCAATGATGACCACAAGATGATATGCCTCAATGCAACATCTGCTACCAGGACCCGGCCCAGACTGTGGACAAGCAACAGGACACTGGAGACACCCCTTTTTCCTAGATAAAGTAACATCAGTCTTCAACATGTTCCTCTTCCACAGGAAAAATTCTCCCCTTATGGGCCTGGTGGCTGAAGAAGATTGATGCTGTTCTGATACTTGTGCCTCCAATGCAATCGAGACCTGGGTATGGGCTGGTCCCTATAGAATTGGAAGCTGTTGGCTTGCACTCAGGTATAATTTATGCTTTTTAGAACTCTGAAAGTATTGACAGCTAGGCTAGCTATAACTTTGTCAGCTTGGCAGCATCAGACAGCCAGATCCTACCTCAAGAATATAGCCAACTTGTTAGCTCATTTTAAATAAAATGTTCTAAGATATAAAAGTTTGAATAAGTCATAAAGGTTTAAATATAGGTCTGAACAAAGGTCTGAGGATATGAAAGTCTACAAGTTTTGAGGATCTAAGAATATTTTCAGATATATAAAGGTCTGAGGATATGAAAGCTTATAAGCTTTGAGGATCTCAGAAAATGATTTAAGATATAAATGCAAGTTGTGAAGATATCAATGAATGATTTCAATTATGAAAAATGTTCTGGTTTGCTTTCCCCTTCTACAATATAAAAGTTCCAAGCTTAACATTCAGTAGAGTTCTGATAAGCTGGTAGAGCAGTGACTACTGTTCAGTCACAAGCTCAAGATTTTAGATTTATTTTGGTTGTCATCTAAATGTAAACTTAAAAATGCTTCTCATCATGCCAAAAAAATGCCTGTCCAATTTATACCTGGCTGTCTGGACAGAAGGAAAATGCACACACTTTTAACCTAAATCTGTAGTTCTTGCCAGGACTCAAAGGTACGAGTCCACTTCTGCTGTTTTACAGATACCCATCACATGCTTCATCTATGATATGGATTTCAGTACAGATTGGTAATAGTAATGTATCTGAAACCTTTATGTCATTTTGTAAAATAATTCATATAGGCCTCAGAGGATTAAGAGTCATAAAACTTGGATCCACTTCACAGAGGTTGGAAGGTCTCCAGATAAGTACAGCTTAAATTTTCCCCACTTGTCTATTCCTAAGGGTGGTATTTTTTCTTTCGTGGTCTTGGGACTCCTGCCCTTCCCAATTACTAGAACTATGGACCTAAATGTTCCAATTATGGTCATGAATTTTAACTTCTGTTCCTAGTTTAAAATTGTCTCACCAGGTTTCTTCTTGGTTGACAGACACCTCCAAGCTTCAGTTGCTAACTACACTGCTCTGGATGACTACAAGCTCTGGACTTGCTAAAAGCTGATGTGGACCAGCCCAGCCAATATTATTGTTTTCTGTCTCTACAGCTAGGTCAAATATCCACATGCTTCTGACAGATGCCCCATTGCCCAGCCTTTCACTAGACTTTCAGCCATTCTAGGGCCCTAAAAACAATGACCCAATGTCAGATTGAAGCAATTCCAGAAGAGAATGTCATCCAATGTTCCCTGCTCAAAATAAGTTGAAATGCTGGGTAAAAAGGAAACTCTCTGGCATAGGGGACAAAATGGCTAACTATAATGCCCATGACATACCAGAAAAATAGGTTCAGAGTTGTCAATTGATAAATTTATTAACTAAAATGGTTCTGCAAAAGACACCTTCTTTGTGCAGAACCAAAGAGGTATTATATGGCCTTAAAATTATTATTCAAGATTATAATCTGGTTGTACTCAAAGATCAGAACTACAGGGCCTTAAGAATGGCAATAGATACAGATGTTGCTGACCTAGAAAAATCTGTTAGCTAATGGTTTTTAGGTCCCAATACCCTTGAACCCCTGGGCAGATAGGACTCATGATTGAGTCCTGTCATTGGTACTTGTGAAGGGGTGTGTGTTGGGGGGGGCAAAAAAGCTTGACCACACAACTGCCATGACAGGCTTAGAGGTCCAGACACAGCTTCTGTAATAGGCTTACTGGCAGGTAACACTGGGATCCAACAAAAGCCATGAACTGATCCCACCCAGGGAGGTCCTGCATCTAAGGGGAAATACCTGATTTTCTAAACATTGCCTATACCTCTAGACAAATGTTAGTCAATCAGGGTCCTGCACTCTGGAAATCCCCTCATCCCAACTTCTGCTATGATTAAAAACCCCACCCTGTCTGTGCTTGGGGCTCTCTGCCTTCACCACTGCATTGGACAGAGTCCAAGCTCCAAGCTTGAAATAAAGACATTTTGCTTTTATATACGGGATTTGGTCTCCATTGGTGGTCTTTTGGAGGTCTCCATGATCTGGGCATAACAACCATGACTGCATAATCCTGGGCCCCTGGGTCCTCTGGGCCCTCCCACTGCATTGATGTCATCCACCATTTGGTATTTTCCCAAAGAAGAAGCTCTTCTTAATCTCCCCCCCCCCCAGACAGGGTTTCTCTGTGTAGTTTTGGTGCCTGTCCTGAATCTCGCTCTGTAGGCTATGCTGGTCTTGAACTCACAGAGATTCACCTGGCTCTGCCTCCTGAGTGCTGGGATTAAAGCATGCACTACCACCACCTGGCTTTTCTTTTCTTCTTCTTTTTTGTTTGTTTTTTGAGACAGGGTTTGTAACAATAGAATAGGCTGTCCTCTAACCCACAGAGATTGTCCTACCTCTGCCTCCTAAGTGCTCGGATTAAAGGCATGCACGAACACTGCCTGGCCCCACTCTTATACTGTATCACATAGTCAATCTCATTTCTTTAAAAATGTGTTGTTGCCCCTGCTGGCTTTTTTTTTTTTTTAAAGTTTGTTTATTATTTGTGTTTTGCATGTATGGCTGCATGAATTTATGTGTGCCATGTACATAGAGGTCAGAAAAGGGTGTCAGATCCCCTGGTACTGGAATTACATACAGTTGTAACCCACTCAGCATGGGTGTTGAAAACTGAACTTGGATCCAGTGTGACCAGAGCAAGTTTTCTTAACCATGGAGCCATCTCTCCAACTTCCACCTCTGTTATCTTAATGACAAGGCATGGTGAAGTCATGATACCTACTTTGAAGGCATTAGCCCATGGCACTCTCACTTCAAAGCATGCTGAGACAGACATATCCTAGTTGGGTGGTCAGTGAAACTTCTGTGAAGGACAGGGTGGCCAATTGATGGCACCTGAAGTGACCCACTAGTGCCTGATCACACCAGCTTTGTGGACTTTTACAAAACACCTGCACAGATCTAGCCTCTGTGCTAAGCCCTAAGACTCTTGTAGATTCTCAGAGTTCAAGTCTATAACATATCATGGATGGTCACGACACATCTAAACCCCTGCTATCTGGGCTTTGGTTGGAGGGGCCTCTGGTCTTGTCTATGCCCCCAGTATGTGACTGTGGTTATCTTAGGGGACATTCTTAGGATGGAAAGGCACAACGGTTCTCGAAAAAAAAAAAAGAATAAAATCAGAAAATTTAATAAGTACTTACTTGGGTTTGATCCTATTCCTTCCTCTTTGTCATAGTCTTCCGTTCCTTCTTCTGTGCTGGGGGTGGAACCCATAATCTTGCCACATTCCTGCCGTTGGTTTTCAGAAATAGCATCTCACTATGTAGCCCAGGCTGGCCTTGAATGCATGTTCTTCCTGTCTCAGTCTGTCAAGCTTTGGGATTACAAGCATGCCCCAAACCACAGGCTCACAGAGGTGAATGGTTTATGAAGGCTTTGTTAATTGAAAAAATGTAGATGTTAGGGTCCATGCCCCAGCAGTTTTGGTTTAATTTTGGAGATGCAGTGATCCTGGAATTTGGCAATGTTCTGGGCACTCCCCAGTGATTCTAACTACAGGTTTGAGCTGGACACGGATTCTTCCTGAGAGACGCCAGCCCCACACTTTCCTGTGAGCACCATATGCGAATAGAGGGTGTAGCTAGAGTTTTCCTGCCTTGCCCACAGTCAGGACAAATCTCTGTCACCCGCCAGTCCCACAGCTGCTCAGACCCAACCAAGTAAACACAGAGACTTATATTGCTTACAAACTGTATGGCCGTGGCAGGCTTCTTGTTAACTGTTCTTATATCTTAAAGTAACGCATTTCTACAAATCTATACCTTGCCACGTGGCTCGTGGCTTACCAGCATCTCCACATGCTGCTTGTCCTGGCAGTGGCTGGCAGCGTCTCCTTCTGCCTTCCTGTTCTTTTATTTCTCCTCTGTTAGTCCCGCCTATACTTCCTGCCTAGCCACGACCAATCAGGTTTTATTTATTGACCAATCAGAGCAACTTGACATACAGACCATCCCCCAGTACAGCCAAGTGCAGACCATCTCAGACACCTGCACTCAGGCCCATGGTCCTAATCATCCTCTATGCAAACCTGCTGAGTAACGCCACAAGGAACCCAAGAAGGGCTCCCACAGGACATACATTAACATCCCACAGCAAGAGGGGGTGAAGTGGGACAGTTGCTGCAAGGCCCACCCTTCGCCCATGACTGAGAATAGATTGGCCATTGAATGTCAGTTTCCAAGAGAAGGGGACAGGCTGAGTTAGAGGGGATGGCAAGGTCTCCCTAAAATGTGACACCCAGCATCCATTCCTCTGAGACACTGACAGAAGCTAGACAGACTGCTGAACGCTGAATACTTGTGTTCCCTCAAAACTCACATGTCAAAGCCAATCCCCATATGTGACAATTGACTGGTTATCTTTATGTGATTGTGACCAGGATACCTGACTTGAAGAGAGGATGGTTTGTTTCAGCTCATGATTCGCATTTATTTCACAGCAATGTAGTGGGGGAGAAGGGGCAGCTTGGTGTGTGTGGTGGGAGCTTGTGGCTGTTACTTCACATGGTGTAGACCTGGATGCAGACAGCACAAGATGGAAGCAAAGCCAGGCTATAAAGCTCAGATCTCCCAAAATAGCAGCTCCACCTGGGAACTGGCAATCAAACACACGAGCCCACAGGTAAATTTCAAGACTCAAACTGACAGATGGTGTTAGGAGATTTGGTTGTTTGTGGTGCTTCATGCCTGAATACTCAGCTGAGCCAGGAGTATTGACAGGAGTTTGGGGCCATTTTGGATTGCTTAGCAAGTTACAAGTCCAGTCAGAATTCTATTGCAAAGCCTTGTCCCTAAAATAAACAACAAATGAGGGGGTAGTGTCTTTAGGAGAGATTGGGTCATGATTGGTGAGCATTGTGTCTTTCTGAAAGAGTTCCCAGAGACTACATCAGCCCTTGGCAGCTATCTTAAAAAATGGGGCCCTACTCAATACCAAATCTTTCAAAATTTTGACCTTGGACTTGCCAGCATCCAGAGCCATGCAAGTCTTTTATAAGCTACCTGATCTGTGATCCTTTTGTGACAGCATCCTGAAGAGATGAAGACATAGGCCCATGGCAGGAAGAAATCCCAGGCTTATGTTTGGAATCAAGCTGAAGCTGGTGTTGCTGAACCAGTCACCCTGGTTGGTTGAGGACTCTGGCAACCCTGATCACTTCAGCAGTTTCATCTGAGCCAAAGGACAAAAGGAAGCCTGGCATGAGGAAGGGAGGGAAGGCACTGAGCCAGATGTGCAGACCTAGTGGGATTTGGGGGAGAAGCACTTTTGTTGTTTGCCCCAAAGGGGAACATGGCCACATGTGTTTTGAGGGGCAGCTCAGACCTCTTCAGAAAGAAAAGAGCCAGCATAGGACTGAGCTGTGACGAGATTCCAGACACAGCTTGAGATGCCCTACTCCACGAGCCCGAGTCCCTCTGTCTTCATTATTCAAGGCTATGCTATGTCTTACTCAACACAGCTAAGAAGGGTCTGCCACCATAAAAAGCTCCTGGAATGGGGCCCGGGCAGCTGTCAGGGCCTCCACAGAGTAACATAAGCGTCAGTGAGTGGATTGTAACTGTATGCTACGTTAATTAGGCTGCTGGATATTAGAGTTTTCGATGGTTATTGCAGTCTGTAAATCCTGTAGCAAACACAGGTAGGAGCATGGAGCTGGCAGGGGTTCCTGCCTTGCAGAAAATAGTCTTGGTTATTTCTTGTCAATGGGGTTTAAACTCAGGGTGAGTTTAAGTTCTAGAGACATAGATGATCTGAGGGAGAGAGGTCCAGCCATGTGACCCACCCGCTGTTACATTGGTTCTAGGTAGATGTGTTTGTGTGCTCAACTAGCAAATGGGCCACCAGTGTGGACTTCTTAGGGCCAGCTGTAGTTTGCTGTGACAGGGACAGCTTTGGAAAGTGCCTGGTCCCTGGTTTGGAAGACAGTGCTATAGATCCACAACTCTGGGGTGAAGCCACACACAAGAACTTTATCCCTTACACACTTCACTTATAGTTTTTATTTTAAAAATGATGCTGAGATACCAGGAGGACCATGGTTGTAGCTGGAGTTTTCTTTCCAGGTCCTGCCATGTCCTGCCAGTCCCGGAGCCCACTTATAAAATAAACACACAAACTCTTACATTATTTAAACAGCTTGGCCATTAGCTCAGGCCTATCATTGTCTAGCTCTTACTCTTATATCAGCCCATTTCTATTAATCTATACTTTGCCACGTGGCTTGTGGCTTATTGGTACCTTACATCTTCCTTGTCCTTGCGACGGCTCCAGCAGTGTCCCCCTCTGCCTTCCTGTTCCCTCAATTCTCCTCTCTGTTAGTTAGTCCTGCCTATACTTCCTGTCTGGCTACTGGCCAATTAGTGTTTATTTATACAGAGCGACATCCACAGCTTGCCTAAAGTCACAAAAACAAGACAGGCAAGGACCCACTTTTCTGGTACCACTCAGCTGGGCCCATCTTGCTTCTGATCTTTGGGACCTAACAGGCTTCTCCTGCCTCCCTTCTCACTCCCCTTTTCTCTGAGCCCTTAGTTGCAGGCCTGTCCCCACCCCTTCAGGCCTGATGGCAATAGGGCTTCTCCATCCACCAGCCTATAATGCATGTCTGCCCTAGTAAGCCTGTCTTCCTTCGGGCCACCTCATTGTGGGTACATGGAGGCTCAAAGAGGCAGAGATTGCTTCTGAAACCTTGCTCATGGGTATTAATTTCATGCCTCATAACTGTTTCGGAGATGGCTGTGATAGAATACACCTATAATATGCCTATAATCCTAGCATTCGGGAGGCTAAGGCAGGGAGATCTGGCATTCCCCAGCCAGCCTGATCTAGATAGTAATTTTCAGGCCGGCCTGGTTACCAAGGGAGAAATCCTATTTAAAGAAAAAAATCAAGGCAAATTAACCAACCAAACAAGCCAAAAATCAAAAAGAAAAGGCTGGGATTATAGGTCATGGGTACAGTGTTTGCCTTGCAGGTTCAAGGCTGTGGGTTTAGTCTCCAGCACTGCAAACAAACAACAAAGAACGCTTCTGTGTGCCTCTGTACTGGCTGGTTTGTGTGTCAACTTGACACAAGTTAGTCATTGGAGAGGAAGAGGCTTTGGCTGAGGAAACACCTCCATGAAATCTGATGTAAGGAACTCTCTCAATTAGTGATCAATGTGGAATGACCCAGGCCACTGTGGGTGGTGCCATCCCTGGGCAAGGTTCCATAAGAAAACAGGCTGAGTAAGCCATAGGAAGCAAGCCAGTAAGCAGCACCCCTCCATGACCTCTGCATCAGCTGCTGCCTCCAGGCCTCCTCCCCTGTTATGTCTTCCTTCGGTGTTGAACAGCAAAGTGGAAGTGTAAGCCAAATTAACCCGTTCTTCCCCAACTTGCCTTTTGGTCATGGTGTTCTGTTGCAGAAAAGAAACTCTAACTAAGACAGCCTCCAATGCTAACCCTGGTCTAGGCTACAGATATCCATCCCTCAGAGGTATAGCCACCTCCTCACTGGTCTTTTATGGTCCTTGTCCTGGTCTCTCTGGTCCACCCCTCCACTCTTGTTCACTTTTCCCTGGCTTCTTCCCAGGCCACTCACAGCCTGAAGCTTCCAATTGCACCTTATCTGGGTACCTCCTAGGTCCTACCCCATGCCAGTTTTCCTGCCTGCCTTACTCTAGTGAAGATGTCTGGCCTCATCTTAAGGTCGGTTCCCACAGGACATAGGCATGTCTCTTTCCTGTCCTACTTTATAGTCTCATGGCCCCATCTCTACTAGTCACTGCCTCACTCACTAAATTGGGGATGACCTATGGGGTGGGGACCAGCAGATTCAAGGCAACCATACCCTAGTGACTGAGACATTGTTGAACTCCTAGTCTCCAGAGGTCCAGGGTAGAGAAAGAGCCAATATTCTGAGAGGTGGCAGATCATGTATTTGGGGACATCCTGCATTCCTTTGGACTTGGTGTTTTCTTGCTTTAAAATTGCAGTTCTTAGGCAAAGGCCCTTAGTAGCCAGGGCCCTACTATGAGGGATAAGATAACCAGGGCAATGGTTTAATTATTTCAGATATCTGCTAAGCCTACACTTAGTAGAATTATTCATGGTTCTTCTACAGATGATTCACCATGCCCCCAGTATCTCGGAACCTAGGCAAGTACTCTATCTGTAGACTAAAAAGCTATTATTATTACTATTATTACTATTATTATTGCACAGGACTAGCCTCTGAGCCAAAGTGCACCCATCTTCAGGAGTTCAACTGGGTTTGCTTTCTAAAGATCATCACAGCTGGTCTATTGGCTGTTGATGTTCCCTCTTGGAAGGTGGGGCTAAGAGAGTCACAGGGTCCTCATCGGACTATCCACATCTTATTTAGTAGTTGTATGCAATTCTGCCCTACTTAATGTGGCCTCTGGGTCTCTGAAAAGGGCTAGAGGATGCATGTCCTCTTGGACATATCCTACAGGTAAGGAAGGAGTCAGGGGAAAGGCTGTCCTGGTTGGTTTTTTTTTTTTTTTTTTCAATTCAACACAAGCTATAATTATCTGGGAAGAGGAATCTCAGTTGGGAAAACATGCTTCTATAGATGAATTTCTAAATGGTTTTATTAAATTAAAAAAAAAAAACAACAACCATGGAGCCAGATATAGGGGTGAAAACTTGAGAGATCAGGGAAATAGGGAAAGCCACAGCTAACCTTACTTCACCAACTCTGCAGCTTCCATATGCGAGATTCTTCCTGTCTACCCATGCCTATATACCTTGCTGTTCTGCCATCTGATTTGCTCTCTCTGTCTAGCTACATCACTTCCTCTTCCTGCCCAACTCTTGTCACTTCCTGTCTGTCTGTACAGACATGGTTAACTAGTGTTGGAATTTAAGGTGTGTGCCACCATACCTGGCTCTGTTTCCAGTATGGCCTTGAACTCAGAGATCCAGACAAATTCCTGCCTTCCATGTGATAGGATTAAAGGCATGTGCTACCGTTGCCTGACATCATTGTTTACTTATAATGGCTGGTCTTTTCCCTCTGATCTCCAGGCAAGCTTTATTTATTAAAGTACAAATAAAATATCATCACATGCTTCCATTGGATTGTCTGTAGTGCATTTTCATAGTCACACCCTTGGCACACTCTCTCTCTAATGGGACAATATACATTGTGTGTGTGTGTGTGTGTGTGTGTGTGTGTGTGTGTGTGTGTGTGTGTGTTTGTGTGTGTGTGTGTTTGTGCTGGCCTGGAACTCACTGTTGACTTGGAAGTCATGATTATCCTTCTGCCTCAGCCTTCCAAGTGATTGGGTTACTAGTATGAACCATTATGACTGGATAAGCAACAAATATTTATGAACATATTTTTTTCCTGTAGAGAGGATGGGTCCTAGGGCTTTGAGCATGTTAGGCAAGGCTGTCTACCACCAAGGACTACACTTTAAGGTCTTCCTTGGGTTCCTTGTGGTGTTCTCCCGCCCCACAGTTTGGTTTCTCTGTGTAGTTTTGGTGCCGGTCCTTGATCTCGCTCTGTAGACCAGGCTGCCTCGAACTCACAGAGATCCACCTGGCTCTGCCTCCCAAGTGCTAGGATTAAAGGCATGCACCACCACTGCCTGGCTCCTTGTGGTGTTTTTTTTTTTTTTTTTTTTTTTTGGTTTTTCGAGACAGGGTTTCTCTGTGTAGCTTTGCGCCTTTCCTGGGACTCACTTGGTAGTCCAGGCTGGCCTCGAACTCACAGAGATCCGCCTGCCTCTGCCTCCCGAGTGCTGGGATTAAAGGCGGGTGCCACCATTGCCCAGCTCTTGTGGTGTTTTTTGAGACAGGTTTTTCTATGCAGCTCAGGCTGGCCTGGAACTCATGATCCTTCTACCTCAGAAGCTTCCTGAGTGCTTAGATTACAGGTGTGTGCCAACACGACCAGAGACTGCTAAACCCATTCTATGCAAAGCAGTATTCTGCACCATATGGGGATGTTTGATGGTTTTAATGGCAAATAGGTAGGCAAAGTCCTAGCTGAGAAGGGCTGTAGGACATACAAGAAATGATGGAGGCTGGTGGAGGAGGGGCTGCTGAGCTAAGAAGGTGAGGATGAGCTGGGAAGGCCATGAGGGAACCTTCCAGTAGAACAGAGACAAATGCAGATGAGGCTGACATGGGGTTGAGAGACGAGGTAAAGAATGTCCCACAAAGAAATAACTCAAGTGCAAATACTGAGAGTGGAGCAGAGGCACATTTGAGGGGTTTAGAGTGGACAGGACAGGCACTGGGGAGGGGGAGCCTAGGATCATCATGGAGGGACTTGGGAATTCCGGTCCGGAGCATGACTGATAATCAAGTTAGGGGGAAGTTACTTCTTGGCTTTTAGTGGAAGGATGGCACAGACTGAGTTATGTTCCAATGGTCACCTTGTCTGTATGTGCCCAAGTATGGAGTCAGGGAAGCTATGGGATAACTGTGACTGTGACTGGGCAGTTGGTGTATGGGAGGATGAGGTCGAGAGATAGGACTGTGAGAAGAGCTGGGAGGAGAGGAGCCTTGAGTTCCGATGTAAGCTGACACTCAGTAGGACTTCAAGAAAGGTTGGATGGGGTTGTGGATAAAAGAGAGGAAGCAACACAGAAGCAGACCTTGTCCCTGTGTTACAGAGACAATAAGACAGTTCCATTGGGTGGGTGTAGATGTACTTATGTGGAGAGGTCAAAGGGCAGTGTTTTCACACCACCATTCAATAAGCCTTTACCTTGGGTCAGGTTTTCTCTAGATAATTGAGGATCCAGAATGATCAAAACGCAGTCTTTTTTTCTTACCAAGCTTTTACTCTAACTTAGGGGAGAAAGACAATGAAATCATACCTCCTCTCTGGTTGACAATATGATTTTGAGTACTTTAGGTCTACCTGGGGCTGTGGGCATGTGACCAGACACAGAGGGAAGTTAAAGAGAAGTCCAAAATGGGGCTGAGGACAACCCAACATTTCCATGTCTTGGATAAGAACATCCATTTAAGGACTCTAAGGAGTGGCCAGGAAGGGGGTGAAGGTTAGGAGGGTAGGGATAAAGCGGGGTTCCTGGGTGAGGAATGGTTGCCCGTATTAAATGCTAACTGGAGGGAGGTCAGATGAGATAAATATGAAGATAGCCTTCAGCTTTGCAAAGATGTATCACTTGAGTGAGCTGGTGAGTGGTTGGTGGAGGCAGAAGCAATGTAGTATTCTACATCTCATCCCATTCAACACACTATCCCAACCAACCTGCTTTATCCTGTTCAGTCCCACTGTGCCTGGTCTATGGTCCAATGTCATGACCCTCCCCTCTCTTTTATATTTCTCTCTCTTCCTCTATCCCTTTCATTTTCCCCTATCTCCTTCCCTTCCACACTTCTCCCTTCCTGGGAGATCAGCTGGATGGAACAGAAAGTGAGAAAATATTTTCTGTAAATGCATATGAAGGCTGAGGCCTTTGCTCATGAGTACCAACTTGGTGGCTGGGAAACATCTTTCTTTGTTAAAATCTCTTGGGACACAAAATGGTGAACCGTCAGGGCCTTGTCCATTCTGGATTTCCTGCTGCTCCAACATTTTTTCTTTTGCAGTCATCTCTGTGTTTGCCTACTTAGCAATGCTTGTCCTTCACAGCTCATGAGAAATTACCAAGAACGTTATTGACTCTAATTTTAATTTGTCTAGTACTCTTGTTAATCATGTCTATTTAAGACCTCCATTAAAGGCCTATGAGGTTAATTAAATAGACAATTCAATACAGTTCTATTGGAACCCCTTCTATTAAATTAATATTATAGACATTTAACAGATGTCTTAATGAGGCATTGTAGTTAAGGAATGCAAACTAAATTAAAGCAAAGGCCATTGTCCAGAAAGTGAGCCTTTACCCTAATTGATGGATTTGGGGAACAATCTTCATGTTTATTCTTCAGAACCTGAGAGACTGGTCATTGGGTGATCCTTTTCAGCATCCAGAAAAGCCTGGCTCAAGCCTGGTCAAATCAGACATCAGGACTGGAAGAGACTTAGATGCCACCTGGAATGTACCATCTTCAAATACTGGTGTCTGGAGGAAGCAGGTGGGGTGTTACATAAACACACAGCTATGTTGGTTCCACTCCTGGAGTCTGACTCAATATGGCTGAAGTGCAGCATAGGATCACCTGCTGCAGACATGTCCCTGCTTATTCTGGTGCAGGAATTCCAGGAGCCTGATTTTGGAGGCCTTCATGCAGTCAAGTTATCCCATTTGACAGATGGTAGTTTGGAGACCCTGAAAGATTTCATAACTGATTCATAAACTGATCAGAATTTTGTATCCTGCTCCATGATTTTGAAAGTTAGTAGAAGTTCCTGCCATCTCTCCCCACCAGTAATGAGCTGAGTGCAATCTAAGGTATGTCTCATGGGATTGAGACTAGTGGCCGCATGTCCCCTTTCCACTTCCCCTGGTTGGTGGGGAGAACAGTAGCAGACATTTTCAGGCCTTGCTTTGATTTCCTGGGTTCTTTATGATGGTTCTGAACCTGGGTGTGATTAGATTCTTTTTTTTTTTTTTAAATATTTATTTACTTATTTATTATTTACACAGAGGAGGGTGCCAGATCTCATTACAGATGGTTGTGAGCCACCATGTGGGTGCTGGGAATTGAACTCAGGACTTCTGGAAGAACAGTCAGTGCTCTTAACCTCTGAGCCATCTCTCCAGCCCGTGATTAGATTCTTGATATCCCATGGCTCCCCTCAGGGGCCAACTCTGCCCATCCTATATGTTAGACTTTTTGTCCCTGTGATAAAATAACTGACATAAATGACATGAGGAGGCATTATTTTGCTCTGAGCTTCAGTCATCACGGCAGAGAGGACACAGTGGAAAAGGACACATAACAGACAAGAAGCAGAGACAGCAAGGATGCCTGTGCTGTAGCAAGCTTTCTTTTCTTGTATCCAGCTCCTGAACCTAGGAAATGATACTTCCCATGTATAGGGTGGATCTTCTCTTTCAATTAATCCTCTCTGGAAAGCCCTCAATGCCACAGCAAGAAGTGTACTTTTTTTTTTCAGAGTAACAACCAGGAATGGCACATAGAAGGAGAACAGCCAATGTGGAGTACATTTTGTATCATTTAGTTAATATCTGCTACAGCAAGTCCAGATTCCATTTTTTTTTTTTTTATTATGTATACAGCATATATGACAGCAGGCCAGAAGAGGGCACCAGATCTCATTACAGATGGTTGTGAGCCACCATGTGGTTGCTGGGAATTGAACTCAGGACCTCTGGAAGAGCAGTCAGTGTTCTTAACCTCTGAGCCATCTCTCCAGCCCCCAGATTCCATTTTTTTGTTTGTTTTGTTTTACCGCTTATTATGGAAACCTTTACGTGAGGACTCTGAGAAATGACGAGTGGCACTGTGCTGGTTTGTAAAATGGGTATAGTCCAGATCCTCAGGGCCCATCACTGTAGGTGGCAGTGGTCCTGACAGCCTGTCAATCTTGGAATGTTGTGCTTCTTCACTCTTTTGACTTTGCGTGTGTTGAGTTTGTTTTTGACTTGCACTCAGGGTCATGTTTCCTTTTGTCCAAAGATGACCTTTCTTGATCTTTGGCTTTCTTTTCTTCAGCCATCAAAAGTTGAGCAATTTCTTCATCCTGAGCAACCCTGAGCTGCTCTTATGTTCACATGTGTAGCCAAAAGTTCTCTCTCTTGCAATTTCTGGGCAGTTTCAGCATCATACCATTCCTGATCCCCGTGGGTCACTAGTGCAGGAGTACAGAGTTTCTTTTATTCCCCTTGGTTTCATTCCTCCATCTTCATAAGTAGCCATCTCCAAAAGTACTGCCCCCAGAAGGCTCTGGAATGTGCCTCTTCCTCTTTTTCCTCTTCTTGTAGCTCCTTCTCTTACAAAAGACGTGCTATGTCCTCATCCTTCTTCTCCTGAAGGTGTCGTCTCTCAGCCTCAATAGTCAGCTTCTCCTGAATTTCCTGAGCAATTTTACAACCATGCTGTTCAATGTCTTTGTAGTGTGTTTCTGGAGCTGAGCCTGGGCTTTCAGGTTTTCCACTTGGAGCTGCTTAGTCACCTGAAGATCATGCTGGACCAGACAGTTCTGCTGAATGTTTGATGCCAAATGATGCTCAATCTCTTTTTCCTGAAGGCTATGAGCCAGGGTGTGGTCCTCCAGGACAGCAAAATCTCAACACACTTCATTCACATCTGGCAGCTTGGATTGATTGACACTCACGTCGGCCATGGAGGCCTCTCGGCCTTGGGCACACGGAGACCTTGGTGCATGTCCACCATGCAGGCGTTGGTGCATGCCCACCATGCAGGTGTGCGGGCCAGGGAAGAAGTGTACTTTTTAAACCACCCATCACTCTACACATCTACAATCAGACTGTGCTGTTCCCAGTGGAACAAGGAGGGAGGAGTTTGGCTGCTGATAACTCCAGGAGTCTGGATACTGTACATGCTGCCAAAATAAAGGAGCTTGGAGTCTAGCAGTTAGGTTGAGCTGGCTGGTGGCCTACACATACCATACACCAAAGAAACACCAGAGAATCCCAAGCCATTCTACGTATGGGGTCCAGATCAGATATTCCTACCTTCCTGGGAAGTATAGGCAACCTTTTCTAATTAGGAACATTTCACAGTTGTTACTGAGGTGTACACTACCCTCCTCAAATTCTTATGTTGAAGCTCTAACTTCCAACATGACTATGTTTGGAGACAGGATCTTTAAGGAGTAACTAAGGATAAATGGGTCACAGGATGAGATGTTAATTCAATGGCCTGGTATCATTACAAGAGACACACTAGAGCTCCCCCTCTTGAGGATAGACCATAGGACAGCGAGAGGTGGCTGTTGCAGTCAGGAGGAACCCTTAGCACAACCTAATCTCGATAGCAGTCTGAGTCCTTTCTTGAGGTGCCAATGGCTTTTCCCATTGCCTTCTATGATACTCTCCCTGGGGCCAATGTTTCTGTAGTGCATGGTTTACATTCATCAGAGCTGGTTGTCACATGTGCCTCTCTATACCACCCATCTCATTTCTATCATAGTCCTGCTCCTTAGAGACAGAGTCACAAGTGCCAAGTACCATGAAAGTATGGGGACTTGGCTAGCCATACTCTATGCAGTACCAAGTGCAGTTTCCTTAGGACCAGTGCCTGGGAGGATGCTGTGGACCTTGGTCCCCTGGGAAGATCAGGGAGACAATAGCAGCACATCCCAGACAAGACAAAGAGCAGAGACTCTGTGGCAGATGAGCATCACATTGTCTCCCCTGAGACAGAAGGTCCTTAGTCAATGGAAACTTGAGTTGGGGCCAGCAGAAAAACGTTTCAGTTGGCAAGTGGCACCAGCAGTTTTTCTGGGAAGCAACTGTGTTTATGCATCATAGTGTGCCCTTTACATCACAGGGATGAACAGGTCTGCTCCAAATTTGTAACACCCATGCACTTTTGGCTGGCTAGAACAGCAGTCTCCACACAGAAGACAGAGTTCCTTGGTAGAGAGCTGGGTAAATAAGGAACATATACATACGTTTAGCAGTCTCCTTTACATCCCTGTAGCTGTACTGCTGGGAAGAACATGACTCTGGACCCAGGCTTTCTGGTTCAGATCTCCCAGTCCATGAGACCTTGGACAATGACCACTTTCAGGCTGAGGGCTCATGTGTGCCCTGAACCTGGGTGGCAAGGACTATGTGACAACATGAGGGTCAGTGCCATGAGGAATGTCTAGATGATGTAGATAGAACCAGGGCCTGGAGAGTCTCTAGGACTTGGGGGTGCACTTTGATTTCTGGGAGGAAGTAGGCTTTCTGTTTTTCTGTCATATAAAGGACATCAGGCTCACTCATTCCTCTTCCATCCAGTGTAGTCTGAGTGGGAGGCACCAAGGAATTGACTACCAGCACACCGCTTACCTGGGGTGAGTGGTTGGATGGGTTGTCACTTATTATTGGCAGGGCAAGTTTCTGAGCTGGCCAGCAGACACTTCTTACAAGCAAGGGAAAACTGATACCTCTGAACCAGGTTTCAAGGACAAGGCCTCCCCAATACTGGCACTGAGTGGCTGGACGCCCCCCCTCCCCCAATTCCTCATGCTGGCCCTGACCTGCAGTTCCAATGGCCTTATGCAGAAAGACCTCATCTGGCCTTACACAGTAGAAAAGTTATAATTTCAGCAGCAAAAATGGAACTAAGATGCCAAAGGTATCATTGCTGGATACATTGGCCAATCTATCCAAATAGTAGCCAACAGGTACTGGCAGACCTGCCTCTCTGCTCCATTCTGACTGCTGCAGTGAAGCCCTGAGCCATCTAGCAAGCTCTCTATGCCTCCATGTGAGAGCAGCAAACTGTAGGCAGTGCAGAGTTTGGAGCAGGACTGACTTCCAGTCAGATCCATGATGTTCCACACTGTGAAAGCAATGGGAGGTGGTAGATGGCCCCTTCCCTTTCAACCCAGAAAGTCAAGAATGATTCTTTCGTTTGAGCCCATTTATGCCTGTAGTGTATTTTGTTATTAACTGAAAAACTGGTTCAGCACAGAATGTTTGGGAAACATAGGAAAGTATGAAGGATAGAACCAAACGACCCCCTTCTTCAAATCACCCAAGGTTAGTCCTGGTGCATTTTCTGCTAGTCTTTCCTCCCTAGAGAGGCAAATCTCTACCCCGATTTCTTCTTGTGTTGCTCCAAGTTCTTCGGCCAGTCTGCTTTCCCTGGACTACAGGTGGGCCACAACCAGAAAGCTTTCATGGAAAAGTGGGTATTTAATGTATTTTCAGTTCTCAGCTGCCAGGGACTTCTGTCTCCAGTGGCAGAGTTCACAGGTCAATCGTTCCCTTTACTTTGAACTTCTTGGCAGACCTCTCACTTGACCGAAGTTGGAATTTGCTTCCATAAATGTAGGAAATGAAGCCATCCATTTCTATGGTGAACACACAATTTAGCTTGGGGATAACTGAAAAGAAAAAGGATGAGGAACAACATAGCCAGTGCATTCATTTTCAGGCAGAGCATTATTCATACACGTTTGTACAAGGTAAGTGAGATGGCCACTTTGTATTGTCAGCACTTAGGAGACAAAGGCAGGCAGCAGGCAGATCTCTGAGTTCAAGGCCAGTCTGGTAGACATACCAAGTTCCAAGCTAGCCAGGAATACATAATGAGACTGTCTTGAAAAAGAAAAGTGTATAGGAATGAGGAGACCCAAGCCAGAAGTACCCAAGAAGACCTAGGCTATTTGATTCACAGTCTAACTATAACTCAATGCCTATTTTCCAGATTCTGAGGTGATTAACTCAACTCCCAGAAGGGAAGGCTCCCAGACCTGTTTCTAGACTGTTCCCCATACAGTTTTGCACTGGTTCTTAGATTTGTGCTCAGTGGGGAAACTTCTACACTACTTTCTTAGAGTTGTAATGTGAGCAGAAGAACATACAGGGAAATGGAAAAACAATGAAGCAGGGCTGTGGGGGTAGCTCAGACCCAGAGCACAGGATTAACAGAGAGGTCCTGGGCTTGATCTCCAGCATCAACAGATGAATGAGTACAAAACCTTCCAACTGTTGTTTCAATCTTAGATTTGTGGGCAAGGTCAGTTACTGTGATCTTGGAAGATTCAAAAGTACCCGCTGGAGCAGCGCTAACCATGTTAAGACTTAGAGTGTCTCCAGCAAGGGTACAGTTCTCAGCACTCCAGGGGCAGGCTGTTTTGGGTCCTGCTGCCTGTCTTTTAGTTACTCATTTGACCTTGGCAGGTAGGAATCTCAAACAGATCTGGGCCCAAGACCCAGCCAAGCAGTTCTTCTGTTCTCTTTATGGACAGGCTGCTGACTGTGTTCATAGATGTCTCCTGGGAGTCAGAGGGGCAGGAACCTCTCTCTGGAGTTCATAACATAGCAAGCACCTGCAGCCTGTTTGACCCCACAGCCAAGTGGAACCTGGGAGCCTCAGGAAGGGGGATATATATCTGACACCCTAGGGGCACAACACACACCTTTCAGGTGGTCTTCTTTGGTGATGATCTTGAAGACATGCTTGGTCTCCTGCAGAAGGATTCCTGTGACACCCACATAGGAGGGGCATTTGGATTTCGTGACTGCAAAGGAGAGAAGCAGTTGAGGGCAAGGCCTGGGTAGTGCTGGCAGTCACAGCCTGGCCTTAGGG
Organism: Peromyscus maniculatus bairdii; assembly: GCF_049852395.1. Lineage (NCBI taxonomy): Eukaryota > Metazoa > Chordata > Mammalia > Rodentia > Cricetidae > Peromyscus > Peromyscus maniculatus. The sequence continues at coordinate 38,723,871 of NC_134852.1, forward strand.
ACTGGGAACCTGGTCCTTCAAAGCTGAGGAAGAGAGTACCTAGAGGATAGTGGCTCTGTAGCTGGGCAATGACCAAGCCAGCAAGACCCCAAGATTCCCAACTCCTTGTCCTGGGCTTTGCAATCTCTGGGCTGTTCTTAAATGTTTTTTTGGTTTTGGCCAGGGTTCTGGAGCCAAGAGGTCATATACAGAACCAACAAAGACCAGACTTGTTGCTTTGATGGAGCAAGTGCCATGGGCAGGACATCCATTATTCACTTCTGGGATCCCTGAACTGTTCCTGGAATGTAGTCCTTTTAGAGGGCTGTCCAGCAATGAGGGGTGAACCTCCTCACAAGCAGTCCCCTCTCTGCCTTAAGGAAGTCAGCATTTGGAGCGAACTATGTGCCTATGTGGGTGCTGGAGCAGGACACTAAATGAGATGGCCTGTATCCTGCTCCTGTGGAGCTGAAGCTCTCGTGGAGGACAGTATATAGCAAAACATGGGCAATTCTGTTTCTTGATACTGATAATGGCTATGAGGAAAATAAGAACAGAATAATGAGAGTGAAGGGGAAACTTTAGTGGTGGTAGGCACCCAGGAAGTGACATCAGGAAAGGTACCTGAGTTACAGCAAGAGTCATTCAATGAACCTGCAGAGCCCCCTCATTGAGAGAAGGACCCAAGCAAAGGTACCAGGTGTGCAAGTCACACAGAGGCCACCCAAGGACACCAAAGATTTTTACTCTGAGTGGATCTGAAGCTGCTAGAGGCTTAGAACAGGCAAGCGGCAGTTGGTAGTCTGATGACAGCTTTCATTCTGGGCATTTAATCTGGGGTGCATGAGCTGGGGCAGGGTGACAAAAAGCTTCCACAGCAACTTGAGGAAGCTAGAGATAGATTAGGTTAGATTCAGGAACTAGGTGTATTAATCGACTTGAGGTGGAGGATTAGGAAAGAGGTAATGTGAATGTACTTCCTAGGTTTCTAGTCTGAACAAACTGGATATGGAGATGTAACAGTAGCGGAGTTGAGGAATCCAGGTCAGAGAGAGCTGACCTCAGGGGAAACCACGAGCTCTGTGTTAGAGGTGCCTCCTGGATGACCACATAGCTCTTAGGTGCCACAGGGTGAATGAGTCTGGCAGTCACAGGAAAGGTCTGTGCTGGTAATGGAACCCAGGAAACCATGATGAGTGGGAATCTGTCCCCAACAGTCTCAGTTCGAGGCTACGTGCCAACAGTGTGAGCTGATGACATGCAGAGAGCACTTAGTGTGTGTCCAGGATGGGTCAGGTCACAACCATCTTAGATCCTCACTGTTTGTAACTTAGAGATAACTCAGGAATGCCAAGTGACAGATGAGAGGCTGAATACTGTCACTGAGTAACAGTCCCCAGATGATCATATGCTGTCATAGAAATTACCTGAAATAATAGCACCGTGAAGATCTGCCTTTAGGAGCTTGGCCTGAATCATCTGCGGCTGCCTAGGTGGTGAAGAGAGCCCACAAAGACGCGTTGGTAACAAAGCAAGCAGGATCACAAACACCCACAGCCAGATGGTTTCTCAGGCTGCATCTCTAGTGCTCTCAAGACTTGAGGTCTAATCCCATGGCAGGCTTCAGAAATAAACTCACGTGTCTGGCTTGAGCCTGTTGCACAGGTCACGGATGTACTGCTTCCAGAGTTCATGCAGAGGGAGGAAGAGACTGTATCTGTCATAAAGTCAGGAACAGGTACAAAGTCAGAAACATGAGCTTGGGATTTCTAGTGTTCAGCACAGCTGGGCTCAGGGCTGAGAATGAGCATGAGGGAGCACTTGAGACTGCCTGTAAGCCCCAGGATCCCCAATGACAATGTGGCCAAGGCCGAGTGCATTCCCCTCCTCGAACATCAATTTCTTCCCTGGTAGAACCTTCTCAAGGCTAAATTTCTGCTCTTGAGAAGGGAAGAGGTGGCCCTTTCCTTGATGCCTTTCCTGCAGGTGTGATGGTGGAGCCCCTGGTTCAGAGCAGGAAGAGTGTCTGAAGGTGGCAATGTAGCATCAGCCATAACAACCCAGGTGCTGTTCACTCAAACTCCTTTTCCCAAGAGAAATGAACATCAGTCTTGTTTAACCTACTGTTACAGGAGGTGCAGGTGGCCAGGTAGGTGCTTGTGTAAGGTAGCAGGATTGTCTGGAAGGTGAGGGAGAGGACCAAAGTTTTTCTCTGAGGTTGTTACCATTTGTCTTGGTGCCCTTTCACACAAAGCCAGGGTCAGAGAGTCAAGAACACCAGGCTCAAACCTGAAACAAGAACTTCTTGCAAGAACCCCAGGGAGACAGTTCCAGGGTAAAGTGACACTCTCATGCCTTCTGGGACATGGAAGGCTATGTGTTTATAGCGTGTTATACAAAGCCTATAAAAAGTGGCTGTACACACAAACTCAGAACTGTCTTAAGGGAGACATCCTCCCACAAGAAAGTGATATGTTCCTTTCAGAAACTTCAGACATGTGTAGGCAGTACCTCTCTTTGGCGGTGACCTTTGAGTGGGTGATTCTGTCTAGTGATATTAAAAGCTATAGGAAAGTCCATATTAAGGAATATCAGTTCCTCTTTTCTAGAAAGCCAAGACAGTCTGTGCCTATGGGTAACAGACTCACTTATTAGTGAGCCTAGGAGAGACACTAAATGATGAAAGTTCTCAGGCTCACCAATGCCTGACTTTTAGAGGCCAAGCCAAGACATAAAAAAATTGGTAGGGGGAGGCCACCTAGGAGGGAATCCCCTGAGACTAAGGGGGCAGAGCTGCCTAGTGAGCCCCTGGAATCTCCAGTCTACACCCTGACCAGAAAGACGAGGCAATGATGAGTGGCAAGGCCTTTAGGAAAGATGGGGGTACCTCTGTTGCTCTGGGTTAATGTCAAAGAGCCTCATGTCTCTCCTCTGTTTGGCAGTGAGGCCTTTGGATTTCTTCTTCTGCTGCTTTGGCTTCTGACGAGTGAAGTATTCCAAGACCACAGCCTTGCGTTGCAGATGGCTCTCACAGTCTTGCTGGCTCCAGTGAGGTATGCTTTGCTTCAGGAAGGCCCTCACAAAGGCCTCAGCCCGCTGGCTCCCCAGCTCCTGCTCAGAGATAGGTGGTGTGGTTTACTATTCTGCTCTCAGACTCCAGGGCCCTCAGACCCGGTTCCTGAGAGCCACCAGCTTTGATGATCTAGACTACAAATCCCTTGTCTTCCAAGTGTTTGCTACACACAACTGCCAAGATATGAAAGTAACACTCACATGCTAACTGTGACACTGTCCTACACTGCAGCCAGGTCAAAAACTGAATTCCAGTCCTGTTTCTCTGAGGTTACTCTATTGAGCATTCAAAATACTTTGTAATGCAAGGCTTCTCTAATCCTTGTGGGGAAGGAAGCTTGAGAAATGCATGATACAGGTTATTTAATAAGTCATGACCACAAGACTAGCTTGAAGTGGAAGGGAGCTGGGGCTGTTAGGGAAATGAGCCATTCCAGAACTAGGGGAAATTGCTTGGGGGTTCCAGGCAGGTCAAGGAGGAGGAAATCTGACACTGAGCACCACAGTCCCCTTTCCTTGCTTTTCAGCCTTGTGGCCTCCATGTGGCTGCTGTTGGAGAGGTCTGCTCCAGTCCTCCTTGAGGCAGAAAGCATGAAGGGCATCTCAGGGTCTACTCACTCTCATCCACAGGACTGTAATACCCCTGGCAAGGGAGGGTGAAACCACTTCACTGTTGCACCCAGGCCTGAGACACTCTAGTTTCAGCACCACCCCTCAAGTTGGGGCAGCAACAGTCTATTCTTCACTGGGCAGCAGGCACCTCACTCGGCTTTCATCTGCTCCAACCCGGGCAGTGCTCGTTCCTGAGGACCTACCTCTTGGCTGGACCATTTGCTGGGCTCTTTTTGCACTAACCAAACAGTAAAAACAAGTCTGAGGCTAACTGCCAGCTTTACTTAGGTTAACATATCAACAGTGACCGATACCTTCTCTCTGCTAAAGCAGTGGGTAAAAAGAAAGAACACACAATCTTTGAAGCAGTTCAAATGGGATGGCTAAACAATCCATCATCAATATCAGAACAATTTGGCTCTTTTAAACACTTATGTGGTCTCTCTTTCATAGGGAAATAAAATCAAGGCCTTTTAAAATCATGATTTCAAGGATATTCTCTCTCTTTTGCTTTTTTGAGACAGGGTTTCTCTGTGTATCCCTAACTGTCTTTGAACTCAGAGAACTGCCTGCCTCTGCCTCCCAAGAACTGGGATTAAAGGCATGCGCCACACAGCCTGGTAGGACATGTACTCTTTATGAGCCACAGGTGATCCTTCTACCCAACTGACAAAGCATGCGGACAGACAGACAGACAGACAGAATTTATAACATTCACTTATGAAATGGCCTGAGCACTGAACACAGAAACAAGAGCAAGTCAGGATTCAGGTAGGCACAGGCTGTCATTCCCCATGGAGAGGGAGATGACATGAAATCTAGGAGTCCAAGTCCCTCAGAGCTGCCTCTGGTACCCTATGAAAGGAGCCTGGCACAAGGAGACACCAGCACAAAAGACCTCTATGGGGCCTAATATGCTGACTGTAAAGGTGAAGAGTAATCCATGGGAAAGGACAGCTAGACCAGTCTTCGAAGCCATTGAACCTTCTTTGCTCTCAAGTCTACCGCTCCCAGGCCACCTTTGAAAGATTGTACCTGTACATCGTGCTCCTTGGCTTCTTTATGAGAAAAGGCATGGTAAATCACAGCTGGGGAATGAAATACAAAAACAGAAGATTACTTCCTGTTAGGAATGAGTGTAATATCCAAGGCTCTTCTAAGTATGACCTACACTTATTTAGAGATGGAATACTTGGTTAATATGAAAAGGCAAAGCTTTCTTGGATGATCCTTTTATTTTACTCTGCAGTGCTAGGGGATTAAACTCAGTGGGGTTTAATGCATGCCAGGCAAGTGCTTCACCATGGATCCATGTCCCTGGTCCTACTGAATGCTGCTTATTTACATATTTATTTAATGACACAGTCTCACTTTGCTGACTTAGAATTTGCTACATAGACCACAATGGCCTCAAACCCCTAATACTCCTGTCTCAGAATTCCAAGTGCTAGTTCCTGGGATTACAGACATGTACCACCACAACTATCTTAGATACTTCTTAACTCTTCCCTCTGGCCAGATTTGTCCTAGCAATTCCCAGGATGAGGTTTAAAAAGAGTACCTCTCAGCCGGGCAGTGGGGGCCCACGCCTTTAATCCCAGCACTCGGGAGGCAGAGACAGGTGGATCTCTCTGAGCTTGAGGCCAGCCTGGTCTACAGAGCGAGATTCAGGACAGGCACCAGAGCTACACAGAGAAACTCTGTCTCGAAAAACCAAAAACAAAAAACAAACAAAAAAAAGAGTACCTCTCAAAGCTTAATGTGTTTTAAGAACCTCTGGAATCTTATTAAAACATGGGGTTTTAGTTCCTACTCTCCAAACTCTGAAGGTTCAAAAAATTCCTCATTGGAATCACATTTAGAACAGTTCTGATTTAAAATACAAGTTATAATTATGCTGGGGCAGTTGCTCACTAAGGAATGAAGACACTAAAACTGAGGTGACATTAATGGTTAGGGGATGGTTGGTTGAAACCCTACATTTTGCTGACTACAAGAAGTTTAAAACAGATTTTTTTTACTGTTTAGAATCTATAAAATTGGAACACATCCTGACAGATAAAATACAACTGTCTTTCTTCAAATTCTAAATCTGACCAGCATGATGCCAAAATCTCTCTAAACCTCCATGCTTCTGTTTCTTATTTGTTTGGAGGAAACCATCACGATGGCACTGGTGGACAGAGTACAGTTGTAAATGTGGTAAGAAAGGGCAAACGACCAGAAAACGTAGCTCACACTACGATCTGTACATTTAGTCCCTGAGCTGAGTGTGGTAGCGCACACAGTTGATCCCATCACTTCAGAGGGAGAGGCCAGCCTTGTTTACAGTCTGTTTCCAGCTCAGTCAGAACTGTATAGCAGACCTTATCCCAACAGCAACAATAATTACAAACAAAGAAACAAAAACCCACCTCTGTTCTCCTGTGTTTCCCTGAGTACATGTTTGACCAAGCAAACAAACCAAGGTAGTTACCAGTTTTACATACAGAATTTAGTTCTCCCTTGAACTGCAGATTGAGACTCCAGTTTGTTTACTGAGATTAATGTGCAGGGCCTGGGACCCTAGGAATAACTTTTTTTTTTTTTTAAACCTACCCCAGATGCCTAGAATCAGAGTTGGAAATCTTTCTGCAGCAGTACACACGTAATAGCTCTGGTACACTCACTGCTTATCAAGTAGATTTAAAACGACACAAATATACACTCATAGGTATGTGTACACATTTATTTTAATCTCATTAATCTTTTTAAGAATTTTAAACATAGTTATTCCTAGTTATGCAAAAAATAATACTGAAGTTGAGATATGCCAAGGCACTTGATCTCTGATGAAAGGACATGGCAGGAGTGTAAATCAACAGATCAGAGGCTAAATCTTTACAGTATCCTCTCTCCCCTCTTATACTGCTCCAGTGCTTGCTTCCCTTCCTGGAACATCTCTTTTCTGCTCAAATACCAAAGCCTTAGGTTTGCGATACTGCGCCTAAGGTTTTTACTTGACAAAGGGTGAAAAGCCAGGTGGTAGAGGGGAGCAGGTCCTGGCAGCAGTTATCTAGGCAGGTAGTGAGTAGGTCTGGCCAAGGCCTTGGATCCACCTCTTCAGTTCCCCTGAGCGGCCCTAGCTCCCCTGGGGAGAACACACTCGATCCTGACATCTATTCCTAACTTAGAGACTGTGTATACGGCCGTTCACACTCTGTGCCTCGATTTCTTTTGTGTACTATGAGTCAACAGTACACGGTTTCCCTGGAAACTGTCTTGGGACTCTGTTGCGACAGGTATCCCTGACTCAGCTTCCTGTTCCAGACCCTCTGTACTCTCATCCCGGCCCAATTTCGTGTCTCTCATCCAGCTTACCCTTCATTGTCGGACGCTTCCGGAGCGCTTTGGTGACGTTTCCGTAAGGTCTCACTCACTCTTTCCCTTTCTTCGCTTTGTTCAGCAGCTTTCAGCCACCAGGACTCTTTCTTGTTTACCTTTCAGCTGGAAAAATCCGCTGTGCCCAAGAAACAACGTGCGCACAGTACACAAACAGACTTGCTCCAGGCGGCATCAATGGATGCGACCAGATTTTGGATACGGCGCCTTGCGTGACGCCATCAAAGCGCGACGGGCTCTGGCGGTGCATGCGCCTTGGGTTTAGCTCTGCTGCCGAGGGAGGGGCTCGCTAAGCGTCGGTTCTGTGGCCGGTGGAGTCTGTTATTTGTGGCCTATTCAGTTTATGGCTCTCCTGGCGGGAACAGTCCCGTTGCGGGTCAGGATTAATGACGTATAGAGAGGCAAGCTGTCATGGAGAGGATGCGAGGGAGATTGGGACTATGGAGGGCAGAAATGGTCCCGAAGTAGTGGACGTAATGGCTGTATTGAGGTCTTAGGATTTTTTTTTTTTTTTTTTTTTTTTTTTTTTTTTTTTTTTGAGTTTTAGTTTCTCTTTGTAAGAGCCCTGGTTATCCTGGAACTCACTCTTGTAGACCAGGTGGCCTCAAACTCAGAGACTTGCCTGCCTCTGTCCCCTGTGTGCTGGGATTAAAGCCATGAGCCACCATCGTCTGGATTTTTTTTTTTTTGCCCCCCAGGGGACTCATGTGTCTCTGGCTGGCCTAGAATTCACTCACAGGATTACTAGTTATCTTTTGTAATGGTGGCCGGGGATTTTCTTCTATTTAAGCTACTATGTAATTTTATGACCTCGTTTAAGGTTCTCTTTCCTATGAGTAAAATAGAGTAGCTTTAGCTGGCTTTAGTCTCAGAATGCTTGCTTTTTAAAATTTACTTATTTTTTCTTCTGAAGACAAAGTCTCCCTGTGTAGCCCAGACACTTTCTATGCAGCCGAGGCTGAGCTCCTAAGTATAATCAGTATTCTTGCCTCAGCTCTGCAACATTGGAATTTACAGGCCTCTCTTACTGCATCCAACCCAGAAAGCATTCTTGAGACTTGGAGCATTAGTTTCTGTCAATATGATAAAAGACAAAAAGTGATTCTCGTCGGGCAGATCTGGGACACAAAGGCCCAGCCCAGCCTTCTTGGCTTGCCTAGGTTCTGTCCAGACACCGCCCTTAATTTCTGATGAGTGCTGGATCTAACTTGGATGTTGGGTGAGAGAAAGCAGAATTATGGTCCCTGTGGTCTCTTTAGTCAGTGATTTCTAATATTGAGAGTACTGTGTGACCTCCTTTCAAAGAGGGAAAAGAATTCTTAGAGAAACTTGGGCAAAGAGCACTGAATTCTTGTTTAAGAAACACAGGCTTTATATGTTTTTGGGTGATAATTGTGTGCCATTTTGATCTGTAGTGATACAGGCCATGGTAACACACATATGCTTTAGACTTTGAGGCCAGCCTGAGAACAGGATGGACACCATATGTGTTGCATTTGCAAAGGCCTGACACTAGTTTAGCATGTATAAGACTGTGTGAGAAAGTGCCCTTGGGGACTCATAAATGTGAACTCAGTAATTAACACTTGATTTCTTTTTTGAGATAGGCCTCCCTTTGTAGTCTTGGCTGTACTGGAACTGGCTATGTAGATCAAATTGGCCACAAACTCACAGAGATCCACCTGCCTGTGTCTTAAGAGTACTGGGATTAAAACATGGTAAAAGATTACTTGACAAAAATTGTATATATTTATGCATTTAAAATAACACTTTGAGATTTATATATTGTGAAATGGCTAAATCAGTCTAAATAACCTCATATAATTGTTTTTTGGTGAGACATTTAAAATTTTAGTGATTTTTTTTCAAGTATATGCTGCTACTATAGTAGCTATGACATACATTAGATTATTATATATGAGCTTTTGGTTTTCTTTTCTTTAAAAAGTTATTTAATTAATGAATTTATTTATTTATTTTTGATGGTTAGGATCAACCCAGGACATAACTTATGCTTTGCATCACTGAGCTATTCCTCCTTCACAATTATGAACTTAGATAAGCATAAGACAATAGTGAACTAGGGGTGTAGCTCAGTGGTAGAACACTTGCTTTGTACATTGAGGCCCTGAGTTTAATTACCAGAGTAGCGTTTGTGGGGGTGGGGTTAGACAACTGAAAATATGGGAGTCATTTTGTGGGTGTAGACTCAAAAGTAGCATGGATTCTGTGGTTATAGTGACAGAGGCAAAGGAGTCTCTCTTTTTGAAAAGAATTTTTATTTTATGAGTGGTTTTTCTTTTTGTTTTTTTCAAGACAGGCTTTCTCTGTGCAACAGCCCTAGCTGTCCTGGAACTCCCCTGTAGACGAGGCTGGTCTCAAACACACAGAGATCATCCTGCCTACCTCCTGAGTACTGGCATTAAAGGCATGTGCTACCATGCCCGACTCTATGTTACAGTGTTTTGACTGCATGTACGTATGTATGTGGTATGTGCATTGTGTGTGGCCAGTGCCTGCAGAGGCCAGAAGAGGGTGCCAGATTCTCTGGAACTGGATTTACAGAGATGGTTGTAAGCCTTTATGTGTTCAATGTGTATTGAACCCTGATCCTCAGCAAGAATAGTAGGTGCTCTTAGCTGCTGAGCCCGCTTTCTAGTCCAGTTATTAGGAATCTCTTAATGAATCGTTTTTATATAGCAAGCATAGCTTTGAATATCTGCCAGTGTTCCCTGTGATTCTCAGATTACAGTAGGGTTGTGGGTTCCCCAGAGCAACAGTGACCACAGTTGCCTGCTTACTAAAATATTTGCATTTTAAGAAGGGAGTGTCCCCACTTTATGCTCTTCAGAAAACAGTGTATGAAGAGAGATACCTAGTAGAGTTTTTGTCATTATTATTTATGACAGCAAAGTACTCAGAATTATATTTGACAGCTATGGACTGAGCAAATGAAGTATGTGCTGATTTATTTGATAAATTAAATTTATCACATGGGTGATAGAGTGCAACCTATAACTCCAGCCCTCAGAAAGCTGGGCCAGGAGGATAGAGAGTTTAAGGTCCTCTTAGGATACAGTGAGACCCTATTTGAGAAAGCAAACAAATTAAAGGTTTCAAAAATTTTGATTCCTAGGCATCTCTTAGAGTTACCTAGCAAATGAGTACCCAGCATCTATGTTTTGAAAAAAGATTTTAAAAGTGTTTATGTGTTTGTGTGTGTGTATACATGTGTGTGGGTACATGTGCGCTACACATGTGCTAGTAGCCACAGAGGCCAGAAGAAAACTCCACTGGATCTCGAGTTACACGTGGTTTGGAGCCACCCAATGTGGGTTCTGGGACCTCTGGAAAAGCAGCAATTGTTCTTTACCCCTGTGCCATCTCCCCGGCCCCTAGAATCTTTTTTTTTTAAAAAATGTTTTCAGGTGAGATGTTCTTATATTTAGGTATATAATAGGTCAGGTTACAGGTTAGATAATCACAATTTTTAGGATGGTTATAGAAATATTAGTAAATAAAACCAAATCTGTACAGAACAATTATACAAATACATTGAAAGGTTTTATAAATGGATGAGGAAACACCTTTGCTTATTTAAAAATTCATTTTATGAAAGTGACATCTCAATTTTTTTCTCTTTGTAGCAATGAATGGTAAACTTTGAATCATGGATATTCATGCATTTTCCCATCAGCAAATCTATGCAAATTCTGTGAGAATTTGAGGTTCAATGAAATGATGGTGACTCCACCCACCTCCAACAACTTACTATGGAAAACTTGAAGTAGGATTGGTGAGATGGCCAGCAGGTAAAGGTATTTGCCATCTAAATCTGACCACCTGAATTCCATCACCAAATTGCACCAGGACAGACATGGACTGACTCCAGAGAGTTGACCTCTGACCTCCCCACACATGCTGTGGCATGTGTGTACCACACTCACACACACACCTACTCTAGTCAGTGCCAGTATGCTTTTATAGCTAACATCTTGCTACATTTGTGCAGATTATGTTGGATTGCTGTCTTAAGACCTTCAGGCTGTCATATCAAAGACAGAAGAAGCACATTTTCATACAGAAACTCAAGAATAACTTCAGTTACTAAACACATGAATATTTGAAAATCAGGCCATAAATTGGATTACTTTCTTTTCCTCCTTCTTATTTTATTATTGTTTTTTTCATCTCTGTGCATTGGTTTTCCCTACTTGTATATCTATATGAGTGTGTCGGGTACCTGGAACTGGAGTTATAGACAATCATGAGTGGCCATGTGGGTATAGGGAATTGAACCTCTGGAAGAACAGCCAGTGCTCTTAACCACTGTGCCATCTCTCCAGCCTCCCTTTTTCTATTACAGTTATTATGTGTGTCTACGTGTGTTGGCATGTGTGTGCCACAGCATGTGTGATGGTCTAAGCAGAGCTGAAGGAATCAGTTCTCACCCTGCACTCTGTGTGTCCCTGAAATTGAAGTCCTGTCATCAGGCTTGGCAGCCAGCACATTTACCCACTGTCTTAGTTAGGGTTTCAACTGCTGTGATGAAACACTATGACCAAAAGCAACTTGGGGAGGAAAGGGTCTATTTCTCTTATATATCCCCAGTTACAGTCCATTGAGGGAAGTCAAGGCAGGAACGCAAACTGGGAAGGAATCTGGAGGCAGGAGCTGATGCACAGGTCATGGAGGAGTGATGCTTACTGACTTACCCCTCATTGCTTGTTCAACCTATTTTCTTACAGAACCTGGGACTACCAGCCCAGGCGGCACCAGCCACAATGGACTGGGTCCTCCCACATCAATCCCTAATTAAGAAAGTTCCTTGCAGGTTTGCCTACAGCCTGACTTCTGGAGGCATTTTCTTAGTCAAAACCTCCATTTCGTCTGCTCTCAGGTGACTTTAACTTGTGTCAAGTTGACACAAAACTAGACGGCACACCCACAGAACCATCGTGCCAGCCCCTTAGTTTACTTCTTGCTGCCATTGACACTATGCATACAGAAACAAGGGTGGAAAGGTATGTTTGGCGCAGGGTCAATGATCTGCAGGTGGGCATGGTGCAGTGGCTCAGTCCATGGCAGCAGAAGTGTGTGGCAGTGTTACTCATGTCATGGCTGACCAGGACATCAGAATGACCAGAACTATGTCTGGGCTGTAACCTTAAAGGCCACTCCTAATAATCTACTTCTGCCAGGAAGCAGGGCTTCCTGAAGGTTCCATCGCCTTCCCAGATAGTGTCACCAGCTGGGGAACAAATGGTCAAAACATGAGCCTCTGGGAGACACTGCAGATTCAAACCATGTGTTCCGTTAGTGAATGAGATCCATTTATCTAATGACTTCTGGTGACAGTGGGAATTACTTTCTGTAGCCCACTTCACTTTTGGATTAAGGAGAAACATTTCTACTGGAGTTTCCAGTCACCACTTAAAAAATTAGTGATTAGAAAGAAATTACCTCCAAGCATGCAATTAGAACCAGAGGCCCTTGTTAATCATGACAGCTAGAAACTTTTTCATTACTCTTTTATTTCATTTGTTGTATGAAACATGTATACACACATGCATACTTGTGCCTCCGCCTGCCCAGTGACAGGACTATAGGAAATCACGGTCAGGTCCAGTTCTGGTTCTTTTGAATGGTTATATGTATGTGAGAGAGACAGCCCTTTTTGGGCTTTCACACTAGAAAGCCCTGTGTGGAATACTATGAGAACAGCAGAAGGTGAGTATTTCTCATCTTATCCACCATGTTTGGAACCAGCAGTGTCTCATACTTTGGAGTTTTCTGGACTGTGGCAATGTTGGCATGGATTTGCTGATTGAACAATGCTAATCTGAAACTTAAAGCTGTAAATTAATCTGAAATCTGAAGGTTTTTCAGGACACTTTGGGTTCTGGGTCATTGCATTTCTTGAATTGTGGGTTCTCCTGTGCTTGCTTCATAGGCTGGCTTGGACTACTCTGCAGGACAGCACTGCTTGACATTAGATACCAGCTTTATCCAGGCCCTCAAAAATGCAAGGCACAGATTATGAACTTCCTGACCCTGTTTTGCACTTGGTCCAAACTCTGGTGTCAGTACAGAGGACTGGCAGCAGAACTACAGGTGTTGATATAGGAGAACATGGACCCAATGGCACCAGCATTCTTCAGGTTGGTTGGTTATTTATTGTGTTTGGGTGTATGTATATTTGTGTGTTCACCATGCCATGTATGTGTAGCTCAGAAGACTACTTATAATAGTTGTTTCTTTCCTTCTATCATGTTAGTTTAGGATACTGAACTTAGGTTGTCAGGCTTGGCAACCAGCTCCCTTACCCATTACCTCATTTTGCTGGCTCTGTTCTTTTAGTTTAATAATATCATCAGAGGTCACTGGAGAATAAAGAGACTGCCATTAGACTTTACTTCCCTCACTTTGTTTTGTGATGCTCCAAAATGTTGTGGATGGAACCCAGGTTTCCCACTTTCTAGGCAACAGATCTACTTGTTGAGCTCTACCCCATCTCAGCATTGGGCATTTCTGCTGGGCAAATCATTTCCTGCATTGAATAAATTGACACATTGGTAATAGACATCACAGGCCTGATCACATGCATTCCCCTAGTTCAACAGATGACACCATATTTTAAAATTAGGTTTAAATTTAATATCAACAGTAGAGCTATGACATATACCATGTATAGCCCAACATCAGTTTTTCAAATGCAATTTCCTAGTCTCTCAACCTGTGAAAGTCACTTTTTAGGCTATCTTGACTCCATGGTGTGTACAATAGAGTTTCCTTGATTTTCTTTTCCAAGGCAGTGTCTCACTATGTAGCCCTGGCTGTCCTGGAACTCACTATGTGTAGACCAGGCTGGTCTTGAACTCAAGAGATCCACCTGCCTCTGCCTCCTGAGTGTTGGGATTAAAGGTGTGAACCACCATACAAGGTTTTCAGATTACGTTGCTGTGAGCCTATTCCATCGAGTACAACTTGGTTTGGCTTATATGAGGGGCTCATATGAATTTGAGGCTCTTTGGATTTGGGAGTTTTTCCTGAGACACTGGAGGAGTTTCAAGGACTCTCACTATAGGCTGCAAGGGCATGCACTCAGTTCATCTTGTACTCTCCTTTGTGATATGTTCAGTCTCAGAGAAGTAGATGCTGGCTGCAGGCCTCATTTTCCCCTGTGCATGCCTCCATGGTGGTTCCTAGTACTGGGAAGTGAGAGAGAGAGAGAAAGGAGTGCAAGCAAATACTGAAGTTTGGCTGTGTTGCTTGTGTCCCATCACCTAGCTGGAAGGAAGGGACCTACCTCCCCTTCAGGCTACAGCAGACCTGGAGCGAGGTTAGCCTAGTTCTGTGAAGAAGAGAGCCCCTCAGCACAGCTGCTTGCAACAGTTTAAAAGGCCCATGCTTTGTGAAAGGCAGAAATATCTTTAGCTTCTAATGTCTCTTTTGTTCTTTAATGTGCAACATATAGCTTAAACTATAAAAAGCAATATATACCAGCTTTCTTCAGGGTCATATTCTGAAATGCAAATGCCCCTGGACAGGGTACTAAGTAAACCCTGCTTAAAATCTCCCAAGGTACATCTGTAGCTTGTGTCTCTGAAAGAGTCATGATGTGGAGGGGGCAAGGGAGCAGGTAGAGGTCAAAATTGGAGGTGGGCTGGGTTGAGCATCAGACTACATACACTGGTTCCACTTTCCTTCCTAACAACAATAGATTCCATCTGACTAGGACAGAGCCTCTGGGATCTTACTTATTTATGGTGGATGTAACTAGGGACAAGTAGCTTGTTTCCTTTCATTATACCCTTGACTCCACCCACCAAGGATCCCCGTAAAGGGTTGCAGGAAGACAGTACTTGAGGGGACACAGTGGGAGGAGCTCACCTCTGTTTGTCACTTCCCTGAACTGACCTCTTTGCTATGCCTGGCTGAAGCAGGCATGCTAAGTTCTGTGTGTTCTAAGCTGAGTTCTGTCTACCCCAAGCACTGTACTTGTTAAATGTTCCCCCTTTCTCTGGAGATGCCCTCTCTTCTGGAGCCACAGAGCACACAGGCATTTCTCACTGTTCTTCCAAAGTGATCCCAGTTAATGCTGAATCTCCAGCAGAAAGCATTCGCCAAGGGATATGAAATCTGCACATAAATTAGGCAATTGATCAGTAACATTGATAAAAAATTATGTCTGTTGACCATATTCCTGGATGGTAATCAATGATGTTAATTTTCAGTACATGAGTTCTGGACTAGACATTAATTAGAAGGGATAAAGCTGTGTGATGGATCACAGTATGAGATCTGGGACAGACAGACACTCAAAGGGTGCCCAGGAGATTTTCTTTTACCCACTGGTTAACAGATAAGGAAGTGGGAAATCATCCCTGGTAGCTGAGTCTGAAGATAAATGTTTAAAAGCTGCTCCCCAATGTCACATGTCTGACCATTTATGCTCTCTGGGTTCCAGTGACAAGAAAATGACAGTGCAGAGCTTGCAGGAGACTCTGCCCCTTCTGATCCAGATGGGAGCCACCCCCTCTTTCCACCCAGTGTAACCTTTCTTTCCCAATCCATGTATTTTGTCATCATTGAGAGGAAACTTTAAGTTGAAAGGTGACACTTGAGGTGTCAAGTCTAGCAAGTCAGAAATAGCAGAAATAGTTCAACAGCAAAGGCAGCATCAGGGGTTTAGTCAGAGTGCTGACCAACCGTGTGTGTGTGTGTGTGTGTGTGTGTGTGTGTGTGTGTGTGTGTGTGTGTGTGTGTGTGGTGTGGTCTGAGAGAGGGTTCCATAACTGTCACCTTCATGATTAACACTTATGGCCTGAAGGCAGATATGGGATGTTTTGACCGCTGGTCAGGAAGTAGATGGGGAAGGCCTATTACTCAGGTGCAATGGTCTGGATCTTGAATGTCCCTCTAAGGCCCATGTCTTAAAGGCTTGGTCCTTGTGGGGAGGGCTCTAAGGGGAAGCAATGGAACCATTAGGATGTGGGGACATGGGAGAAATTAGGTTGTAAAGAGGAGTGTAAGACCCTGGCCCTTCCTGACTTTCCTTGCTTTGTGACTTATGAGATGAGCAGTGCTTTCTGTCTCTGCCACTCGGCACACCTGCCATAAACCTAAAGCAGCGGGACCATGTGACCTGGAATGAGAGCCTTCAGAACCCTGAGCTTCAGTGTCCTCTGCTTTGGACTCTGTGTTCCAGGGCTGGCAGGGCTCTGGCTATGTGTAGTCTTTAGGCTCCTTCCTCCTGGTTGGCAAGTGCTTTTTTTTTTCCTCTTTTGGGACTCATTACCTTACCAACTCTTGTGGCTCTTGTTTGTGTCCTGTCGCCTTCCGATGGCTGTCATTTTGACTATAGCAAAAAGTTGTCACCAACCATTGCTTGAAGAATAATGGTGTACTATTCACCCACAGGACCTTGTGGCATGCAGGGTCCAGCTTCTGGTCTCTCACTCCACGTTTGGAATGGCTGCAGCATCTGCATGCACATCTTCATGTGATATGCTTATTTTCCACCAGGAAGTAAAGTAGCAACATTGAAGTGCTCTCTCACCAATTTGTTTTCATCACCTTGGCTTTCCAGAGGCTTGGTGTAGATGGAGTCCAGCAGTATTGGATATGTGCTAATGGCACCACTTGGTTGACAATGGTCTTGGCTGCCTGCCAGTGAACCTGAAGGATCTCCTGCTGGCAGGCTATAATCAACTTTTCCCTCTTGATGCTATGTGGCAGGTGCAGCTTCCCTGGTACAGCCTCCTGTAGCAAGCTTCCCTGTGGGACTATCTTTGGATAGCTAGCCCCTAAACAATGACAGGGAGATTTCTTATTAATTATGAAAGCTTGGCCTTTAGCTTAGGGTCGTCCAACTAGCTCTTTGTTTTAATATGAATTTTCAAAATCTATTTTTATTAAGGAATTTTTAATATACGAATTTTTATTCATTTTATATGCCAATATCTCTCCTCCCACCCCTCCAGCCTTCTGGCCCCCAACCCACTTCCCATTCCCTCCTCCAACAAGGTATGGCCTCCTATGGGGAGTCAGCAGAGCCTGGTACATTTAGAAGTGGCAGGTCCACCCCCCACCCCACCCCCGCATCAAGACTGTACCAGGTAGTGGCTCCCCCTGTATCAAGGCTATACCATAGGTAGTGGGCTCCAAAAAGCCAGCTCATGCACCAGGGATGGATCCTGATCCTACTGCCAGGGGGCCCCTTAAGTAGATCGAGCTACACAACTGTCTGGCTTATGCACAGGCCTAGTCCAGTCCCACAGAGGCTTCACAGCTATTGGTCCACATTCATGAGTTCCCACTAGTTTGGTTTGGTTGTCTCTGTAGGTTTCCCCAGCATGATCTTCATAAACTTGCTCATAAACTCCCTCTTATCTCTCTTCCACTGGAATCCTAGAATTCAGCATGGTGCTTTGCTGTGGATCTTTGCATCTGCTTCCATCAGTTACTGGATGAAGGCTTTATAATGAGAGTTAAGGTATTCACCAATCTGATTACTGGGGTAGGCTAGTTCATGCACCCTCTCCACTATTGCTAGCAGTCTAAGCTGGGGTCATCTTTGTGGATTCCTGGAAACGTCCCTTGTACCTGGTTTCTCTCTATCCATATGATGTCTCTCTCTCTATTATGGTATCTCTTTCATTGCTCTCCCACTCCATCCCTGTTCCAGATCAACCACCCCATTCCCTTATGTTCTTATTCCCCATCCACTACCCTCCACTGCCCCCCTCATTCCCAGTTTACTCATGGAGATCTCATCTATTTACCCTTCCCAGGGTGATCAATGCATTTCTCTTAGGGTCTTCCTTGTTACCTAGCTTCTCTAGAGCTGTGGGTTGTTGCCTGGTCATTCTTTGCTTTACATCTAGTACCCACTTATGAGTGAGTACATACCATGTTTGTCCTTCTGAGTCTGGGTTACTTCACTCAGGATGATATTTTCTAGTTCCATCCATTTGTCTGCAAATTTCATGATGTCATTGTTTTTCTCTGCTGAGTAGTACTCCATTGTGTATATGTACCACATTTTCTTTATCCATTTTGCGGGGCATCTAGGTTTTTTCCAGGTTCTGGTTATTGTGAATAATGCTGCTATGAACATAGTTGAGCATGTGTCTTTGTGGTATGATTGAGCATTCCTTGGGTATATTCCCAAGAGTGCTATAGCTGGATCTTGAGGAAGATTGATTCCCAATTTTCTAAGTAACCACCATGCTGGTTTCAAAAGTTGCTGTATAAGTTTGCACTCCCACCAACAGTGGAGGAGTGTTTCCCTTGCACCACATCTTCTCCAACATAAGCTTTCTTCACTGTTTTTCATCTTAACCATTCTGACAGGCATAAGATGGTATCTCAGAGTCATTTTGATTTGCATTTCCCTGATGACTAAGGATGTTGAGCAATTCCTTAAATGTTCAGCCATTTGAGATTCTTCTGAGATTTCTCTGTTTAGCTCTGTAGCCCGTTTTTTAATTGGATTGTTCAGTATTTTGATGTTTAGTTTCTTGAATTCTTTATATATTTTGAAGACCAGCACTCTATCAGCTGTGGGGTTGGTGAAAATCTTTTCCCATTCTGTAGGCTGTTGTTTTGTCTTATTTACTGTGTCTTTTGCCTTGCAGAAGCTTCTCAGTTTTAGGAGGTCCCATTTATTAATGGTTGCTCTCAGTGTCTGTGCTACTGGTATTCTATTTAGGAACTGGTCTCCTGTGCCAATGCATTCAAGGTTACTTTCTACTTTCTCTTCTATCAGGTTCAGTGTAGCTGGATTTATGTTGAGTTCTTTGATCCACTTAGACTTGAGTTTTGTGCATGGTGACAGATAAGGATATATTTGCAATCTTCTACATGTTGACACCCAATTATGCCAGCACCATTTTTTTTTGAAGAAGCTTTCTTTTTCTCATTGTACAGTTTTGGCTCCTTTGTCAAAAATCAGGTGCTTATAGGTGTGTGGCTTAATGTCAGGGTCTTCAATTCGACTCCATTGGTCCACATGTCAGTTTTTTATGCCAATCCTAAGATGTTTTTATTACTGTAGCTCTCTATAGTAGAGCTTGAAGTCAGGGATGGTGATACCTCCAGAGGTTGCCTTATTGTACAGGATTCTTTTAGCTATCCTGTTTTTTTTTGTTTTTCCATATGAAGTTGAGTATTGTTCTTTCCAGGTCTGTGAAGAATTGTGTTGGGATTTTGATGGGGATTGCATTGAATATGTAGATTGCTTTTGGTAAGATTGCCATTTTTACTATGTTAATCCTACCTATCCATGAGCATGGGAGATCTTTCCATTTTCTGATATCTTGGTCAATTTCTTTCTTCAGAGACTTAAAGTTCTTATCATACAGGTCCTTCACTTGTTTAGTTAGAGTTACCCCAAGGAATTTTAATCATTTGTGGCTAATGTAAAGGGTGATGTATCTCTGATCTCTTTCTCAGCCCATTTATCATTTGTATGTAGGAGGGCTACTGATTTTTTTGAGTTAATCTTGTATTCTGCCACATTGCTGAAGATGCTTATCAGTTGTAGGAGTTTCCTGGTGGAATTTTTGGGGTCACTTTCAAGCAGAGTTGAAAGAGATATTGCCAGGGTCTCAGAAAAGCACAGTTCTTTAGTTCTGAACAAGCTCCGCCTTCTGGCTACCTTATATTTACTGTTATTTTATCTGCAAATAGCAAACGTTTGACTTCTTCCTTTCCAATCTGTATTTCCTTGATCTCCTTTTGCTGTCTTATTGCTCTGGCTACAACTTCGAGTACTATCTTGAACAGATATGGGGAGAGGGGACAGCCTTGGCTTAATCTGATTTTAGTGGAATTGCTTTGTGTTTCTCTCCATTTAATTTGATGTTGGCTGTTGGCTTGCTGTAAATTGCCTTTATTATGTATTCCTCGTATTCCTGATCTCTCTGATACCTTTATTATGAAGGGATATTGGGTTGTGTCTAAGGCTTTTTCAACATCTAATGAGATGATCATGTGTTTTTCCCCCTTCAGTTTGTATATATGATGGGTTACATTGACAGATTTTTGTATGTTGAACCATCCCTGCATCTCTGGGATGAAGTCTACTTGATCATGATGGATGATTTTTTTGATGTGTTCTTGGATTCAGTGTGTCTGTATTTTATTGAGTATTTTTGCATCAACATTTATGAGGGAGATTGGTGTATAATTCCCTTTCTTTGTTGCATCTTTGTGTGGTTTGTGTTATCAGGGTGACTGTAGCCTCATTAAAAGAGTTTGGGAATGTTCCTTCTGTTTCTCTTGTGTGGAACAATTTGAAGAAAATTGGAATTAGCTCTTCTTTGAAAGTCTTGTAGAATTCTTTGCTGAAACCATCTGGCCCTTGGCCTTTTTTTGGGGGGGGGGTTGGGAGACTTTTAATAGCTGCTTCTTTTCCTTATGGGTTATAGGTCTATTTAAATTATTTATCTAGTCTTGACTTAATTTGAATATATGGAATTGTCCATTTCTTTTAGATTTTTCAATTTTGTGGAGTACAGGTTTTCGCCGTATGACCTGGTGATTCTCTGGATTTCCTCATTGTCTGTTCTTTTCATTCATGATTTTGTTAATTTGAATATTCTCTCTCTGATTTTTGGTTAGTTTGGATAACTGTTTGTCTATCTTTTTGATTTTCTCAAAGAACCAACTCTTTGTTTCATTGATTCTTTGTATTGTTCTCTTTGTTTCTATTTTATTGACTTCAGCCCCAAATATGATTATTTCCTGGTATCTATTCCTCCTGGGTGAGTTTGGTTCTTTTGTTATAGAGCTTTCAGGTGTGCTGTTAAGTCATTAGTGTGAGATTTCTCCAGCTTCTTTATGTAGGCATTTAGTGCTATTAATTTTCCTCTTAGTACTGCTTTCATAGTGTCCTATAAGCTTTGGTATGTTGTAACTCTTTTTTTCATTGAATTCTAGGAAGTCTTTATTTTTTTTCTTTATTTCCTCCTTGACCCAGTGGTGATTAAGTTGAGCATTACTCAGTTTCCATGAGTTTGTAGGCTTTCTGCAATTTGTGTTGTTGTTGAAATTTAATTTTAAGGCATGGTGATCTGATAAGATACAGGAAGTTATTCCAATTTTTTTGTATATATTGAGATTTGCTTCATGACTGAGTATGTGGTCAATTTTAGAGAAATTTCCATGGGGTGCTGTTATTCTTAGATTGGTTTTTCATGGTGTCCCAGATTTCCTGATTATTTTCTGTTATGACTTTGTTGGCTTTAATGTTTTCTTTGTCTGACGTATCTACTTCCTCTATGTATCTTCAATGCCAGAGATTCTCTCTTCCATCTCTTGTGTTCTGTTGGTTATGCTTGCATTTGTAGTTCCTGTTTGTTTACTCAGATTTTTCTTTTCCAGTTTTCCTTTGGTTTGTGTCTACTTTATTGCCTCTATTTCAGTTTTTAAGTCTTGAACTGTTTTCTTCACATGTTTGATTCCTTTTTCTTGGCTTTTTTAAAAAAAGGGATATTGATTTCTTCAATTTTTTGTCTTTTCCTTGATTTCTTTTAGGGAATTTTTCATTTCCTCTTTAAAGGCCTCTATCATCTTCTTAAAGTCATTTTCAGGCCATTTTCTTCGGCTTCTTCAATGTTGGGATGTTCAGGTATTGCTGATTTAGAACTACTAGTTTCTGGTGGTGCCATACTGCTCTTTATGTTGTTGAATGTATTCTTGCACCAGCATCTACCCATCTCTTTCTCCAATCAGTGTAAAGGTGTCTGTGTCTCAGGGAGCCACTCTTGGTCCAGTTGGCACTCTTGGTCCAATTTGAGCTCTTGGTCCAATCAGAGCTCTTATTCGAATGGGTCTTGGTCCACTTGGGGCTCTTGGAGTCTGTGTCTCAGGGAGCAGCTGTAGTCTCGGAGGATGGGTGGATTTGTGGGGTAGGGTGGGATTTATAGGTTACAGGGTTCAGGAGGCTTATGCCCTGCCCTAGGGTCTCCACTCCCCCCAACCACTGCTGCCTCAAATCTGCTCTTTTGCTATCTGCGCCTGAGCTCCTGGGGACGGCTCTTGGTCACAGACCAGTGCCCAGAGGGAGGCAGAAGCCAGAGACCAACATGCTGTCTCCCAAAATCAGTAAGGTAACATAAGATGAAGCAGGGATCACTCCTCTCTAAGGTTTAGACCATCAGTGAGGAAGCAGACTGACAGTAGTCCCCAACGATGGCCATGGGTCCAGCAGCCTGTGGCCATGGACCTTGACTTCCCAAGTGCAGGGGAGCTGGACAGCACATAGGACTGGATATAACCAGTCTCTCTCAGGAACGATGGACTTGGTGGGTGGCTGGATAAAGTCACAGGGTCCTTTAAAGCAGGAGGCCTGCCCAGGGTAGCCCATTTAGAATTTCTGACCCCCACAGGGACAGCCAATGTGCGAGATTTGAAGCTGTGACGAGGTTCCTAACTGGCACATCTGCTACCCTTTCCTCAGGTGAGCTGGGCCTGAGGAGAGCCAGCTGGGCTCAGTCCTGCAGGAGGTGAGGAACAGACCGAAAGGCTGGTGAAGGAATATTTTCCTAGGGCACCAGACTGGAGCAAAAGAGGAGTGCCTCCATCACAGTCCCCAGCCAGACATCCTCAAGAGGCTGTGAACCTCGAGGGGCCCCAAATTGGAAGTTGCTTTTGAGAATGCAAATGCAGTGTGCAAGAGAATTAAAGGCACGATCTGCACCCTTGGAAGACTGGATTAGAGACATGGTTAATGTTGTGGCTCATGACCATGATGATATGTGGGTAGGAGAAGCAATTTCAAAAGGTTTGAGGAATATTAGATGTTTTGGATGTGGAAAGCAAGGACATTTGAAAAGGGACTGTAGACAGGTCATTCCGAGAAACTATTTTCTTCAAGGAACACTGGCAACAGAATACCCCTTCCTTCTGGAGTATGCAGAAGGTGTGGTAAGGGAAAACACTGGACCAACGAATGTAGATCAACAAGGGACAGGCAAGGAAATCCTTTGCCTCAGTCTCCAGGAAACTCCCAGAGGGGCCTCAGGCAGGCCCCCATAGCAAATCTAGTTCAAACCTGTCAGGGACAAGGACAGAATCTCTAGTTAGTGGAAAAATACAAACTCCCGATAAGACAGGGAACTATATCATCTTACAGTCAGGTTGTCCTGCAACAGGACATTAAGTCAGAGCCCTTGACCCTTTCACCCTGTAAACATCCTTCATAAACATCCTGTTAGCTTGCCCCACCCTATGCAGATAACACCTTCTTGCTCCTCCACCTTGCAGGAACTATATAAACCCTCCTGGAGAAAAATAAAGTTGCACCTTGATCAGAATCTTGACTTGGTGTATTTCCTTTGTGTCTCCTGTCCCTACATTCTGTCCTTAGGGTGGTTGAGAATCCGTTGAAGCCCTGAAGGCCAGGGCAAAAACCTTTCTTGCAATTCAAACCCCCTGATCAGAGCAACTAAGTAACCAAATGCCTATTGGAATAAATCATGATGGTCAGGATGATGAAACATAGAGAATAGAAAATTTAGGAAAAAACAAAGACAATTTTTTGGCAAACTTCTATTAATGAACAAAGACCAAAATTAATGATAAAAATAAATGGTGTTTTGTTGTCTGGTCTGGTAGACACAGGTGTGGACGTAACCATAATTGCACCAGAATTTTGGCATCCAACTTGGCGTCTTCAGGAGGTAAACATTCAACTGTTAGGAATTGGGACACTATCTTGAGTGAAACATAGTGCACGATGGCTCGAATGTATAGGTGCAGAAAGGAAAATTAAAACCATATGTGGCTAACAAAACTGAACCTGTGGGCTTGAGTCTTGTTGCAACAATGGAATACTCAGATTGACATCCCTCCAATCTCAGAAACAAATCATTAATCAGCACATGTTTCTGAGAGAAATATTAGAAGGCATTATTCTGAGTGGTCACCAGCCATCCATATTATACAAGAACAGGGCACAACAACAGATGATCTCCCAAAGACACCAACAGCTCTACCTTTAAAATGGTTAACAGATAAGCCTGTATGGGTTCAGCAATGACCTTTAACAACAGAGAAACTCCACGCTTTGGAAGAGCTGGTAGAACAGTTAAATGATCAGCATATTGAAGAATTAACCAGCCCTTGGAATTCTCCTGTATTTGTTATTAAAAAGAAATCTGATAAATGGAGAATGGTAGCAGACCTTAGAGCAATTAACAAAGTAATTCAGCCAATGGGTTCTCCACAATCTAATCTGGAATTCCTTTGCCTACTCTGTTAGCAAAATGATGGCCTCTCATATTTATTGATTTAAAAGACTGTTTCTTTTCAATACCTTCACAAGAAAAAGACAGAGAATGGCTGGGCAGTGGTGGCACACGCCTTTAATCCCAGCACTCGGGTGGCAGAGCCAGGCGGATCTCTGTGAGTTCGAGGCCAGCCTGGGCTACCAAGTGAGTCCCAGGAAAAGCGCAAAGCTACACAGAGAAACCCTGTTTCGAAAAACCAAAAAAAAAAAAAAAAAAAAAAGAAAAAGAAAGATTTGCTTTCACAGTGCCTACTTATAATAATTCTCGACCAGTTAAAAAATTTCAATGGAGGTTTCTCCCACAGGGAATGTTGAATAGCCCAACTTTGTGCCAATATTTTATACAACAGCCATTGGAAGTGATACGTAAAAAATTCCCTAAATCTATAATTTATCATTATATGGACGATATTTTACTACCTGACTCAAATGCAGACACTTTAGAAAGAATGTTTGAAGAAGTAAAGAAAATTTTGCCTTTCTGGGGATTACAAATTATTCTTGAAAAGATACAAAGAGGAGATTTTATTAATTATTTAGGAAATAAAATAATAACTATAAAAATTAGACCCCTAAATGTTCAAATTAGGAGTGATAGACTACAAACTTTTAATGATTTTCAAAGATTACTTGGAGACATTTCTCATCTATGAACTATTGTTAGGGTAAAAAATGATGAACTGAATAACTTGTTCAAAACCTTAGAAAGTGACAAGGACTTAAATAGTCCAAGAGAATTATCACCTGAAGCTGAGAAAGAATTGGCCCCGGTAGAAAAGAAAGTACATAAAGAGCACGTTGATCGTATTGATCCAAAGCTGGATTGCATTTTGGTTATTTTACTTTCTTTGTATTCTCCTACTGGAATATTAATGCAGGGGGAAGATATTATATTGGTATGCATATTTTTACCAAATAAACCAAATAAAAAATTAGCAACTTATTTAAAAAAAAATCTCTGACTTGATTTGGAAAGGAAAATTGAGACTTTGTCAATTAGCAGGAATAGACCCAGGAGAAATTGTCATTCCTTTACCTAAAGAGGACATTGAAAAATTATGGACAGAAAGTGAACCTTGGCAAAGAGCTTGCAGTAATTTTTTTGGGAGAAATTAACAGCAAATATCCCAAAAGTGATAGAATTGATCTTATGAAGAGATCTGATTGGATCTTGCCTCGAATTGTACGGCAAAAACCCATATCTGGAGTTCGTACATTTTATACAGATGCCAACAAAGAAGGAAAGGCAGGTTACAAATCAGAAAATTTAAGTAAAGTGGTTCAAAGTACTTATAATTCAGTTCAAAAATCAGAATTGTATGCTATTCTGTTGGTATTAATGGATTTTTCAGAACCTCTCAGCATAGTAACTGACTCTCAGTATCCTGAAAGAGTGGTATTACATATTGAGACTGCAGAATTTATCCCTGATGCTTCAGAATTAACTTCAGTATTTATTCAGTTACAAGATACAATCAGGAAAAGGAGTCATCCTTTATATATAACTCACATTTGATCCCATACTGGTCTGCCAGGCCCTCTAGCACAAGGCAATGATGAGATAGATCAATTATTGATAGGGTATGTGCTGGAGGCCTCAGAATTTCATAAAAAACATCATGTCAATAGTAAAGGTTTAAAAAAGGATTTTTCCATAACCTGGCAACAAGCCAAAGAAATAATAAAGAAATGTCCTACTTGTTCCTTCTACAATCAAACTCCATTTCCAGCTGGATGTAACCCAAAGGGTACTTAGAGGATTGAAATCTGGCAGATGGACGTGTTTCACTTTGCAGAATTTGGAAAAGTGAAATATGTTCACCATACCATCGATACTTATTCAGGATTTCAATGGGCAACTGCTTTGAGTTCTGAAAAAGCTGATTCTGTAATCACTCATTTGCTAGAAGTTATGGCCATCATGGGTATACCTGCACAAATCAAAACTGACAATGCTCCATCATATGTCTCTGTTAAAATGAAACAGTTTTTTGCTTATTACAATGTAAAGCATATTACAGGCATACCACATAATCCTACAGGTCAAGCAGTTATAGAAAGATCCAACAGAACTCTAAAGGATATGCTAAATAAACAGAAAGTGGTAACAAAACCCCCCAGAAATAGACTGCATAATGCTCTACTAATTTTGAATTTTCTCAGTGCCAATGAGAAAGGAACAACAGCTGCAGAGAGACATTGAATAATAGAAAAAACTACAGAATTAAATCAGCCTATATACTTTTAGGATGTGCTAACCTCAGAATGGAAACCAGGATATGTGTTACGTTGGGGACCAGGTTTTGCTTTTGTTTCTGCAGGAGAAGATAAGCTGTGGGTATCATCAAAATTGATAAAGGTTCAATTTGAACAAGAAAGACCTCTTAATTAGAGGAGGTGATAGTTCATCAACCAGCATGAACATCCAATTTAAACTAACTTATACCAGTAACACATGCCTTTTCATTTAATCAGATAATAACTTGCCAAAAAGGAACATCCCCAAAATTAGTCTTGGGGAAAGGTTTTTGTTTTTGTCTTTTAGGAGAATGAAGGTTAAGGAATCTGAAGGACACAGGACAAATGAGACAACTGAAGAAAAGGGACAAATCATCTATCCCAGGAAACAGAGTGAAATGACATATGGGTATATCATCTAAAAAATTTTATAAGTTTTCCTAAATGTTTGTTTCTGCTCTTCTCTAAAAAATTTAACACTATTGGTCTTCTTTTTTTTTTCTTTTCACTATTGGTCTTCTTGTAGTCCCAGATCAATTAAAATTTAAAGCTGACTTTGGAGTTGGAGAATGGCTCTCTCCTTCTTTAAATTCAAGCATGTTGTTAAAAGGAAAATGCAAACTCCCTGTATCATGCCCGAAGAAAAGAGCCATCTTCTGCTATGGGACAGGAGAAAGGCCAAATTAATTTAGGGACTATTCTATTATTAATCTCAACTCTTTGATTCTATTTTGATTCTTTAAACTTTTCTTAAAGTATAAATTTTATATCAAAATTTACAAGATTAATATGTGTATAGATGTATATATATACATACATATATATATACATACACACACACATATATATATAAATTTTATATATATATATATATATATATATACATTTTAAACTCTGTTACGATATGAATGGTCATATAGAGTACTAACTAATTCTAAAAAAAAAGGCTTCATATATATGTCTTTGTGTTCAAGTCTCTTATCAGTTTTCTGCAGGAAATTACGGCCAGGCCTAACATCAACTGAAGTCTCCAGGAAGAAGATGGGGCCCTACAACAACAATTCCATGTGGACAATAATAATAACACTAAGCTGACAAACATCATCTACAGATCAGCTTTGAACTACAAAGTGCTCAGAGCAATTTTGAGATGGCTAGCTGAGATGATCCAGTCTCAAAGACTACTTGAATAAGGACTTGAGATAACCCTGAACTTTGGCATTATACACAGACTGGATAACGAAGGATATAGTTACCTTTCCTAGAATTTGAACCATGACTAAAAGCAGGTCAGAGTGGAAAGGGATTATTTGGCTCACACTTCCACATCATAGTCCATCATTGAAGGAAGTCAGGGAAGGAACCAGGTAGCAGGAGCTGAAGTGGAGGGTGCAGAGGAGTGCTACTTACTGGCTTGCTCCTCATATATTGCTCAGTCTACTCTCTAGTAAATTGCAGGACCACCAGCCCAGGCATGGCCCTATCCACAGTGGGCTGGGCACTCCTCCATCCATCACTAGGTAAGAAAATGCCATACAGCTTGCCTACAGCCTGATCTTATGGAGGCATTTTCTTTCTTTTGCTTTCTTGGAATCAATGTTTTAATTGATTTTTAATATTTTGAAGACATAAATGAATCCAGCACATTCATTAACAATATGCCAAAAGGAAAGATGTTTGAATAACTAAACATGGAGGCATTTTCTTAATTGAGGTTCCCTCATCTCAGATGTCTTTAGCTTGTGTCAAGCTAAAAACCTAGCCAGTCTTTATCTAAAACTAAACAGTCTTTATCACACCAATAGAAACCAAACTAAGACCCCAACTCTATAAATCATGAGCATGGAAAAGAGGCAAGAATTCTGTTCTAAATGCATTTTCAATAAACTCATAACAAACTGTCTCAAATCTTGGGGAAGATATTCCAGTTTATGTACAGGAGGTATTTATTACTATGAATATCGAAGAGATAAATACAATGAAAGGTCTCCCCAGGTAACCATATATTCAAAATACTAACTATATGAAACAAATGTGACATTGAAAGATGCAAGAGAGAAATACCAAGTGGTATATAATAGAAAACTCATAAGAAGAACATAAAATTAAAAAGTCTGGTGGGATAGGAATAATATATTTCATACTCTGAAAGACAACTTGTGACCTATTGAACTGTAGCTAGCAAGACTGTGCCATAACTGAAGCAGAAAGGAAACCTTTCCATTATAGAAACTGGCAAAAGGCATTCATGGTCACTAAACTAACAACATAGAAAACACTAGAAGGCTAAAAACTGTGCCCTACATATGATGGCAAGAATTAATATTGTGAAAACAGCTATCAAGTCAGTCTGTAATTTCAACAGTAATCTCCACCAAAATTCAAATACCAGTCTTCCCAGGTGTAGGAAAAAACTCTGAGGAGTCTCATATGGACCTGCAAAGTCCCCCAGATAACTTAATTAATACTGGGCAAAAACAATGTTGGTGATATCGACGGTCCTGACATGAAGTAATATTACAGAGCAACAGTAACAAAATCTGTATAGTACTGGCAGAAAAACAGACACATCCAATAATGGTGTGTATAGGACTGAGATATAAACCCACACAGCTACCAAGAACTGTTTTTGGACAAAAATACCAAGCATAGGCCTTGCAGAAAAAACAGAACCACCATTTTTGCTAGGAAAAGTGTATGCTCACTTGTAGGAGAATAAAACTAGATTTCTATCTCTTACCCTGTATTAAACTCAAGTCCAAATGGTGCTAAGAATTTAATGCAGTGCTTGAAACTGTTAGAGAAAAAAGTAAACACTTTTAATACAGAACCAGACAATGACTGATAATAGCCTCTGCCATTCAGGAGGTGATGCCTACTGTTGACAAGTGGAACCTCATAAACTCAAAAAGCTTCTGCCAAGCAAGAGAAACAGTGAGGAGGCAGCCCATAGAATGGAAGAAAGTCTTTAGGTCTCTACATCTGACAGAAGATTACTATCTAGAATGCAAGGAACTAAAAAGTTAAGAGAAAACATCCTAGTTAATAACTCATGAATTAAAAGATAGTTCACAAAAGATGGGATTCACCTGGCCAACACACACACACACACACACACACACACACACACACACACACACACACACACAAATGTTCAACCTCACTGGTTGTCAGAGAAGTCTAAGATTACATTGAGATTCATTTCACCCGAGTTAGAATGACACTAATTAAGTCAAGAAATGACAAACGAGGGCTTGGGGATTTAGCTCAGTGGTAGAGTGCTTGCCTAGCAAGCCCAAGGCCCTGGGTTCGATCCTCATCGCCAAAAATAAAAATTAAAAAAACCATAATAAATTTATAAAAAAAATGACAAACGGTGTCAAGAACACAAATTGAAGAAAAATATATGTCACTGGGGAGGATATAAGCTATTACATCAGGTACAGGGATTGTAACAGGCCCCCAGACCTCAGCACAACAGACAACATGTTGGAGGCATCATTCTGACCTCAGAATCCAGCATGTAGGCCCCAACACCTGCAGAAATGGGAACAAAGACCTAATCCATGAATGACAAAGTCAATAGCTCCAGGATCCAGGAAAGCCCATAAACGTACTAGCCTTGCCTTTTTATGGCTTCTGTAGTTCTGCTTCTTGCTAACTGTTCTTGCTCACTAAAGCATGTCAACCCAGGACAAGGTTTTTGTGCTTAAAAGACCAGAGGCAGTGAGGCTCGGGGCTGCATCATTTGTGCAAGTTTCCAAGGAAGCTGCTAGCCAGAAATACAGACTTTCTATTCAGCCATAAGAGTGTCCATGTGTGCTCTTTTCTAGAATCACCACACAACAGAATCACAATGGAGGTTCTTAAAAAAATTAAAAACGAATCTTCCACATAAGCCAGTTATACCATTTCTGGGTATTTACAAGAAGGAGTTCAACTCATTATATTAGGGACATATCTGCACATCAATATTGATTACAGCAGAATTATACTAGCCAGGGTTCTCTAGAGGAACAGAAGTGATAGAATCATTCAATCTGTCCATCTCTCTATATATAGAAAGGGGATTTATTAGAGTGGCTTACAGGCCATGTTTTACTTAGTCCAACATTGAATATCTACCAACTGAAAGTCCAAGGGTGGAGTAGTGGTTCAGTCCATGAAGCTGGATATCTCAGCTGGTCTTCAGCATACTCTGGAATCCCAAAGAAGAAGTAAGATCTAATGCCAGTGAAGGAAGGCATGCTAGCAAGAGCAAGGGCAAGCAAGCAAAGAGCAAAGAGCTTCCTTCTTCCATGTCCTTTATATAGGCTGCCACCAGAAGGTGTGGCCCAAACTAAAGACAGATCTTCCCATCTCAAAAGATCTGGATTAAAGTTGGATATTTTTACTTCAAATGATTTAATAATTTTTTAATTAAGAAAAATCCCTCACAGGTGTACCCAGTCAACTAATTCCACATGTATTCAGGTTGACACCAAAAATAGGTTTTGCAACAGTTCACAGCAGCAGCATTATGGAAATAGCCCGGGTGTCAAAAACAGAGAAAGGTATAAAGAAAATGTGATATATTAACACAGTGGAAAATTATTAATTCATAAAATGGATGAAACTATGCTTTGTGAAGGAAAAGAATTTGTGGAGATTATCATATAAATTAACCAGGCTCGGTAAACTGTCCATGTTTTCTTTCATGTGTGGTTCCTAGATTATATTTACATAAATGAAATCCTATGTTTGTGTTTCATGAAATTAGAGGCATAGCTCTGTAGCAGAAAAATGATGTCTCAGTGCTGTGGGGAGAGGTGAGAAATGGCCAGACTGTGGTCAAAGAGGAAGTGTGCTCGATACTCAGTCGGTGCTTCAAGACATACCATGTCCTGTGAATGAAAAACTCCAGGATAATAATTTTAATACAACTAGAGCATGTAATTGATTTGATATTTAAAAAGTATTTTCTGAGTTTTATTTTATATAAAATATGATATTGTACTTAGAAAATGTAAAAATTAAATTATCAAAGTTAAGATAAATATTGAATGACACCTTACGCACAGATGAAATAACAGACTTAAGACTTTTTAGGGAGTTTTACTAAGTACTCAAATATATGTGAATATAGACATTTTGTATATCCATCTATATCTACATAGTCATCTGTATTACTACACTTGGACCTATGTATCTATATATTTCATTTAAGTTGTTATACTCCTTATATACATGTGGATTGGTATTTATATCTCTTCTTATCCACATTGAAAAGCACTTTGCTCTAAAAACCTGGCCTGCTCTTACATTGCATAGCCATAATATCTGGAAATTTCCATATCCTTCTCCCTCTGAAGGAAGAGCTGCAGTTTTCCCAGAGAGGTGTACTTGGCGGCATTCTCTCTCTCCTGTTGAGCCCGCCTCTTCATGGCCTCCCTCTCTGGCCTCTGCTCTTCTGTGATGGGCTGTGAGATGACTGGCCCTGGAATGTCGACTTTCCTCCATGGAATTGGTTGGCGGCTGAAGTCTTGCAGTAGATGTTGGATTTGAGGTTTGGGAGGTGATGGGGCCTTGTTCTTGTCAGTAGAGGCAAGCTCCCTCTGTAGTGAAGGGTGAGATGATGCCCTGTAGGATACTGGCCTATGGACAGCTGGCTGAGGCTCAGGGCAAGACTGGATGGGGTTGGTTATGTTATCTCGTGTGGCACTGGTAGCAATAGGCAGAACTGGCTTGTCAGAGGCCATCAAAGAAGTGCTGGCAGGAGCTGGTTTAGCTGGCTTGGGTGTGGTAGGCTGAGCTGAATCAGAATGAGGTCTCACAGGGTTCAGTGCAGGGGCCCCGTGTGAAGCCAGGGAGAGAGGCTTTTTAGAAACCAGTCTGGCTTGAGGCTTGTCCAGGGCTGGAAAAGGCAGAGGTACTAACTTGACCTTGCCAGGTGGGGGCAGCTCATACTGGGATGGAGATGGACGACACTCCCTGTGAGCATTGCTCTCGGGTCTCTGAGCATTGCTCAGGGTTTTACCAGGGCCTCGGCCATCACATGGCACATCCAGAAGTGATATGGTGGCTGGGCCTGCACTGGGATCTTTGTTGCTGCTGAAGTTTAGCCGAGCCCGGGAGGAAGAGATGCCAGTTTTCTTCTCACTCTTCTTCCCCAGTGGGTGAAAGACTCGCACGGATTCTAGCATGTGCATGCCGAGGTGAGTTCGAGGCTTTTTAAAGCTGTTGTGGCTGAGCTCAGGTGGATTCCTCTTCCTCTGGTTCTTTGGCATGGTGGTGTTTTCGTCTGCCTTTACTCTGTTCCTTGACTGCTTGAGCTCCTCTGTTTTCTTGCAGTTGTTTTCTCTGGATCTCTTGGTCTTGTCTTGCCCCTGAGCCCTTGCTCTGCTGGGCATGCTGGGTGTGGCTTTCTGGGCTTTGTCCTCCAAGTTCTTAGGCATGTTGTCAATAGCCCCTTCACTGGACCCAGCACTGCCCACAGCCTCTTCTTCCTCCAGGTCCTGGAGCTGGATTCTGGCCTGAGGAGACCCATCTACCATCTCAGAGGCTTCCTGGCCATTCTTTCTCACTTGGTCCACAGGTACACTGATGGTGCTGGAGCTTTCCTGGACCTGATCCCTGCTGATGTCTTTGGATTGGGTTGCTGTGGGATCTTGCAATGGGTTCCTATCAGTGATTGAGTTGAAGAGTCTGGGAAGGTGAATATCTGCCACCAGTGTAGTCATGTCTGCAAAGTCCATGCTGGAGTCCATCACACTCTGCAGCACTCCAGGCTCATCCTGACCAAGGCTGCTGCTTCCCAAGGTGGCATTGTCAGGAGAAAGCTTCTGTTTTAGGCTCCCTGAATCAGTGTAGTTCAGGGCCTGCTGCATGTTGGCATGTGCTAAAGGGAGAAGTGATGGGTCTTGGTTTTCTTTTATGCCCTCGTAGGCATCCAGAGGAGTTGATAGATCATCTGTCATCAAATCCAAGTCGTTATTCTCTGTTTGTTCCAAGATTGGAGCAGGAGGCAAGGGCAGGAATTCTGAAGGACTGTCTATGGGGGCAGTTAATGACCAGTCCCCATGGACAGGTGGTGACTTCTGGACATCCTTTGTGCAGGCATTGCAGAGGTCTGGACTCTGCAGCAGACAGAGTGTCTGGCCTGCAGCTGTCAATCCCAGGGTTGTCTCCATTTTCACCACTGAAAAAGAGTCAAGGAAGAAGTCAGTGCCTGGTAAGTGAGGTGCTCCCCACTTTTCAGTGCTCCTCAGTACTCAGACCCCTACAGCAGTGGGGAAGGCATTCCTGTGAGCTCTGCTTGAGTAGCACAGGCAGCACCTCTGTTGGGAGACTTGTGACCACTCTCTTATTTCTAGTAGCCATGTGATATCATCATTTCTCAGATGTTTGTGTTTTCCTCGGTGTTTGTGTGTCATGTGCATGCATAGTGAGCATGGGGAGGTGACAGAATTCCCTGGGGGTGTGGTCCTCTTTCCTTTCCCATGTCTTTGAAAGAGTGACCCTCCTTTCCGTGGAAGTTTGCTATCAGGCAGGTTGTCTGGTCCATAATTTTCAAGAACTTGCTCTTTTCTTCCAACTCTTGGCATTACTCAAATTCCCCCTGTTGCCTGAGTTTCTAAATGGGTTCAGGTATCCAAAGCCAGTTCCTCACTCCTGCAAGGCAATCTTTTCAACAACCCTAAATTTCCTTTACCTCCACATTTCGCAGTCTTGTTATTAAAGATGTGAAAATTGGTTTTAGAATGTGAAGTCTTTAGGCTTGGACGTGACTGTGTAATAGAGAACATATTCTAATGATCATGCATAGCCTTGCCTCACCTCTGAATAACCATAGCAAAATAAAAGGAGAAAGAGAGAGAGAGAGAGAGAGAGAGAGAGAGAGAGAGAGAGAGAGAGAGAGAGAGAGAGAAACTATACACAACTTAGTAGTTGTACACTGGTACACCAGGTATACTGGACTCTCAATGCACTTGAGAATGCAGCAATGCAGAGAATGGCAGGGTCAGCCGTTCTGGGAATCTGTGAGTAATCCCTCCTCCAGGACAGATTTGGAGTTGCATTGCTCTAGAGTCAGAACTCAACCCAGAGAAAATAAATTGTTACCAAACAGAAAGGCCTTGGTGTCCCCTACAACCCTGAGGAATAGATTAGAAAGGAGGCGATTACTGTGTAACGGTGCATGGGACTGATTAGCTAGGTCAGTGACATGTGTGTCTGTGGTGCTGTCCTTGGACATGTCTTAATGGAGGATGGATGCCACTCATTTCCCTGCATTGTCAGTCCTTATAGAGACTGAAGATGGGGATGGTGAGCCAGGCCAAGGCTGAACTCTCAGGACTCCCATTTTTCCTCCCTGAGGACATCCACTCCTGAAGGTTTGAGCTGTGTCTGCTTTGAGTGCTGATCTCAGTCCTCCCTCCTGGCTCTACTCACCTTGAAGACTGGTATCTGGCATGTCTTGAGCAGGTGTGTGATAGTAGATGGCAGAGGTGGAGAAGGGTGTTTGGATATTTGTTGACTGAATCTCCTTTGGCATCATCACTATCTCTGGTTGCAGGGCAGAGGCCTGACCCCCAGAGTAGGACACAGAGTCACAGGCCTGGAGGCACTGCCCAAGTTCTCCAGCCATCAGTGGGCCCAGGCTGTTGAGGTCATAGTAATAGACTTGGCTGCCCTCCAGGTAGGAAGGTGCCAGGCTGTATCCTTGATTTGGTACCTGTGGTGGTGTGGCCTGAACAAGGTTGGCAGACAGTGTTGGATAGGAGAGGACTAAGGCATTGGGATCTAAAATATTATCACCCTGGGCTGTCCTAGAGAAGGAGGAGAATGTGGTATTCTGGTCAGTGATAGTTACAGTGAAGTCCCGGAGTGCAGCTCCCCTCTGGTCAGTGTTTCCCGTGGGATCCCACTGGAGAACACCTGGATAGGAGAGTGGTGAGGCAGAAATCTGGCCCTGGTCAGTCAGTGAAGTCACCATGGTTGTGCCAGCTGGTAGGTAGGGGTAGGCACTGTCCATGAGCTGCTGGCAACAAGTGCTGGAGTCTGATGGCAGGAGCCATGCTGCACTCACAGCTGGGGTAGAGACCCTGGAGAAGTTGCACACACTTCCTGCTATGGGCATGGCATTCGTCAGCTCAGGTACAGAGGCCTGCAGAGCACATTCTGTTCCAAAGAAAGGTGCACTTTGAAAATTTTCTGTAGGAAGCAAGAGGAAAATAAGAAGTTTGGTGAGATGGAATCTGAGTACCTTCCTGTGAGGAGCTTTCTTATCATCAGATTGTACAATCTGGAAATGTCTGAGACCTATTTTCCCTCACATATCCCAAACAAATGGTTCAGAATGATTCTTGGTAAAGGATAGGATGGCACTCATTTAGTGAGCTGCCTGTTCTTTCTGTGCTGGCATGGACTTCCTAGTTGATCCACGTTGACTCTTGCTCTGACTAGACAACACACTTCTTTGCCCTGCTTTGTATTGTTCTGATTTCTGCTGTGGCACTGCCTCACACCTCTGTCCCAGAACAGAAGTGTTTAAAGTAGGAGAACCTTAGACAGTTTCTCATGTCTGTGCCTTTGTCCTGTTCTGTGCAGATCTTCCTCAATGTAGACAGGTACAAGAATCTCTTTCTCCTCTTAACTCCCACTGTTCCTGTCGCATGCCTTCTATAATTAATGTTCTTGCTATTTATGTAACCCATAAACACATATGGGTACATGAGTTCATGAATACAACCAACTGATAACATTTTTGTCTTGTTTGCACCTGTGTAGTGTGACTTCTTGATATTTCTAATCCATATTGCGTTCTGAATTAGATTGTTTCTCAATTTAACTCGGACAATTTTTTTTGTTAATTCCTCAGTAACTGTTAATTTCGTATAACTCTTCTAGTGAGGAACCCTTGTGAGAATTGCTCCCACACAATGGCATGCCAGTTGCCATAGTGCAGTGTACAACTGTCTGTCAGAGTGCCCAGTTCCAGTTGTCAATATCCAACACCACCAGTGCCCATATGACACCAGGAATGCTGCAGAATTTAGCTGGACAGCCGGAAACAGAGCAGGATATTGTTTTGTGTATGTGACATGGAACCTTTTTCAGACTGATTTTAACAGTGTGGTTGCCTGTACATGGCTTGGGAATTATAAAATGTATATACGTACAATGTATATAATGCCTTGTGTTATTTTGATTTAACATCTGTGGTTGTCTGCAACCTTCTGTTCCAAACTACCTTTGTGTGCCTCCAGGGACACTCTGCAGTGTGCCTTCTTGTATATCTATATTTTCTCACTCCTCATACTTTATTTTCTTCTTCCCCAATTTCCTGTGTGTCTGTCTTACATGTAACTCCCTCAATATATCTTCCACTACAATAACTGCCTTCTGAGAATCCATGCCTTTTAAGTCTCTCCCAGTTGCCCTTTTTAATCTAGGGAAGTCCAAGTAACTCCAAAATATGGCAGCCATTCTCTTTGTCTATTTTTAATATTTATTTTGGTGAATGTGGAGACAGGCCAGTGTAGACCAAGTTATACTTGAACTGAACTTCATCCCTTCAAGCTCTACATGCTGTGATTACAAGTGTGTGTCACCATTCCTGGTGTGAACATTACTTTTAGAGCAGCCCTGAACTTGAAACAATAAATGGGAAATAGAATGCAAGGGAGCTTGTCCCATTCTTGTTAAGGAGTGCTAGATCTCTGCACATCTTGTTTGTTTTCCTGTGTCTCTTGAACTTAGCATCGTCAAGAAGGGCCTGATTATATTCCCTGTTCACTTGCCTCTTGAGACTTGACAGTACAGAGCCCAGAGCTTAGTGACACTCTCATCTCCCTGAGGTTGATGGAAAACACTTGAGATTAAACTGTCCAAGCTCACATACCTAGTCAGAACCAAACCTAAATGTGACATTCAATTCAAGATATCACTATCAGAATAAGTGATATCCCCAAAACAAAGATTTAAAAGAATAGTAAAAATAAGGGGAGACATGATCAAATGAACCATTTAAAGTTTCTTTCCTTACCTGCCATGGTTGGAGGAAGAGTATCAGCAACCCACAGTACAATAGAGGAAGATAATTGTTTGTCCTTGTCTGATCAGCTGACCTGAGTGGCAAGTGTGTCCGGTATCAGACAGCACTTACTTGTCACAGGTGACCTGTGATGGTCCAAATTTGTTTACAGGCATTTCCATGGAAACCCCAAGAACCTACCAGGTGGTGGTAAGATTGAAGGGTCAATGATGTCATAAACAGGGCAGCAGCCAATGGGAATGTTGGATTCTGAGCTAAAAGATGGACTTGGTTGGAGAGGATGCCAGGAGACCAACAGTAGCCATGGAGGCTGAGGTGTATACTAGTGAAATGAGGCAATCCTGGCATGGAAGTCTCCCTTCCCATGAGGTTTACTCTAGGGTATTGGCAGAGTTTTTTTTTTTAAATAAGGTTCCATGTTGAAGCTGGGTCTTCTGTTTCTTTGAGGTATCACCTTGCAGCAGACAGTGTCCCATGAGCATGCACTGTACATACAGTCAGTAGTCTTGAGCACGAAGGAGGTGAAAACCTAGGTGGACGGAACTCAGGTGAGAAACCATTTCAGTTGATCAGATTTATGAGCTGTCATCCTCTGTCCATGACCCAAGAAAGAGATCAAAGGTCTCCTTTGTGACTTTGTTGAAGGACAGGACTGAGTGTATTGAGTGCACCTTGGATGATGAACTCCAAGAATCTTCTCTTTGGGTGTGTTCTCCTAGAGGCCTGCCTTAGTCTGTGTTGTTCCAGGCAGGACTCACATCTCTCTTCTCTGCTTTTCACCCCCTTTTGGTAGGGTTTGATCCTTGGACAAGTGAGAACCTATATCCTTACAGTGGTGGGCAGTATCATGGTGAACTTCCAGAAGCAGTGGTCTTCTGTTCATCATGAAGATGCTTGTAATTGGGTGCTGGTCATTGAAGCAAACGCTTGAGGGGCTGATGGTGAACCTTGCTGCACATGTTACCTTTTTCAAACTTGTTGCTTTTTTGCTGCCCAGACTCGTATACCTCTGGCTGTTTTCTCTCCTTCTTGACTTTTGTTTTCCTGAGATAGGCAAGTCTCTGTAGCCCCTGTTATTCTGAAACTCACTGTGTGTCTCACCCTGCATTCAGACATGTGGGCATTCTTTGTATCTTGCCTCCTTTCTTACAATATTGAGGTTGTTAGCCATTGAGTCTGGCTGCCTTCTCTCATCATCCACAAGTATATTGAATGTGACAGTTACTGAACCTTCTTCCTTCTGGCAACAGTCTCTACAGAATCCTGGGCCTCTAGCATTCTCTGCCAAGCATAAGTCTGAGATCAGGATAAATAGAGAGTAGAACATCTGGAGAAAGAAGTCATTTTTTTGGTACTAGGTGCTGGGTGACATGGAAAAAACCAGTATTTATTTTTCTTTGTATGTATGGAAAAGAACAACCAGTTTCCCATCTCAGTGTATCTTCTCAGACAGGAATGTGATCTTTTGTTGAAATATGGGGAAATCTTGTGTTTCCTCATTTTGGTTTAGATTGTTTTCATTCTTTTCTGTCACTGACTGGTGGTTTTATAGACTGTATTTTGGCATGTTTGTAGTACGCATTTATATACATTTCTTATTCTAACTGCCCGAAAAATTACTAATATGACAATGTCCGTCAGTCCTTACTGAAATTGACCCTGGAGCCTGTT
Source organism: Peromyscus maniculatus bairdii (assembly GCF_049852395.1). NCBI lineage: Eukaryota > Metazoa > Chordata > Mammalia > Rodentia > Cricetidae > Peromyscus > Peromyscus maniculatus. Next base: position 38,763,158 of record NC_134852.1, read on the forward strand.
TATATGTCCTCCTGCATTCACATGAGTTGTCAGAACTTTCACTCAGGATCTCCTTTACACTGAGCTATTACTGTAACTATTACTGGGCATGCAGCTACACGCATAGCTCAGTAGAGCAGTTCCTCTATACATATTGTTTCATGTTTTGTAGTTCTTGGCAAAACTCTGCAATGACTGTCCTTTTTCATAGTCCAGCAGGCTGCCTCTGTGTTTCTCCCTTGCAGTTTCCTTCATGACTGACCACTTGTCAGATAATGTGACACATTCCAAGTGTCAATGACTAAAAGTCAGAAGGTTCATCCAGGTTCCAGGTTGTAGACCTTTCAGGAAAAAAAGTGTCCTCTTGTAGCAGCGTAGACCCAAATGAGTAGACCATCACTAGGTCTGTGTTATTGAGAAGTCTGAAAGTGGAGAGAAAATGAGAGATATAGATAGATAGATAGTAGATAGATAGATAGATAGATAGATAGATAGATAGATAGATGGATGGAAAAATAGAACTATGCTGTTTATAATTCCCATCATTTCTGTGTTTTTTATTTTTAAATATTTGCATATTATTTCTCCTTCAATGTAACAATGAACTTATTTCATCTAACAACCTATAGTGATTTTAGTTTCCCCAACCTCTACTCCCTCTAATTCTTTTCCGAGTCCCCACTTCTCAGTACCTACTCCCTTCCTGTCCCTCTTTAGAAAAGAAAAGGTTTTCAAGAGATAACAACCAAATATGATGAATTAAAGTAAAATAAGATGAATGTACATTTATTTTTACCAAATTGAACATGGCTACCAAATGGGAGGAAAGGGTTGTGAGTGCTGGCACATGAATCAGAGACCCATTTGTTCTCTGAGTTCAGAGTACCATGAAATTCTAAGCTAATAGCTACAATACATACACTGATTGGTAATTTTTTACTTTATATTTAGATGAGTATTGTCTGCCCTTAGCCTAAGACTCTGGGCTATCTCATTCCTGGTTCTTTGTTAGACAAGTGGTGTTGGGTATGGTTTCCCTCTTGTGGTGTTCCTTAAATTAAATCAGAAGTTGATTGGCTCCTCCACCATGTTCTGTGTCACCATTGTCCTACAGTAATTTTCAGGCAAGACAGATAAAGCCAAAGGGTTTGTGGCTCTGTTGGTTTTCCAATTTCTCATTCATCAACTTGCAGAATACCTTCTCACACCAACGACCCTTGATTGTAGGGGTTAAGGCTCCATGTAGGCACCAGGTTAAAATGTTCATGCTCAGTTTGTGTGTGGGTTGTTATCCTAGGCAATGGAGCAGGCTAGAGACTGGAAGGATGATCAACACTGGATGTCTGAGTGTTGTTGTTCTCCCCTCTTCCTACTTGTTGCCCAAGGGATATAGCTGTGGGATCTACTTTATTGAGTAGCATGTGTCAGAAGGCCAGGTTTGTAAGTGTGTTCTGTTACAGAACTCAGGATGAGTTTGTGGGATTGGATCTGGGCATTAGAGAGAGAAGAGAAGGTTTGCAGGCAGCCTACATGGGTTTCCATCAGGCATGGCCTTGAGACTTTCATAGATAGTTGACCCCATTATCAGAGTTCAGATTAATGGGTGACTGTTGATTCACATGATGTTGCAGTTTGTCAATTCCCAAACATTCATTTGCTTCTTTACTCTTATAGCACAGTTTATTTCATCCTGTGACTTCATAGGGCTGTTGTTCTCTCTCAGTGCATAAGTCATCTTCAGGTCTGTGGGGTGTTTACCCACCAACCCCATAGCTCCCCAGAGTTTTCTTGAGTGTGAGCAGCAGGAAATATTAGATAGAAGGATTCATATTGCAGAGATAAACATATAGAAAATAAAGGATAGCCTCAAGAGGGCCCCGAACCCTTTCCAATGGGCCCCAACTGTCTGTGTCCCAGGGTATTTATAGAGAGGCCAAGGGGGTGGAACAAAAGACCCCCCCCAGCACAGCCAAATGCAGACCATCTCAGACACCTGTACTCAGGCCCCTGGTCCTAATCATCCTCTCTATGAGGACCTGCTGGGTAAAGCCACGAGGAACCTGACAATGGGCTCCCACAGGTCATCTTTTCAAATCACGACTGAGTGGTTATTAATTCCTGTAGTTTGTGTGTTCAAGGAAAGTTCTACTTTCTCCTTTAACCAAGGCTTATTTATGGTGGACATATTAATGTAGGTGAGCTGTCTGTCTCCTTGTGTGTTTAAATGGATTATTCTATGCCTTCTTTTTATTTACAGTTTGAGATGAGGATTCTATTCTTAATGTAGTGCATTAGAATGCACGAGAATTTTTGTTTTGGGGTGTGTGTGTGTGTATGTGTTTGTGATTGTGTGTATATGTGTGTTTGTGTGTGGTCTATGTTGCGTTTCCATGACTATAATAAAGCACTGAGCAAAATCAAATTGTGGCAGGATTGAGTGTCTTTCTGCTTATAATTTATAGCCCATTGTCTAGGCATCCAAACCAGAGTACAAGGCAGGACCTTGAGGCAGGAACTGAAGCAGAGACCACAGAGTATTGTTGCTTACTGGCATGCTTATTTAGGCTTGCTCAGTGACCATTCTTATATATTTCTAGTCCAACTGTTTTGGTATAGGATTGCCCAACATTGCCCAACATTGTCTATCAAATATTATTAAAGATCATGTTCCATAGTCATTCCTAGAAGCTCAAATCAGGTAGGCAACTGCTGAGTTGATTTTTTTGTCTTTCCTCAGCACTCTGGTTTGTGTTATATTAACAAAAGCTCAGTAGGACAGTGTGCATTGGTACTTCAATTGCAGTAGTCAGCATGGCCCCTCAGGTGTGTTCAAAGTAATATGAAAATATAAGCATTTTTCTGGCCCGTTTGTTTATTATTCTTTATGTTTTGGGGTTCCTGTTAAAAACAGGTTCTGAAAAGGCAACAGTGGATAGATTTGTTGATGGAAGAGTACATTGTGGGTGGTCTCTGAGGTATAGTTCCCAGAAATGGATGCGCCTGTATTCATGCTAGTCTTAGGAATGAGATGAATTCAACTGGGACCTTGGAGTGCTATGGGTCTTTGGTACATTTGCTGATCCTATGGTCTGTTATGTTTTTTGGAAGCTATGGGAGGCCTTGGTAGTTGTGCACGATTCAATCCAATGTGCACATTGGTGATCTAAAGAGGTAAAGCAACCAAGAGAAGCCAACAGAGGGAAAGCCAAGAGATCAGGGCCATCCCTGTTTGTTGAGTAACAGTTTCCTCCACACTGTAACTTTCTTTGTGGAGGTTGAGGATCCTATGAGACTCAAAGCAGCTAGAATTCCCAGTTTTAGAAAAACTGAAGTGCAAAGTTCACAGGAATCCTCCTTAAGCTCATAGAAGTTTTTAATGCATTACCTGGGAGACACTTTTCACACTCGTCTTGATGGCTTCCAATCATGAAAGAGCACTTAGGGATTTCCTGTTCTTTATTTGATGCACATGTGAGGTTTTGCTTCGTGCAGCTACATCTAAATCATGGTACCTAGTGCAAGTAACTCATCCACCATTCACTTTTAAATAACTTTGGTATTTAACAAGTTCATTACTGTTGACTTGGGTGCAATTATTTCTTGCTGTATCAATGGTGTTCTATGTCAGGTGAGAAGACCTTTGTCCCCCCCCCCACTGTAGGAATAGATATGGTTATGGAGACACACATGTGATAATACTTGTGCTGGCTAAATTTTCAGGAAGAAAACCACATGCCGAGCTAGTGGGCTTCTGAAGTCCATAAATCAGAATAGATAGAAAACATGCATGTAAAATGTTGACTTCTGAGAGCAAAGTAAGCACATGCCATGTTGTGTTTAGCAATACACACAGAATAACCTGGATATATGTTTTCATTAGAGATAATGTGCTGGGGTCAGAGATTGCTTGCTCATTCTGAGCCTTCTCAGTGGCCTGGTTTGTTCAGGAAAAGAGAGTGAGGCACCTGCTTCTTCAGTGTTGTGGTGTGTGTCAGATGTGTGCATAAACTCAAGTGGATGGGCAGACGGTGGCCATGCTCTTGTATTTGTTTCAGTGAGAAGAGGTTGGGTTAATGTTACCAGAGTCCTAAGAGATGTTACGATCCACAATGGCCCTACTAGAGTCATGAAAACTAGGAGTTAAAGAGACTTGTCATAGAAGTCTAGGATCTAGAATACAAAGACTTTTTTATTTCTTAAGATAGGACTTCCTATCCATACCTACCCTTGTTGTGAATTCTGTCCTAGTGAGGAATCTGTAGCTCTAAGGGTTGGATCTTTTCCAGCTGTAGAGGACAAGATTTGCCCTCCTTCTTAGAGAATCTGGTTAGTGTGTGACTTTGCAGGAAGCCTGTCCCCTGATAGAATAGGCAGTGGTAGGTCTTTACAGACCCTAGGCACCCTGTTAGGAAATCAGTCTTTCCTGGATGGTATCATTATATCCTCCAAGTGCCTGATGATTTGGGACAGCATCTCCAAGAAGAGTAAAAGTAAGTTAAGAATTTGAAAGATGGTATCCTGTATGGGTGGAAAGTGGCACTCCCTGAAGACATATGCCTGCTAAATGTTAAGTGCCAGAGGTGGGATTAAGCCTCAGGATATGTTGGCCAAGAAGGTCCTTAGGTCCTTCCAGATTATGAAAGCTATTTCGATCCTGTTGTAAGTTATGAACCAGAAGTAGAATAGTGCCAATCTGATATGAAGAATCTGACTTGCCCTTAGCTGGAACCCCCTTTCTGATTGCAGGCTGGCTTTCATAGACCAAGCAGGCTCTTCTATCATTTTGGGGGAGAATGCTCAAGAATTGTCCTATTAGGTTGTTGGCTGCCTCCCCCATATAGTAAAATGTCAAGAGAGATGTATACACTGGTGCAGAGAATGCACATTGGTTAGGTATACTCGCAACAACTCTTCAATTTGATATGTGTGCACATGCACAGAAGGGAATTCTTATCTTTGTAATATGATCCACCATAAAATCTCCTTTGAGTGAGCAGGTTCTAGGTCCCAGTTAGAAGACAATTGCTAATGTTTCATTCACTGGAGTGTCTGGGTCTCTATTATCCCTTCTGAACCTTGCTTTTGTAAGAGATTAATGTAGTTTCAGGTGCAGATGTAATTGCTACAGTCTGACTCCTTGCTGTTCTTCCTTTGGTATTTGTTTCTGTTGCTGTTGGAGAGAGTTGACATTGTTTAGGCTGCTGAGACTTAGTGGCTGTGGTGAGATGGCATGCTGGTATTCATAAATGGATCATGCACAAAGCAGTCCATCCAAAGCTCAGGGATTGTCCTGCAAGTAGGAGCCCAATGGAATTGAGAGCTAGAGCAGTAGGGTAGAATAGTGTAGCATGGCTTTCTATTCCAAAATCAAGTGAACATCCCATTGTGATGTCTTAGAAGTGATTACCTTAGATGCATGGAGACCTTAGAAAGTAATTGAAGAGATGGACACAGTGATAGCCAGTTCTGTGGCTGTGAAGCTTAACTGTACATAGTAGAAGGAGCCATGGAGATTCATGAAAACTTGTCGTTCTAGACATTACTTGTATTTGAACACCAGGCCCTGGTGGAAAATGGTCGTTTTGAGAATAGAAGTGGAGAGTTAACTGAAAGTAGGGGGCTTCCAAGTATTGCTTCCATAGGAAACACCAATAAGTTGGTGGATATAATGTGAAGTATTCTACCTTCTATGAATTTCAGTGTGGAGAGCCTTTAAACACCAACACCTGGTCTTCCACATATCCCATCCTTACTATTACAAGAAATTGATCATGTTATTGCTTTGCACATCAGTGCAGATTGCAGCCTTTTCCAGGAATATCTATGTTAGGGCCTGATCTTGCTGTCCAATAACAGAGCAATGGATAAGGAATGTGTGATGTCTACACACCATTCATTTCATCTCAAGTGATGAATGCAGTCAAGGTGATTGCAGGAGAGTTCTTTTAAGTTGAGATAATCTTATTGTACCAAGTATATCCAATCCCAGACAAATATCTCCTGATGCTGTCCCTATATATCAATCCTAGATTACACACACCTACATGGTTCCATTCATGACACCGGAGGCAATTCTATGGAGCAGAACAATTGCTAAGATTTGTGTTGAGAGGTAAGGAATGAGTAGGTATAGATAACCGAGTTTCTTGGCTCAGTATACAATGTCATAAATTAAGAAAAACATGTTCAATGAATAGTACAATGAGAATTAATAGTCACTGAGAAGAATTACAAATAAGAAGAGCATTGTATTAATAGCTTTAATAAGAAAAATGCTTCCTGAGATTTATTTAATAAGGATTGTTCTATGAGATACTTAATTTGAAAACATAAAGATTAAAATAATAATATCAAGATTGGAAGATATCTGTCCAAATACCTTTCTATTGTTCCTAAGGTGTAAAGTGAAGCACAGTAGTGTCCAAATCTGTAGTTAAAGCCACACACATAGAGAGATAAAACCAGAGGCCTTCCTAAGCCATTGCTATTCATCATTCTATTATTCGCAAATTGTTCCTGTGAGGATCATTGCATACAGAAGGTGGGATCTTTTCATGGTGTCTTTGTTAGCATTTTCTAATTGGGTGACTCTGTATATAACCTTTGTTGGAATGGACATTTTGGGGCCTACACAGTAGTTAGGGTTTAGATATTTTTAAGATAGATAGATGATGAAACTCTATTGACAGCTTGAATATAATCGCTCAGCAAAATTGTGATGCCCTACTTCTTAGAAGTAGAAAAGCAATAAAAACTTCACCATAAAAGCACAAAGTCCCCAACATAGCATAAGCCTACCTCATTAGAGGTCAGTGCATCACAGACATTGTAGCAAGTACAGCCTACAACTGAAACAAAACAGATTGTCAGAAAAAAATGAATCCAAGTTAAGTTCCAGTTGTAAACACATGCAGCTAAGTCTCTTTGGATTTTAGGTATGTATAAAAAATGCACCATGAATTACAAATGGTCTCTTCATCGAGGCTTGCTGGGAAACATGGTTATCCACATGTACAGAAAGAACCTTGATTCCACTTGGCTTGTTGGAGCATTCCTTTAGTCCCAGCACTCTTGAGGCATTGGCTGAGGAGGAGGTAGAGGCAGAAAGATCTTTGTGAGTTCAATGATTACTTGGTCAGTGCATACAGTTTCAGGACTATAGCTGTAACTAACCGTCTTATTAAATAAGAAACACAGAAACAATGTAAAGGAGAAAGCCGAGAGGTCAGAGCTCAGAGCTAAAATCTCACCTTTCCGCCTGCGGTGTCCCAGCTTCCCGAAAGAGACTTATTTCCTGTCTGTTCGTCTATTTATAGTATTTTGTTCTGTCTTCTCATTGGTTGTAAACCCAAACACGTGACTGCCTCGTCACTGTCTGAATGTACAGCCCCCTAGGTCTTAAAGGCACATGTCTCCAATGCTGGCTGTATCCCTGAACACACAGAGATCTATGGGATTAAAGGCGTGTGCCACCACCACCACACTCTTGCTATGGCTCTAATAGCTCTGACCCCCAGGCAACTTTATTTATTAACATACAATCAAAATCACATTTCAGTACAATTAGATTACCACCACATTTCCCCTTTTCTATATTAATAAAAAGAAAAAAAAGCAAAAGGTTATAACTAACAAAAGAAAAACTATATACAAAAGTACAATAACTATATACAATTTATACAAGTAATAAATACCTAAACAAATCAGAGAAAATAATTCCATTATCTATCCTATTTTGGTAAATCCAAGATGTATCTAATGCACTTTGTATCCTAATTAATTTTCAACTATAACTAACTAATCTTCAACCATAACTAACTAATCTTCAACTCCATCAGAGACCCAAGAAGGGAATAATATTAGCTAACAATAATAAAAACAGGAAGTGCATGCAAGCAACTTCCAAAAAATTTGTGAGTTGACAGAAACAGCCAGCTGCCTGGGCAGTCACCTGAGGTTTCTCCGCAGTGTTGGGCATCATCTTCAGCCTATAGGCTTAGTGTATCTGACAGACTCATTTGTGATGTAGGATGTATACAAGGTCAACAGTTCAACCTCACATTGGGTGAGAGCAATCCACGTACCAGAAACACCTGAATTCCAGTAGTGTCCTGTCATGATTCAGGATTTTAAATTCTGGAAATTGTTGACAGTTTTTAAATTCAGCTGTCCATTCTTCTTGGATGTGTATATATGGCTTCATCTCAGCATCCCCTTCTTCTCCACATCCCTCTATTAAATGCCAGTCTACTTTTGAGAGGCATGAGCTTTCAGCTGCTGTTCCATTGTACAACAGAATCCATCGGCCCTCTGCCTGTTAAGCTGCCTTCTAAGAAAAGGGCACCGAACCTTTTCCGGATGCGAAGGCCACTTCAGGGATGGGGCCATATTGTCCTGGCCTCAGAAGATGCCTTTTGATAAAGCCATAACCACACTTGTTTTGGCAAGAATCAGTAGTCCCTTGTTTCGTGTTCTGTCTGTCCATTTTGTCCTGTTGATTCGAGGATACTTTGTTGTCCAGTGGCTAACTTTTGCCACAACGAAAGTTGACTCCATATGCAGTTTCTTCAATGCCCATATTTTCTCTGAAGTAGATTAGTACTGCCAGGAGCCGACATGTCTCATAAAAGAAAAATTTCCTAAGTTATTAAAACATTTTAAATGCCATATTCTGTAGATCTCTGAAGGGTTTGAAGATGACCTGTCTAAAACATCTCTGCTCAATTTTTAAAACATATCTAATATGACTACAAGTTCTATTGTAATGTCTAACTACTAGCTTTCATTTCTTTATATCCTAATAGTTGATAATAATAACATTCAAGGATCAGAAATTTGCATTACATTGTTAAATGAATGGTATAAATACAATTAGAAATATACATATAGCATTTTCTAACAATATCAGTTTCAAATTTGTATACAATATAAAACAATTCAATCCAATGTAAAGTATTTAAAACTAGTAATTGTCTTTTTCTTTTCTTTCTTTCTTTCTTTCTTTCTTTCTTTCTTTCTTTCTTTCTTTCTTTCTTTCTTTCTTTCTTTCTTTCTTTCTTTCTTTCTTTCTTTCTTTTTTTAAACAAGAACCTTAAATCTAATCTCCTTTGCTTAGCCTTTTTCCTAACCCTTGACAATAACTTATAAGCAACCCCCCTAAATACTGAAAATTATGCCAGACCCAAAACCCATTAAAAAGACCAAAAAACCACGCGCCCCACACCACCTCTTTGGGAATGTGGGCGTCGTATTCTTAAAATTGCTTCCTGCTGGGTATGGGCGAAGTTTTCTTTATCCTGAAAGAAAAATTTTAGGTTAATTGTCAAATTCTAGGAAAGGTAACTATATCCTTCATTATCCAGCCTGTGTATAATGCCATAGTTCAGGGTTTATCTCAAGTCCTTATTCAAGTAGTCTTTGAGACTGGATCATCTCAGCTAGTCATCTCAAAATTGCTCTGAGCACCTTGTAGTTCAAAGCTGATCTGTGGATGATGTTTGTCAGCTTAATGATATTATTATTGTCCACGTGGAATTGTTGTTGTTGTGGGGCCCCATCTTCTTTCTGGAGACTTCAGTTGATGTTAGGCCTGGCCATGATTTCCTGCCGAAAACTGATAAAAGACTCGAACACAAAATCATATATATACAGCTAGCCTTTTTTTCTAGAATTAGTTAGTACTCTATATGACCATTCATATCTTAACAAAGTTTAAAATGTATATATATATTAATCTTGTAAATTTTGATATAAAATTTATACTTTGAAAAAAGTTTAAAGAATCAGAATAGAATCAAAGAGTTGAGATTAGTAATAGAATAGTCCCTTAATTAATTTTGCTTTTGTCCTGTACCATAGCAGAAGATGGCTCTTTTATTCTGGCATGATACAGGGAGTGTGCATTTTCCTATTAACAACATGCTTGAGTTTAAAGAAGGAGAGAGCCATTCTCCAACTCCAAAGTCAGCTTTAAATTTTAATTGAACTGGGACTATTAGAAGACCAATAGTGTTAAATCTTTAGAGAAAAGCAGAAACAAACATTTAGGAAGACATAAAATTTTTTAGATAATATATACCCATACACCGTTTCACTCTGTTTCTTGGGATAGATGATTTGTCCCTTTTCTTCAGTTGTCTCATTTGTCCAGTGTTCTTCAAATTACTTAACCTTCATTCTCCTAAAAGACAAAAACAAAAACCTTTCCCCAAGACTAATTTTGGGGATGTTTCCTTTTGACAAGTTATTATCTGATTAAATGAAAAGGCATGTGTTATTGATACAAGTTAGTTTAAATTGGATGTTCATGCTGGTTGATGAACTATCACCTCCTCTAATTAAGAGGTCTCTCTTGTTCAAATAGAACCTTTATCCATTTTGATGGTACCCACAGCTTATCTTCAAAGTTAGTAGAGCATTATGTAGTCTATTTCTGGGGTTTTTTTGTTACCCATTTCTGTTTATTTAGCATATCTTTTAGAGTTCTGTTTGATCTTTCTATAACTGCTTGACCTGTAGGATTATGTGGTATGCCTGTAATATGCTTTATATTGTAATAAGCAAAAAACTGTTTCATTTTAACAGAGACATATGATGGAGCATTGTCAGTTTTGATTTGTGCAGGTATACCCATGATGGCCATAACTTCTAGCAAATGAGTGATTACAGAATCAGCTTTTTCAGAACTCAAAGCAGTTGCCCATTGAAATCCTGAATAAGTATTGATAGTGTGGTGTACATATTTCAATTTTCCAAATTCTGCAAAGTGAAACACATCCATCTGCCAGATATCATTTCTCTGAGTACCCTTTGGGTTACATCCTGCTGGTAATGGAGTTTGATTGTAGAAGGAACAAGTAGGACATTTCTTTACTATTTCTTTGGCTTGTTGCCAGGTTATGGAAAAATCCTTTTTTAAACCTTTACTATTAACGTGATGTTTTTTTATGAAATTCTGAGGCTTCCAGCACATTTCCTATCAATAATTTATCAATCTCATCATTGCTTTGTGCTAGAGAGCCTGGCAGACAAGTATGGGATCGAATGTGAGTTATATATAAAGGATTATTCCTTTTCCTGATTGTATCTTGTAATTGAATAAATACTGAAGTTAATTCTGAAGCATCAGGGATAAATTCTGCAGTCTCAATATGTAACACCACTCTTTCAGCATACTGAGAGTCAGTTACTATGATGAGAGGTTCTGAAAAATCCATTAATACCAACAGAATAGCATACAATTCTGATTTTTGAACTGAATTATATGGACTTTGAACCACTTTACTTAAATTTTCTGATTTGTAACCTGCCTTTCCTTATTTGTTGGCATCTGTATAAAATGTACGAACTCCAGATATGGGTTTTTGCCGTACAATTCGAGGCAAGATCCAATCAGCTCTCTTTATAAGATCAATTCTATTGCTTTTGGGATATTTGCTGTTAATTTCTCCCAAAAAATTACTGCAAGCTCTTTGCCAAGGTTCACTTTCTGTCCATAATTTTTCAATGTCCTCCTTAGTTAATGGTACAACCATTTCTGCTGGGTCTATGCCTGCTAATTGACGAAGTCTCAGTTTTCCTTTGTAAATCAAGTCAGAGATTTTTTCCACATAAGTTTTTAATTTTTTATTTGGTTTATTTGGTAAAAATATCCATTCCAATATAATATCTTCCCTCTGCATTAATATTCCAGTAAGAGAACGCCTAGAAGGTAAAATAACCAAAATGCAATCCAGCTTTGGATCAATACGATCCATGTGTCCTTCATGCACTTTCTTTTCTACCAAGGCTAATTATTTCTCAGCTTCAGGTGATAATTCTCTTGGACTATTTAAGTCCTTGTCACCTTCTAAGGTTTTGAACAAATTAGTCAGTTCATCATTTTTTACCCCAACAATAGTTTGTAGATGAGAAATATCTCCAAATAATCTTTGAAATCATTAAGTGTCTGTAGTCTATCTCTCCGAATTTGCACCTTTTGGGGTCTAATTTTTTGTAGCTCTATTTTATATCCTAAATAATTAATAGAATCTCCTCTTTGTATCTTTTCAGGAGCAATTTGTAATCCCCAGTAAGGCAAAATTTTCTTTACTTCTTCAAACATTATTTCTACAGTATCTGCATTTGAGTCAGCTAGTAAAATATCGTCCATATAATGATAAATTATAGATTTAGGAAATTTTTTATGTATCACTTCCAATGGCTGTTGTACAAAGTATTGGCACAGAGTTGGGCTATTCAACATTCCCTGTGGGAGGACCCTCCACTGAAATCTTTTAACTGGTTGAGAATTATTATAAGTAGGTACTGTAAAAGTAAATCTTTCTCTGTCTTTTTCTTGTAAGGGTATTGAAAAGAAACAGTCTTTTAAATCAATAACTATGAGAGGCCATCCTTTTGGTAACAGAGTAGGCAAAGGCATCCCAGATTGTAGAGAGCCCATTGGCTGAATTACTTTGTTAATTGCTCTGAGGTCTGTTACCATTCTCCATTTACCAGATTTCTTTTTAATAACAAATACAGGAGAATTCCAAGGGCTGGTTGATTCTTCAATATGCTGAGCATTCAACTGTTCTTCTACCAGCTCTTCTAAAGCCTGGAGTTTCTCTGTTGTTAAAGGCCATTGCTGGACCCATACAGGCTTGTCTGTTAACCATTTTAACGGTAGAGCTGTTGGTGTCTTTGGAAGATCATCAGTTATTGTGCCCTGTTCTTGTATAATATGGATGGCTGGTGACCACTCATTAGAACAATATCTTCTAATATTTCTCTCAGTAACATGTGCTAGTTTATGATTTGTTTCTGAGATTGGAGGGATGTTAATCTGAGTATTCCATTGTTGCAACAAGTCTCGACCCCACAGGTTCATAGTTATGTTAGCCACATATGGTTTTAATTTTCCTCCCTGTCCTTCTGGACCTATACATTCGAGCCATCTTGCATTCTGTTTTACCTGAGATAATGTCCCAATTCCTAACAGTTGAATGTTCACCGCCTGAAGAGGCCAAGTTGGATGCCAAAATTCTGGTGCAATTATGGCAACGTCCACACCTGTGTCTACCAGACCAGACAACAAAACACCATTTATTTTTATCGTTAATTTTGGTCTTTGTTCATTAATAGAAGTTTGCCAAAAAATTTTCTTTGTATTCTCCTGAATTTTCTATTCTCTCTGTTTCATCATCCTGACCAGCATGATTTATTCCAATAGGCATTTGGTTATTTAATCGCTCTCCAGAGCAGGGATTTCCTCTATGGCTGCAGGAAAGGTTTGAACTGGATTTGCGACGGGGGCCTGTGCGAGGCCCCTCTGGGAGTTTCCCGAAGACTGAGGCAAAGGATTACCCTGTCTGTCCTTTGTTGATCTACATTCGTTGGTCCAGTGTTTTCCCTTACCACACCTTCTGCATACTCCAGAAGGAAGGGGCATTCTGTTGCCATTGTTCCTTGAAGAAACATTGTTTCTCGGAATGACCTGTCTACAGTCCCTTTTCAAATGTCCTTGCTTTCCACATCCAAAACATCTAACACTCTTCAAACCTTTTGAAATTACTTCTCCTACCCATGTATCATCATGCTCATCAGCCTCAACATTAATTGTTTCTCTAATCCAATCTTCCATAGGTGCAGATCTTGCCCTTAATGGCCTGATTATTCTTTTGAATGCTGCATTCGCATTCTCAAAGGCCAAAGATTCAATTATTGCCTTACCAGCTTCTGAATCCGAGACCATTCTCTTTACTGCTGAAGCCAGTCTTTGTAAAAAATCTGTAAAAGACTCTTTTGGGCCTTGCATCACCTTTGTAAATGACTCAGATTTTTTTCCTGGTTCCTCAACTCTGTCCCATGCATTCAAGGCTGCCGTTCGACATAAAATTAGGGTTTGGACATCATATAAACATTGTGTTTGTGCTGAAGCATATTGGCCTTCGCCAATAAGCTGATCCTGGCAAACTTTTATTCCTTTATCCCTCCATTGTTTTTCTATGTTTTTAGCCTCCTCCTTAAACCAAGTCTGAAATTGAAGTCTCTGGCTGGGTTCCAGAACACCTTGTGCAAGGTCCCGCCAGTCCTGTGGTACTATCCTATTATATGTTGACCAAGAGTTTAACATTTGCTTTACATATGGGGAATGCATGCCATAGGATACTATTGCCTCCTTTAACCTTTTTAAATCCAACATTTCAATTGGAGCCCAAATATTTTGTGTAGCCATTTGATCAGGCATCTGCTGTATGGTTACAGGATAAATTAAGGGTGACTGTGTGAAAACAGGCTTTCTTTCTGCAACCTTATGATCCCGACTTGAAACAACTTCACTGTTAATTTCTTCTGTCTGAATTTTTACAGGTTTAACAAGTTCTTCTAAAGCTGTTATCCTGGCACTTAAATTGACTATCTTTTTAAATATTAAAATGTGGATTAGTATAGTGATAACCTGCATAATTCCACCAATACTAATATTATATAGTTGTTCCATTATCAGACTGTCTAAAATATCGAACAAAAACCAATTTTCTTCCAATGTACACATAAAACCCATTTGTTTTTTAATGTGGAAAAAATTCTCTTTTAGATAGTTTCCTTTAAAACATCTGATATGTTATGACTTACCAAATATGCGTAGAACAGTAGAAATCCGAGGGGATTTTCAAAGCAGCCACCTAGTGTCCAAGGTGTAAATCCAGAGAGAGAGAGAGAGAGAGAGAGAGAGAGAGAGAGAGAGAGAGAGAGGAAAGAGAGAACGCACAAGAAAGCATAGCCGGCTAAAGCTTAAATGCAGCCACGTGTTCCCTCTTGTGCCGAGTCAAGGCTTGGGTCTGGCTTCCTTACGCTCTGACCATGTGCGTTGGCTTTACAGGCAGGGCCCTGTTCGGCAGGGCAGGTCTGAGTTGTTTGTAGCACCAGCTTTAAGTTGGCAGGCTTTAAGCATGCAGCTCAGTTAGTCCGGCCTGAGGACAAGAACTAGGGGCCCGCCGCTGGGACTAGGAAGTCGGCGCTCGGACTAGGACGCCGGCCGCCCGGTCTGCCGCCCTTGCGGGAAAGCGGACCTGCCGCCAAGCCAAGCGGTTTTTAATGGATTCTTGTCACGTTGGGCACCAGATATAGCTGTAACTAACCGTCTTATTAAATAAGAAACACAGAAACAATGTAAAGGAGAAAGCCGAGAGGTCAGAGCTCAGAGCTAAAATCTCACCCTTCCGCCTGTGGTGTCCCAGCTTCCCGAAAGAGACCTATTTCCTGTCTGTTCGTCTATTTATAGTATTTTGTTCTGCCTTCTCATTGGTTGTAAACCCAAACACGTGACTGCCTCGTCACTGTCTGAATGTACAGCCCCCTAGGTCTTAAAGGCATATGTCTCCAATGCTGGCTGTATCCTTGAACACACAGAGATCTATGGGATTAAAGGCATGTGCCACCATCGCCACACTCTTGCTATGGCTCTAATAGCTCTGACCCCCGGGCAACTTTATTTATTAACATACAATCAAAATCACATTTCAGTACAATTAGATTACCACCACACAGGACATGCTGGGCTATGGAGAAGATCCCTGTCTCAAGAATCTAAAAGTGAGTTAATAAATAAATGAATTCTGTTTATTATATGTAACCTTGGAAACAGATAATGCCAAATGCCTCAGAGGCCAAAGTGTAACAAACTCTGATACTGTTAGAGCACAGAGTAGTTCAAAGAGTTGAAGGTTCAGGTGATGCCAGCTTTCTTCTCTCCCTTCTTCCACAGTGAGTGACAGACCTTCACAGATTCCAGCATGTGCACAGTGAGGTTGGTTTGAGGCTTTTTACAGGTATCATGGCTGAGCTCAGGTAGATCCTGCTTCCTCTTGATGTGACTCTATGACTTCATGGCTTAAGCTCCTTCAGCTTTCTTGGAGTTGTTTTCTCTAGTTCTCTTTGTCTGGTCTTGCCCATGAACCCTAGGTCTGCTGGGCCTACAGAGTATGGCTTTCTGAGCTTTACCCTCTATTTGCTTGGCCATGTTGTAAATAGCCCCTTGTCTGGCCACAACACTGGTCCCAGCCTCTTTCCCTCCACCAGATCCTAACATTGGATTCTGCTCACAGAAGCTCCATAAAGCAGATTAGAAACTTTCTCTTCATTTTTCCTCAAATGGTTTAATGGTGTGCTGATGATACCCTATCTTTACTGGAAGTGATTGCTCCTGATGACTATGGAGGTTGTGGATTGGGTGACTGTGGGAACCTGGAATTAATGTAGTTCAGTGAAGGAGTTGAGCAGTTGAGGAATGTGAACATCTGCGACCAGTGTAGTCATGACTGCAAGTCCATGCTGGAGGCCAACACACTGTGCAACCCAGGCTCATCCTGACCAAGACTGCTGCTTCGCTATGTGGCATTGTCAGAAGCAAGCTTCTGCCCTAGGCTCCCAGCATCAGTGAAGTACAGACATGTCAGGGTGTGCTAAAGGGAGGAGAGATGGGTCTTGGTGTTCTTTCATGCACTCATAGGCATCCAGAGGCACTGATAGATTTGCTGCCATCTCATGCAGGTTGTCATTCTCTGTTTGTTCCAGGCATGGGGCTTGTGGCAATGCCAGGAATTCTGAAGGTTGTGGATGGGGGCAGTTAATGACTTGTGCCTATCAACAGGTGGTGTACTCATCTGGAAATCCAGAGTGCAGGAGTAGCAGAGTTCTGCTCTGCAGCAGACAGAATATCTGGCTTGAGGTGTGATTTTCACGGAAGTCTCCCTTTTCATCACTGAATAAGAATCAAGGAAGAAGTCAGTACCTGGTAAGTGGGATGCCCCCTCCTTTCAGTGCACCTCTGCACTTAGGCCCCTACAACAGCTGGATGACATTCTTAGGAACTCTGATTTAGCTGCAGATATTCAGAAATATCAGCCTGAGTTGAGTTCCAGTTGTAAACACATTCTGTTAAATCTCTTCAGGTTTTGGGTAGGTACCAATGCATGTTCGCTTACACATGGCCTCTTCATCCAATCATACTGGGAAACCTGGATATCCACATAGACAGAAAGAGACTTGATTCCATTTGGCTTGTTGGAGCATTCCTTTAGTCTCAGCACTCTTGAGGCAGGGTCAGTACCTTGGAAGTTGCAGAGGCAGAGGCAGAGGAAGAGCCATAAATAGAGGCAAAGGTACTGGCATAGGTAGAGGCAGGATGATGTTTGGGAGTTCAAGGCTAGCCTGATGAACATAGATAGTTCCTGAACATGCAGGGTTATGGAGAGAGAACCTGTCTCAAGAAACTAAAAGCAAAATAACAAATCAATTGGTTATATTTCCTGTGTGTCACCCCCTCAAAGAAGTGCCAAATGCCTCAGAGGCAATAGTGTGAGTATCCCTGATAATATTAGAGCACAGAGTGTGCCAAAGTGTTGAATGTTCACAGACAGACCAGAATGGAGCAACACATGGGCCACTCAAGAAATCCTGGCTGTAGTTGACAGATGGTCTCGCAGGGAAATAAAGCATTTGATCCCAGAAAAAAAAAGAAACATTTATTTGAGAGATGATCCTAGAGAGGAGGAGGACATCTTTGCTGTTGCTACCCCAGTAAGAAGATTAATATTAGATTATTTAGAATTAGATAAAATACATAAATCATAAGAAAGAAGGCAACCCAGGTAGTACAGTGCAAAGAGAAAGACAGTCCTCCCTGATTTCTTCAAAGAGAGTGAGGACATACAATGGTTCAGATTGAGGAGGAATCAGGGAAATGCATAGAGAAATCCTAGATGCCATCCAAGGCCAACTAGAAAAGAAATGACAGCCACCCCTGAGAGAGTTCACAAAAAGGAATGCTATGGAATGTTGGAGAGGATGGAAAGATTTCCAGCTTGATTGGATGTCAGTGTGGAGGATCTTCCAAAAGCCAAAACCTGGCCCACCACATGGTTCATATATGCCTTTCCAAAGAAAGAACTCAATATATTAGAGAGGTACTTGCCCATCAGTGTTGACTGTAGCACGGTTTCAAGAATATTAGGGAACCAAGCATGGTGTCCAAAAGCATGGCCATGGGTGAAGAAAGTGGGATGTTCGTTGAACTTGAAGTCTTTTCATCCATAGAGATGATTTGAAAATTGGTTTAAGAAGGTGAAATCTTTAGCTTGGGTTATCTTTGTAGTTTAGAACATATCCTATTGATCATGCATAGCGTTGGCTGACCTCTGAATAACCATAGCAAAAGAAAAAGGGAGAGAGAGGGGGAATGAGAAGGAGAGAGAGAGAGAGAGAGAGAGAGAGAGAGAGAGACAGAGAGAGACAGAGAGAGACAGAGAGAGAGAGAGGAGAGAGGAGAGAGGAGAGGGAATGAGAGAGAAGCTTTGCCCAACTTAGCAGTTGTACTCTGATATACCAGGTATACTGGACTTTCAATGCACTTATGCTTGAAAGAGAACAGCAGGTCCAGTACTTGGAATCTGCAAGTAATACTTCTTCTAGGACAGATTTGGAGTTGCACTAGAGTCAGAATTCAAGTGAGAGAAAATAAAGTGTTAGCAAACAGAAAGGCCTTGGTGTCCGCGACAGCCCCGAGGAATAGATTAGGAAGGAGGCGATTGCTGTGTAATGGTGATTAGCTAGGTCAGTGATGTGTGTGTCTGTGCTGGTGTCCTTGGACATGTCTTAATGGAGGATGGATGCCACTCATTGCCCTGCATTGTCAGTCCTTATAGAGACTGAAGATGGGGATGGTGAGCCAGGCCAAGGCTGAGCTCTCAGGATCCCATTTTTCCTCCCTGAGGACATCCACTCCTGAAAGTTTGAGCTGTGTCTGCTTTGAGTGCTGATCTCAGTCCTCCCTCCTGGCTCTACTCACCTTGAAGACTGGTATCTGGCATGCCTTGAGCAGGTGTGGCATAGTACATGGCAGAGGTGGAGAAGGGTGTTTGGATATTTGTTGACTGAATCTCCTTTGGCATCATCACTATCTCTGGTTGCAGGGCAGAGGCCTGACCCCCAGAGTAGGACACAGAGCCACAGGCCTGCAGGCACTGCCCAAGTTCTCCAGCCATCAGTGGGCCCAGGTTGTTGAAGTCATTGTAATAGACCTGGGTGCCCTCCAGGTAGGAAGGTGCCAGGCTGTATCCTTGATTTGGTACCTGTGGTGGTGTGGCCTGAACAAGGTTGGCAGAAAGTGTTGGATAGGAGAGGACTAAGGCATTGGGATCTAAAATATTATCACCCTGGCTGTCCTAGACAAGGAGCAGAATGTGGTATTCTGGTCAGTGATAGTTACAGTGAAGTCCTGGAGTGCAGCTCGCCACCGGTCAGTGCTTCCCGTAGGATCCCCCTGAAGAACACCTGGATAGGAGTGTGCTGAGGCAGAGATCTGGCCCTGGTCAGTCAGTGAAGTCACCATGGTTGTGCCAGCTGGTAGGTAGGGGTAGGCACTGTCCATGAGCTGCTGGCAACAAGTGCTGGAGTCTGATGGCAGGAGCCATGCTGCGCTCACAGCTGGGGTGGAGACCCTGGAGAAGTTGCACACACTTCCTGCTAAGGGCATGGCATTCCTCAGCCCAGGCACAGAAGCCTGAAGTGCACATTCTGTTCCAAAGAAAGGTGCACTTTGGAAATTTTCTGTAGGAAGCAAGAGGAAAATGGGAAAAGGGTGAGATGGAATCTGTGTGGCTTTCCTTGAAGATCTTTGTTATCTCCTGTTTGTACAGTCTGGGAGAGTCTGAGACCCATTTTCCCTCACATATCCCAAACAAATGTTTCTGAATGATTCTTGCTAAAGGATAGGATGGCACTCATTTAGTGAGCTGCCTGTTCTTCCTGTGCTGGCATGGACTTCCTAGTTGATCCACGTTGACTCTTGCTCTGACTAGACAACAGCCTTCTTTACTCTGCTTTGTCTTGTTCTGATTCCTGCTGTGGCACTGCCTCATGCCTGTGTCCCAGAATAGAAGTGCTTAAAGTAGGAGAACCTTAGACAGCTTCTCATGCCTGTGCCTTTGTTCTGTTCTGTGCAGATGTTCCTCAATGTAGACAGAGAGAGAGTCTCTACCTAGATCAGTCTGGCCTTGAAATCACACAGACTGTCCTGTCTCTGCATTAGAGTGCTGGCATTGTAGGTTCTTTCCATGCCCACCAGGCTTGGCACTACTCTGACCTTTCTTAATGAAATGATGTATCAGGACTTTCATAGATAAGAACTGTATTTACCTAAGAATCCCTTTGTCATCTAACTCCCCCTGTTCCTCACTACTTTTTATGTAAGTCGTTACTTCTTATATTTTAATATAAATTCAGCACACATCCAATATGACTACATGAATACAACCTGCTGATAACATTTCATGTTTAGTGCCTCTGTTTCAAGTGACAGTTTGGGATTTCTTTTTTATTTTTATTTTTATTATTTTACAATACTATTCAGTTCTACATAACAGCCACAGATTCCCTTGTTCTCTCCCTTCCTGCCCTCCTCCCCTTCCCCCCAGCCAACCCTCTATTCCCACTTCCTTCAGATCAAGGTCTCCCCTGTGGACTGAGATCGACCTGATAGACTCAGTCCAGGCAGGTCCAGTCCCCTCCTCCCAGATTGAGCCAAGCGTCCCTGCATAAGTCCCAGGTTTCAAACAGCTAAGTTATGCAATGAGCCCAGGACCTGGTACCACTACCTAGATGCCTCCCAAAAATATCAAGCCAATCGACTATCTCACCTATTCAGAGGGCCTGATCCAGTTGGGGGCCCCTGAGCCTTTGGTTCATAGTTCATTTGTTTCCATTCATTTGGCTATTTGTCCCTGTGCTTTATCCAACCTTGGTTTCAACAATTCTCATTCATATAAACCCTCCTCTTTCTCACTAATTAGACTCCCAGCACTACACCCAGGGCCTAGCCGAGGATGTCTGCATCCAGATTCCTCAGTCCTTAGATGGGGTTTCTGGCACAACTATTAGGGGGTTTGGCTATCCCATCACCAGAGTAGGTCAGTCCCAGCTGTCTCTCGACCATTGCCAGCTTTCTTTTGTGGGGGTATCTTTGTGGATTTCTGTGGGCCTCTTTAGCACTTTGTTTCTTCCTTTTCTCATGTGGTCTTCATTTACCATGGTCTCCTATTCCTTGTTCTCCCTCTCTGTTCTTGATCCAGCTGGGATCTCCCGCTCTCTTTCCCTCGACCCTCGCCCTTCATTGCTCCCACTCATGTCCAGGCTGTTCTTGTAGATCTCATCCATTTCTCTGTCATTGGGTGATCCCCGTGTCTTTCTTGGGGTCCTGTTTTCCAGGTAGCCTCACTGGTGATATGAGTAGCAGTCCAGTCATCCTTGTTCCACATCTAGTATCTTACTATGAGTGAGCACATACCATATTTGTCTTTCTGAGTCTGGACTACCTCACTCAGGATGATTTTTTTCTAGATCCATCCATTTGCCTGCAAACCTCATGATGTCATTGTTTTTCTCTGCTGAGTAGTATTCCATTGTGTATATGTGCCACAAGTTATTTATCCATTCTTCAGTTGAAGGGCATCTAGGTTGTTTCCAGGTTTTGGCTATTACAAACAATGCTGATATAAACATAGCTGAGCAAGTGCTCTTGTGGTATGATTGAGCATTTCTTGGGTATATGCCCAAGAGTGGTATAGCTGGATCTTGGGGGAAATTGATTCCCAATTTTCTAAGAATGTAGGTAGAGTTCTCCTGCCTTGCCCACAGTCAGGACAAATCTTTGTCACCCGCCAGTCCCACAGCCGCTCAGACCCAACCAAGTAAACACAGAGACTTATATTATTATAAACTGTATGGCTGTGACAGGCTTCTTGCTAACTGTTCTTATATCTTAAATTAACCCATTTTTATAAATCTATACCTTGCCATGTGCCTGGTGGCTTACCGGCGTCTTTACATGCTGCTTATCCTGGCAGTGGCTGCAGTGTCTCTCTGCCTCAGCCTTCCGCTTCCCAGAATTCTCCCCTCTCCTTGTCCCACCTACTTCCTGCCTGGCCACTGGCCAACCAGTGTTTTATTTATTGACCAATCAGAGCAATTTGACATACAGACCATCCCACAGCAAAGAAAGCACCATATTGATTTCTAAAGTGGTTGTACAAGCCTGCTGGTGGGAATAAATATGGGTAAATGTTGTGTGTTTCCTCACTTTGGTTTAGATTGTTATCATTCTCCTTGGGCACTTACTGGTGGGTTCATAGACTGTCTCATGGCATGGGTGTAGTGTGCATTTATATACCTTTCTTATTCTAACTGCCTCAACAAGCAGTTAGTGTCTGTCTGTCAGTCCTCATTGAAAATGACCCTGGAGCCTGTTTAGCCCTCCTCCTGCATTCACATGAGCGGTCAGCACTTTCCCTTGGGACCTCTTTTACACTGAGCTAGTGCTGTAGCTTGCAGCTACACGCCCAGCTCAGTAGAACTGTTCCTCCATGAAGATTGTTTCATGTTTTGTAGTGCTTGGCAAAGCTCTTCAATAAGAGTGTCTTTTCTCATAGGACAGTAGGCTGCCTTTGTCTTTCACCCTTCCAGTTTCCTTCATGACTGACCACTTGTCAGATAATGTGACACATTCCAAGTGGCAATGACTGAAATTTGGAAGGTTCATCCAGGCTCCTGGTTGTACACCATTCTGAAAAAAAGTGTGTTCTTGTAGTAGCGTAGACCCAGGTGAGTAGAACATCACTGGGCCTGTGTTTTTGAGAAGTCTTAGAGTGGAGCAAAAATGAGAGATCCATAGATAAGAGAGATGGATAGATAGATAGATAGATGGATAGAAAGATAGATAAGTTGATAGATAGTTAGAACTGTGTTCTGTGTTTAATTCCCAGTATTTCAGTGCTTTTTATTTTTTTTCACATTTGCACATTATTTTTCATTCAGTGTCATAATAAACTCATTTTCTCTAACAACCTACAGTGGTTTTAGTTTCTGAACCCTCTACTCCTTCTAATTCTTTTCCAAGTTCCCACTTGTCAGTTCCTACTATCTTTCTGTTGCTCGTAGAAAAGAAAAGGCTTTCAAGAGCTAATACATAAATATGGTAATTAAAACTTTGGGACAGGATCTCCAGGAAAATAAATGTACGTTCAGTAATTTGAAAGATGGTATCCTGCATGGGTGAAAAAAAAATGGCACTCCCCAAAGACATATTCCTGCTAAATGCTAAGGGCCAAGAGGGGGGTATGGTGCTATTTTATTTGTACTGAAATGTGATTTTAATTGTATGTTAATAAGTAAAGTTGCCCGGGGTCAGAGCTATTAGAACCATAGCAAGAGCATGGCGGTGATGGCCCATGCCTTTAATCCCAGCGCCTGGTAGACAGAGCTAGGTAGATCTCGGTGTGTTCAGGGATACAGCCAGCATTGGAGACATACACCTTTAAGACCTGGAGGGCTGTACTTACAGGCAATGATGAGGCAGTCATATGTTTGGGTTTACAATCAATGAGAAGGCAGAACAGAAAGACTATATTAAAGACAAACACACAGGAAGTAGCTCTCTTTCGGAGAGGTAGGAGCACCACAGGAGGAAGCATAAGGTTTTAGCTCTGAGCTCTGACCTCTTGGCCTTCTCTTTTACATTGGTTCTGTTTTTCTTATTTAATAAGACAGTTGGATACATCTACAAGGGGGCTTAAGCCTCAGGAGAGGTTGGCTAAGAATATCCTTAGGACTTCCTATAATATGAAAGCTGTTTCATTCCTGTTTAAGTTTTGAGCCAAACGTGGAATAGCACCAAACTGATTGAGTAGCAGGCTATGAAGGATTCAGATTAGCCCCAAGCTGGAACCCCCTCCTGATAGCAGGCTGGCTTTCATAGACCAAGCCAGGCTCTTCCATCATTTTGGGGAAGAATTGTCTGTATTTGTGCTATTGGGATGTCAGCTGTCTCTCCCACATATTAAAATGTCAAGAGTATGGTGATATTTTATTTGTACCAAAATGTGATTTTATTTGTATGTTAATAAATAAAGTTGCCTGGGGGTCAGAGCTAATAGTAAGCCATAGCAGAGCTGGGCGTTCATGGTGCATGCCTTTAATCCCAGCACTTGGTAGGCAGAGTTAGGTAGATCTCTGTGTGTTCAAGGATACAGCCAGGATTGGAGACACACACATTTAATCTCAATACCAACCATAGAAGACCTGGATGACTGTACAAACAGGCAGTGAAGAGGCGGTCATGTGGTTGGGTTTACAACCAATGAGAAGGCAGAACAGAAAGTCTATATAAAGATAAACAAACAGGAAGTAGCTCTCTTTCGGAGAGGTCTCTTGGCTGGAGAGGCTAGCTGCAGCAGGCAGGTAAGGCTCTTAGCTTTGATCTCTTGGCTTTCTTCTTTGCATTGGTTCTGTGTTTCTTTTTCTTCTTTTTTTCTTTTTTTATCTGTGTTTCTTTTTAAATAAGACAGTTACATCTACATTTGGTGCCCAACATGCCACAAATCCATTAAAAACTGCTTGGCTTGGTGGCAGTTCCTGTTTCCAGCCTGAGCGGCCCGGCTCCCTAGCTTGGGCCCAGCTCCGGCCCAGGTCGGCTTGGCCTCAGGTTGGACTGACTGTAGCCCCAGGCAGTTGCACTCAATTGGAGCTACTTGCTTAAAGCTGGTGCTACAAACAACTCAGGCCTGCCCTGCCCAAACAGGGCCCCTGCCTGTAAAGCCAAAGCATGTGGTCGGAGCTTAAGGAAGTCAGAGCCAAGGCTTGACTCTGCTCAAGCAGGAACATGTGGCTGGATTCAACCTTTTAGTCAGAACTTGTGGCTATGCTTTCTTGCTCTCTCTCTCTCTCTCTCTCTCTCTCTCTCTCTCTCTCTCTCTCTTTGGATTCACACCTCGGACACTAGGTGGCTGTTTTGAAATTGCTTGGATTTCTACTGTTCTACGCAGACTTAGTAAGTCACTTAACATATCAGGTATTTTAAAGGAAACTATTTAAAAGAGAAAATTTTACCACATTAAAAAATGTTTTTTATGTGTACATTGGAAAAAATTGGGTTTTGTTTGAAATTTTAGGCAGTCTGACAATGGAACAACTATATGAGCAGATTAACGTTGATTGAATTATGCATTTTATTACTATGCTTATCCCCATTTTACTATTTAAAAAGATAGTCAATTTAAGTGCCAGGATAACAGTTTTAGAAAAACTTGTTAAACCTGTAAAAATGAATCATAAAGAAATTCAAATTCAGACAGAAGAAATTAACAGTGAAGTTGTTTCAAGATTGGATCATAAGGTTACAGAAAGAAAGCCTGTTTTAACACAGTCACCCTTAATTTATCCAGTAGCCGTAAAGCAGTTGCCTAATCAATGACTACACAAAATATTTGAGTTCCAATTGAAATGTTAGATTTACGAAGGTTTAAGGAGGCAATAGTATCTTATGGCATGCATTCCCCATATGTAAAGCAAATGTTAAACTCTTGGTCAACATATAGTAGGATTATACCTCAGGACTGGCGGGAGCTGGCACAGGCTGTTCTGGAACCCAGTCAAAGGCTCCAGTGGCAAATGTGGTTCAGAGATGAGGCAAAAACATAGAAAAAACAATAGAGGGATAAAGGAATACAAGTCTTCCAGGATCAGCTTATTCAAGAAGGCCAATATGCTTCAGTACAAACACAATGTTTATATGATGTCCCAACCCTAATTATATGTTGAATAGCAGCCTTGAATGCATGTGACAGCGTTGAAGAACCAGGGGAAAAAAACTGAGTCATTTACAAAGGTTATACAAGGCCCAAAATAATCTTTCAAAGATTTTTTACAGGACTGTCTTCAGCAGTAAAGAGAATGGTCCTGGATTCAGAAGCTAGTCAGAAAATAATTGAATCTTTGGCCTTTGAGAATGCGAATGCAGCATGCAAAAGAATAATCAGGCCATTAAAGGCAAGATCTGCACCTATGGAAGATTGGATTAGAGAAACAATTAATGTTGAGGCTGATGAGCATGATGATACATGGGTAGGAGAAGTAATTTCAAAAGGTTTGAAGAGTGTTAGATTTTTTGGATGTGGAAAGCAAGGACATTTGAAAAGGGACTGTAGACAGGTCATTCCGAGAAACAATGTTTCTTCAAGGAACAATGGCAACAGAATGCCCCTTCCTTCTGGAGTATGCAGAAGGTGTGGTAAGGGAAAACACTGGACCAACGAATGTAGATCAACAAAGGACAGACAGGGTAATCCTTTGCCTCAGTCTTTGGGAAACTCCCAGAGGGGCCTCATGCAGGCCCTCATAGCAAATCCAGTTCAAACCTTTCCTGCAGCCATAGAGGAAACCCTTACTCAGAGCAATTATATAACCAAATGCCTATTGGAATAAATCATGCTGGTCAGGATGATGAAACAGAGAGAATAGAAAATTCAGGAGAGAACATAAAGAAAAAATTTTGGCAAACCTCTATTAATGAACAAAGACCAAAATTAGCAATAAAATTAATGGTGTTTTGTTGTCTGGTCTGGTAGACACAGGTGTGGACGTTGCCATAATTGCACCAGAATTTTGGCATCCAACTTGGCCTCTTCAGGCGGTGAACATTCAACTGTTAGGAATTGAGACATTATCTCAAGTAAAACAGAGTGCAAGATGGCTCGAATGTATAGGTCCAGAAGGACAGAGAGGAAAATTAATATCATATGGTACTAACATAGCTATGAACGTGTGGGGTCAAGACTTGTTGCAACAATGGAATACATAGATTAATATCCCTCCAATCTCAGAAACAAATCATAAACTAGCACCTGTTTCTGACAGAAATATTAGAAGATATTATTCTAATGAGTTGTTACCAGCCATCCATATTATACAAGAACAGGGCACAACAACTGATGATCTTCCAAAGACACCAAACAGCTCTACCTTTAAAATGGTTAACAGACAAGCCTGTATGGATTCAGCTATGGCCTTTTAACAACAGAGAAAGAGCTGGTAGAAGAATAGTTAAATGCTCAGCATATTGAAGAATCAACCAGCCTGTGGAATTCTCCTGTATTTGTTATTAAAAAGAAATCTGGTAAATGGAGAATGGTAACAGAACTTAGAACAATTAACAAAGTAATTCAGCCAATGGGTTCTCTACAATCTGGAATTCCTTTGCCTACTCTGTTACCAAAAGGATGGCCTCTCATAGTTATTGATTTAAAGACTGTTTCTTTTCAATACCCTCACAAGAAAAAGACAGAGAAAGATTTGCTTTCACAGTGCCTACTTATAATAATTCTCAACCAGTTAAAAGATTTCAATGCAGGTTTCTCCCACAGGGAATGTTGAATAGCCCAACTCTGTGCCAATATTTTGTATAACAGCCATTGGAATTGATACGTAAAAAATTCCCTAAATCTATAATTTATCATTATATGGATGATATTTTACTACCTGACTCAAATGCAGATACTTTAGAAAGAATGTTTGAAGAAGTAAAGAAAATTTTGCCTTACTGGGGATTACAAATTGCTCCTGAAAAGATACAAAGAGGAGATTCTATTAATTATTTAGGAAATAAAATAGAACTACAAAAAATTAGACCCCAGAAGTTGCAAATTAGGAGGGACAGACTACAGACTCTTAATGATTGTCAAAGATTATTTGTAGATATTTCTCATCTATGAACTATTGTTGGGGTAAAAAATGATGAACTAAATAATTTGTTCAAAACCTTAGAAGGTGACAAGGACTTAAATAGTACAAGAGAATTATCACCTGAAGCTGAGAAAGAATTGGCCTTGGTAGAAAAGAAAGTACATGAAGAGCACGTGGATTGTATTGATCCAAAGCTGGATTGCATTTGGTTATTTTAACTTCTAGGCATTCTCCTACAGGAATATTAATGCTGAGGGAAGATATTATTATTATTATTATTATTATTATTATTATTATTATTTTCAAAGATTTATTTATTTTTTATGTATACAGAATGTATTACTGCAGGCCAGAAGAGGGTACCAGATCTCACAGATAATTGCGATCCACCATGTGGTTGCTGGGAATTGAACTCAGGACCTGTGAAAGAGCAGTCAGTCCTCTTACCCTCTGAGCCATCTTTCCAGCCCTAGGAAAGATATTATATTGCAATGGATATTTTTACCAAATAAACCAAATAAAAAATTTAAAACTTATGTGGAAAAAATCTCTGACTTGATTTGGAAAGGAAAATTGAGACTTCGTCAATTAGTAGGAATAGACCCAGCAGAAATTGTCATACCTTTAACTAAGGAGGACATTGAAAAATTATGGACAGAAAGCGAACCTTGGCAAAGAGCTTGCAGTAATTTTTTGGGAGAAATTAACAGCAAACATCCCAAAAGCGATAGAATTGATCTTATAAAGAGAGCTGATTGGATCTTGCCTCAAATTTTATGAGAAAAACCCATATCTGGAGTTCGTACATTTTATACAGATGCCAAATACAAGGAGAGGCAGGTTACACATCAGAAAATTTAAATTAAGTGATTCAAAGTCCTAATTCAGTTCAAAAATCAGAATTGTATGCTATTCTGTTGGTATTAATGGATTTTTCAGAAGCTCTCAACATAGTAACTGACTCTCAGTATGCTGAAAGAGTATTATTACATATTGAGACTGCAGAATTTATCCCTGATGCTTCAGAATTAACTTCACTATTTATTCAATTACAAGATACAATCAGGAAAAGGAGTCATCCTTTATATATAACTCACATTTGATCCCATACTGGTCTGCCAGGCCCTCTAGCACAAGGCAATGATGAGATTGATCAATTATTGATAGGGTATGTGCTGGAGGCCTCAGAATTTCATAAAAAACATCATGCCAATAGTAAAGGTTTAAAAAAGGATTTTTCCATAACCTGGCAACAAGTCAAAAAAATAGTAAAGAAATGTCCTACTTGTTCCTTCTACAATCAAACGCCATTACCAGCAGGATGCAACCCAAAGGGTAGTCAGAGGATTGAAATCTGGC
Organism: Peromyscus maniculatus bairdii; assembly: GCF_049852395.1. Lineage (NCBI taxonomy): Eukaryota > Metazoa > Chordata > Mammalia > Rodentia > Cricetidae > Peromyscus > Peromyscus maniculatus. The sequence goes on from NC_134852.1 coordinate 38,792,045, forward strand.
AGATGGATGTGTTTCGCTTTGCAGAATTTGAAAAATTGAAATATGTTCACCATACCATCAATACTTATTCAGGATTTCAATGGGCAACTGCTTTGAGTTCTGAAAAAGCTGATTCTGTAATCACTAATTTGCTAGAAGTTATGGCCATCATGGGTATACCTGCACAAATCAAAACTGACAATGATCCATCATATGTCTCTGTTAAAATGAAAAAGTTTTTTGCTTATTACAATATAAAGTATATTACAGGTATACCACATAATCCTACAGGTCAAGCAGTTATAGAAAGATCCAACAGAACTCTAAAGGATATGCTAAATAAACAGAAAGGGGTAACAACCCCCCCCAGAAATAGACTGCATAATGCTCTATTAACTTTGAATTTTCTCAATGCCAATGAGAAAGGAACAACAGCTGCAGAGAGACATTAGATAATAGAAAAAAAAAACTACAGAATTAAATCAGCGTATATACTTTAAGGATGTGCTAACCTCAGAATGGAAACCAGGATATGTGTTACGTTGGGGACAAGGTTTAGCTTTTGCTTTTACAGGAGAAGATTAGCATCAAAATTGATAAAAGTTCGATTTGAAAAGGAGAGACCTCTTAATTAGAGGAGGTGATAGTTCATCAACCAGCATGAACATCCATTTTAAACTAACTTATACCAGTAACACACGCTTTTTCATTTAATCAGATAATAACTTGTCAAAAAGGAACATCACCAAAATTAGTCTTGGGGAAAGGTTTTTGTTTTTGTCTTTTAGGAGAATGAAGGTTAAGGAATCTGAAGGACACAGGACAAATGAGACAACTCAAGAAAAGGGACAAATCATCTATCCCAGGAAACAGAGTTAAATGGCGTAAGGGTATATTATGTAAAAAAATTTTCATGTCTTCCTAAATGTTTGTTTCTGCTTTTCTCTAAAGATTTAACACTATTGGTCTTCTAGTAGTCCCAGTTCAATTAAAATTTAAAGCTGACTTTGGAGTTGGAAAATGTCTCTCTCCTTCTTTAAACTCAAGCATGTTGTTAAAAGGAAAATGTAAACTCCCTGTATCATGCCAGAAGAAAAGCTCCATCTTCTGCTATGGGACAGGAGAAAAGCCAAATTAATTAAGGGACTATGCTATTACTAATCTCACCTCTTTGATTCTATTTTGATTCTTTAAACTTTTCTTAAAGTATAAATTTTATATCAAAATTTACAAGATTAATATATATATATATATATATATACATACATTTTAAACTCTGTTAAGATATGAATGGTTATATAGAGCACTAACTAATTCTTAAAAAAAGGCTTCAATTAGCTGCATATATATGTCTTTGTGTTCAAGTCTCTTATCAGTTTTCTGCAGGAAATTACGGCCAGGCCTAACATCAACTGAAGTCTCCAGGAAGAAGATGGGGCCCCACAACAACAACAATTCCATGTGGACAATAATAATATCACTAAGCTGACAAGCTCATCTACAGATCAGCTTTGGACTACAAAGTGCTCAGAGCAATTTTGAGATGGCTAGCTGAGATGATCCAGTCTCAAAGACTACTTGAATAAGGACTTGAGATAACCCTGAACTTTGGCATTATACACAGACTGGATAATGACGGATGTAGTTACCTTTCCTAGAATTTGACAATTAACCTAAAATTTTTCTTTTCAGGATAAAGATACCTTCGCCCATACCCAGCATGGGGCAATTTTCAGAATATGACGCCCACATTCCCAAAGAAATGGTGTGGGGTGGGTGGTTTTTTGGTCTTTTTAATGGGTTTTTGGGTCTGGGATACTTTTCATTGTTTAAGGGGGTTGATTACAAGTTGTTGTCAAGGGTTAGGAAAAAGACTAAGCAAAGGAGATTAGATTTAAGGTTCTTGTTTAAAAAACAAAGAAAAGAAAAAGACAATTACTAGTTTAAATACTTTACATTGGGTTGGAAAGTTTTATTTTATATACAAATTATATACATTGAAATTGATTTTGTTAGAAAATGCTATATGTATATTTTTAATTGTACTTATACTGTTCATTTAACAATGTAATGCAATTTTCTGATCCTTGAATGTTATTATTACCAACTATTAGGATATCAAGAAATGAAAGTTAGTAGTTAGACATTATAATAGAACTTGTAGTCATATTAGGTATGTTTTAAAAATTGAGCAGATATATTTAAGATAGACAGGTCATCTTCAAACCCCTCAGATCTACAGAATATGGCATTTAAAATGTTTTAATAACTTGGAAAATTTTTCTTTTTTGTTATGACTATGAGACATGTCAGCTCCTGGCAACACCAATCTACTTCAGAGAAAATACCAGCATTGAAGAAACAGCATATGGAGTTAACTTTCATTGTGGCAAAAGTTAGCCACTGGACAACAAAGTATCCTCGAATCAACAGGACAAAATGAACAAACAGGGCATGAAACAAAGGACTACTGATTCTTGCCAAAACAAGTGTAGTTATGGCTTTATCAAAAGGCATCTTCTGAGGCCAGGACACTATGGCCCCATCCCTGAAGTGGCCTTCACAATCCGGAAAAGGTACAGTGCCCTTTTCTTTGAAGGCAGCTGAACAGGGAGTGGGCCAGTGGCTTCTGATGTGCAATGGAACAGCAGCTTAAACAGCTGTTGTTGAAGAGTAACTAAGCTCACACCTCTCAATAGTAGACTGGCATTTAATAGAGGGATGTGGAGAAGAACAGGATGCTGAGATGTAGCCATATATATACACAGCCAAGAAGAATGGACAGCTGAATTAAAAAACTGTCAACAATTTCCAGAATTTAAAATCCTGAATCATGACATGACACTAGTGGAATTCAGGCATTTCTGGTACATGGACTGCTCTCACCCATTTTGAGGTTGAACTGTTGACCTTGTGTACATCCTGCTTCACAAATAAGTCTGTCAGATATGCTAAGCCTATAGGCTGAAGATGATGCCCCAACACCATGGAGAAACATCAGGTGATTGTCCAGACAGCTGGCTGTTTATGTCAACTCACATTTTTTTTTGAAGTTGCTTGCATGTACTTCCTGTTTTTATTTTTTTTAGGTAATATCATTTTCCTTCTTGGATCTCTGAGGGAGTTGAAGATTAGTTAGTTATAGTTGAAATAGAAAGGATAGAAAGTGAATTAGGTACACTTTGGACTTACCAAAATAGAATAGATAATGGAATTATTTTCTCTGAATTTGTCAAATACAAATGGACTAGACATTGTTTAGGTATTTATTACTTATATATGTTGTACATAATTATTGTACTTTTGTATATAGTTTTTCTTTTGTTAGTTATAACCTTTTCCCTTTTTCTTTTTATTAATATAAAAAAAGGGGAATATGGTGGTATTTTATTTGTACTGAAATGTGAATTTATTTGTATGTTAATAAAGAAAGTTGCCTGGGAGTCAGAGCTAATAGCAAGCCATAGAAGAGCTGGGCATTTATGGTGCACACCTTTAATCCCAGCACTTGGTAGGCAGAGCTAGGTAGATCTCTGTGTGTTCAAGGTTACAGCCATCATTGGAGACAAAAGTCTTTAATCTCAATACCAACCATAGAAGACCTGGAGAGCTGTACAAACAGGCAGTGAAGAGGCAGTCATGTGGTTGGGTTTACAACCAAAGAGAAGGCAGAAAAGAAAGTCTATATCAAGACAAACAGACAGGATGTAGCTCTCTTTCAGAGAGGTCTCTTGGCTGGAGAGGCTAGCTGCAGCAGGCAGGTAAGGCTCTTAGCTCTGATCTCTTGGCTTTCTTCTTTGCATTGGTTCTGTGTCTCTTATTTAATAAGACAGTTGGTTACATCTACACAAGAGAGATGTATACACTGGTACAGAGAAAGCAGAGTTGATAGTTATAATTTAAACAACTCCCCAATTTAATATGTGTACACCTGCACAGAAGGGAATTCGTATTTTGTACTGCAACCCACCACAAAATCTCCAGTGATGGAGGAGTTCCAGGTCTAGAGGGAATACAACTGCTATTGTTTTGTTGACTGGAATGATTGGGTCTCTATGTTTCCCTTCTAAAGCTTTGTGGTTTCCAGGAGATTAATGTAGTTTCAGGTGCAGCTGTAACTGTTACAGTCTGACTCTTTGTTGGTCTTCCAATGGCATTGTTTCTGTTGCTGTTGGAGAGAGCTGTCATTGTTTAGGCTGCTGAGACTCAGTGGCTGCTGTTGTGGTGAGATGGCTGGCTGGTACTCAGAAATGGATCATGCACAAAGCAGTCCATCCAAAGCTCAGGGATTGTCCTGCCAGTAGGAGCCCAATGAAATTGAGAGCTAGAGCAGTAGGGTAGGGTAGTGTAGCATGGCTTTCTATTCCAAAATCAAGTGAACATCCCTTTGTTATAGATGATCAGATGGATGGAGAACTTTGAAAGTAATTTAACAGATTAATTCAGTGATAGACAGGTCTGTGGCTGTGAAGCTTAACTGTACATAGTAAAAGGAGCCATGGAGGTTCATGAAAACTTGACTTGTCATTCTAGACATTACTTGAATGTGAACATTAGGCCCATTAGAAAATGGTCTTTCTTGATGCTAGAGAATAGAAATGGAGAGTTAACTGAAAGTAAGGGTTTCCAAATATTGCTTCCACAGGAAACACCAATAAGTTGGTGGGTATAATGTGAAGTATTTTACTCTCTCTCTATTTCAGTATGGAGTCACTTTAAACACCAACACCAGGTCTATCTCAATTTCCATCCCTACTATTCCAAGTAATTGAACATGTTATTGCTTTGCACATGAATATAGATAGCAGCTTTTTTCTGGAATATCTATATAACCTGATATTGCTGTCCAATAACAGAGCAATGGATAAGGAATATGTGATGTCTACACACAACAGAACCATTTCAGCTAAAGTGACGAGTGTAGTCAAGGTGATTGCAGGAGAGTTCTTATAACTCTGGATAATCATTTTATACCATATGTATCCAGTCCAAGACAAATATGTCTCGATGCTGTCTCGCTATATGGATGGGAGATTAAACACACTTACATGTTCCATTCCTGACACTGAAGGCAATGCTGTTGAGCATAAAACAATGCCTAAGATTTTAGTGAGAGTTAAGGAATGGGTAGGCCTTGGTCACAAAGTTACTGGGCTCAGTGTACAATATATAGTTTTAAAAAATCATGTTCAGTGAATAGTACAATGACAAATAATGATATTGAGGATTCAATACAGGTACAGCATTGTTTGAATTGCTTTAATATCAAAAGTGCTTCCTGAGTTTCTTTAATAAGGATTATTTTACAAGACCCTTAGTTTGAATACATAAAGTTTAAAATAATAATACCAAGATTAGAAGATATCCATCCAAATGTGTTTCTACTGCTCCTAGGGGATAAGATGAACACAGTAGTCTGATGGCAGTGGTCAAAGCTGTCACTAAGCCACACACACAGAATGATTAAAAACCAGAGGCCTCCCTAAGCCATTGCTTTCCATCATTCTGCTGTACTCAAAATTGTCCCTGTGAGGATCATTGCATTCAGGTAGTAGGATCTTTTCATGCTAGGCTTGTTAATATTTTCTAGGTGAGTTAGACTGGACTTAGCCCTTGTTAGAATGAACAAAGTTGGACATACAGCGTAGTTGGGAGTTAAATATTGTGAAGAAAGTTGCACCATGAGTCTCTATGGAGAGGGTGAATAAAATTTCTGAGATTCCCCACTCCTTAGAAGTAGAAAAGCAGTCATAACTTTAATACAAAAGGAGAAAATACTCAAGATAGCATGAGCACACCTCATATGAGGTCAGTGCTTCAAGGGCATTGTAACAAGTAGAGCCTACAACTGAAACAAGACAGATTGTCGGGAAAAAATGAATCTGAGTTAGGTTGCATTTGTAAAAACATGTGGCTTAGTCTCTTTGGAGTTTAGGTATGTACCAAAAATGTACCCTGGAGTACACATGGACTCTTCATCAAGTCATGCACTGAAACATGGTTGTCCACGGGTACAGAAAAAAAAAAGTTTATTCCACCTTTCTGGTTGGAGAATTCCTTTATTCCCAGCACACTTGAGACAGTGGCCTAGGAGTGTGCAGATGTGGAGGCTGTAGGGGAGGCAGAGGCTGAGATGGACGTTGTTGCAGAGGGGGAAGCAGGCAGATCTTTTTGAGTTCAGTGATTGCCTGTTCCATGTAGTCAGTTCTAGGAGATGCTGGGTATGGAGTGGGTCCCAATTCAAGAAACTAAAAGTGAGTTAATAAATAAATGAATTCTGCTTGCTATATGTAATCCTGGATAAAGACAATGGCAATTGTCCCAGAGGCTAAAGTGTGACCAACTCTGTCACTATTAGAGCACAGAGTGGCACAAAGAGTTCAAGGTTCAGGAGATGCCAGTTTTCCTCTCACCCTTCTTCCACAGTGGTGACAGACCTTCACAGACCCCAGCATGTGCTCTCTGAGGTGGTTTTGAGGCTTGTCAAAGCCATCAGGGTTGAGCTCAGGTGAATTGATCTTCTTGTTGTTGAGGACAGCGGGCTTGTCTTCTGTCTTGACTCTGTGACTTCGTAGCATCAGCTCCCTCAGCTTTCTTGGAGTTGATTTCTCTAGTACTCTTGGTGTTGTCTTCTTTGATTCCTAGGTCTGCTGGGCCTGCAGAGTGTGGCTTTCTGAGCTTTGCCCTCTATATATTGGGTGATGTCAATATCACCTTCTCTAGCCACAGCACTGTTCCCAGGCTCTGTCCCTCCACCAGGTCCTGATACTAGATTCTGGCCAGAGAATCTCCATCAATCAGATGAGGGCTTTTCTCTTCCTTCCTCTTCACCTGTTTTAAGGGTGTGAATCGCTCCTGATGACGATGGAGTCTCTGCATTGGTTGGCTGTGAGAAACTGGAATTGGTTCAGTTCAGAGAGTGGGTTGAGCATTTGGGGAGGTGAAATTCTGCCACCAGTGTAGTCATGTCTGCAAAGTCCATGCTGGAGACCAACACACTGTGCATGTCCCAGGCTCATCCTGACCAAGACTGCTGCTTCCCAATGTGGCATTGTCAGAAGCAAGCTTCTCCCTAGGCTCCCAGCATCAGTGAACTGCAAGGGATGCTGCAGTCAGGGTGTGTTAAAGAGAGTAGAGATGGGTCTTGGTGGTCTTTTGTGCACTCATAGGCATCCAGAAGTACTGACAGATTTCCTGCCATCTCATGCAGGTTGTCATTCTCTGTTTGTTCCAGGCATGGAGCTTGTGGCAATGCCAGGAATTCTGAAGGTTGCGGTTGAGGGTAGTTAATGACTTGTGCCCATTAACAGGTGGTGTCCTCATCTGGTGATCCAGGGCATAGGAGTAGCAGAGTTCCATTCTGCAGCTGATGGAGTCTCTGGCTTGAGGTGCGATTCCCAGGGAAGTCTCCGTTTGCACCACTGAAAAAGAGTCAAGGAAGAAGTCAGTACCTGGTAAGTGGGATGTGCACCTTTCAGTGCACCTCTGCACTTAGGCACCTACAACAGCTGGATGACATTCTTCGGATCTCTGCCATGGCTACAGATATTCAGATATTCAGATTTTTAGTAGATAAGAAAAATTCACCTTGGCTTCCACATGACCTCTTCATCCAGTCATGCTGGGAAACCTGGATATGCACATAGATAGAAAGAAACTTTAATCTATTTGTTTGTGGGATTGTTCTTTTCGTCTCAACACTCTTGAGTTATGGCCAGGGCCAGGGCCAGGGCCAGGGCCAGGGCCAGGGTAATTGCAGAGGTAGAGCCATAGGCAGAGGCAGAGATAGTGTTAGAGGTAGAGGCAGGCTGATGTTTGTGAATTCAAGGCTAGCCTGATCAACATAGTTAGTTCCTGAACATGCAGGGTTATGGAGAGAGAACCTGTCTCAAGAAACTAAAAGCAAAGTTAGAAATCAATTGGTTATATTTCCTATGTGTCACCCTCTCAAAGAAGTGCCAAATGTCTCAGAGGCAATAGTGTGCATATCCCTGATAATATTGGAGCACAGAGTCTGCCAAAGTGTTGAATGTTCACAGACAGGCCAGAATGGAGCAACACATGGGCCAATCAAGAAATCCTGGCTGTAGTTGACAGATGGTCTCTCAGGGAAGTAAAGCATTTGATCCCAGAAAAAAAGAAACAGTTATTTGAGAGATGGTCCTAGAGAAGAGGAGGACATCTTTGCTGTTGCTACCCCAGTAAGAAGATTATTATGAGATTATTTAGAATTAGATAAAATACGTATATCATCAGAAAGAAGGCAACCCGGGTAGTACAGTGCAAAGAGAAAGACAGTCCTCCCTGATTTCTTCAAAGAGAGTGAGGACATATAATGGTTCAGATTGAGGAGGAATCAGGGAAATGCATAGAGAAATCCTAGATGCCATCCAAGGCCAACTAGAAAAGAAATGACAGCCACCCCTGAGAGACTTCAAAAAAAGGAATGCTATGGAATGCTGGAGAGGATGGAAAGATTTCCAGCCTGATTGGATGTCCTTGTGGAGGATCCTCCAAAAGCCAAAACCTGGCCCACCGCATGGTTCATATATGCCTTTCCAAAGAAAGAACTCAATATATTAGTGAGGTACTTGCCCTTCAGGGCTGACTGTAGCACCGTTTCAAGAATATTAGGGAACCAAGCATGGTGTCCAACAGCATGGCCATGGGTGAAGAAAGTGGGATGTTCGTTGAACGTGAAGTGTTTTCAGCCATAGAGAAAATGAAGCTAATTTGTTTGCAGTATGTGGATTCAACACAGGCTCATGAGATGGCTCAGTATATAAGAACACTTGCTTTTCTTACAGTATCCGCAGGCTTACTTCAGAACACCTCCTGGACGCTTTCAATCTCTCTTAATTCCAGACCTCAGAGGTCTGATGGCCTCTTCTGGCCTCTGTGGGCACTCCACACATGTGTTACACAGGAATTCAGGTGGAGGACATAGAAAGACACAAACACAAAATTAAGCATTAATGGGTGATTTCAAAGATGGATACAACTGAAGACAAAGAGTAATCAAATGATGCCCAAGTCAGGAAATTGGTCAACCTTGTCTATTTTCTCTTTATGGTGGATGCTTGATAGTGTGCACATATACTCTTGTATTTCATTTCATGAAATTTCAGGAGGAGCTCTGTCCCAGACTAGTAAATATTAAAGGGCTGGTGTGAGTGTTTCAAAATGGGAGGAAGTGTGGTAAGAACAGGAGTGTGTTTACTATCACAGAATACATTATAGGAAACACACCAAGATCAAAGAATTTTATTTTACCTAAAAGTAAAAGTCAAGGAGTATTATTGTATTACCACTACAGAGTTTGGCTAATTACTTTTACCTTACATAATACTACCATGGATTTATAACATATGATGTATTTATATAACATATATTACTACTTTGACGACATAAATGAATAACAGCTAAGGTACGAAGAAACCATCAAAACCCTCTATATATACTTACTCATGGATAAAATATAACAGACTTTAGTTTCTCCAGTCACCTTTAGTGTCTTCAGATATTTACAAGTAATGAAACTATGTTTGACCAATTATGTGTAAATCCTGGGATGTACATATTATTCACCTTAACTCAATGCGTACCTACATATCTACACTTATGTTCAAGGCTTTATATCCAATGTATGCATGTATATATGTCTCCTTATCTCACCTTCTCTATCTTGAAGAATACTGTGTTCCAAATGCTAGGCCAGCCCTTACATGACATAGCCAAAATATCTGGAAATATCCATATCCTTCTGCCTCTGAAGGAAGAGCTGTGGTTTTCCCAGAGAGTTGTACTTGGCGGCATTCTCTCTCTCCTGTTGAGCCCGCCTCTTCATGGTCTCCCTCTCTGGCCTCTGCTCTTCTGTGATGGGCTGTGAGATGACTGGCCCTGGAATGTGGACATTCCTCCATGGAATTGGTTGGTGGCTGAAGTCTTGCAGTAGATGTTGGATTTGAGGTTTGGGAGGTGATGGGGCCTTGTTCTTGTCAGCAGAGGCAAGCTGCCTCTGTAGTGAAGGGTGAGATGATGCCCTGTAGGATACTGGCCTAGAGACAGCTGTCTGAGGCCCAGTGCAAGACTGGATGGGGTTGGTTATGTTATCTCGTGTGGCACTGGTAGCAATTGGCAGAACTGGCTTGTCAGAGGCCATCAAAGAAGTGCTGGCAGGAGCTGGTTTAGATGGCTTGAGTGTGGTAGAGTGAGCTGAGATAGAATGAGGTCTCACAGGGTACAGTGCAGGGGCCCTGTGTGAAGCCAGGGAGAGAGGCTTTGTAGAAATAGGTCTTGCTTGTGGCATGTCCAGGGCTGGAAAAGCTAGAGGTACTAACTTGACCTTGCCAGGTGGGGGCAGCTTATACTGGGATGGAGATGGACGACCATCCCTGTAATCATTTCTCTCTGTTCTCTGAGCATTGCTTGGGGTTTTACCAGGGCCTCGGCCATTACATGGCACATCCAGAAGTGATGTGGTGGCTGGGCCTGTCCTGGGATCTTTGTTGCTTCTGAAGTTTGGCCGAGCCCGGGAGGAAGAGATGCCAGTTTTCTTCTCACTCTTCTTCCCCAGTGGATGAAAGACTTGCACGGATTCTAGCATGTGCATGCCAAGGTGAGTTCGAGGCTTTTTAAAGCTGTTGTGGCTGAGCTCAGGTGGATTCCTCTTCCTCTTGTTCTTTGGCATGGTGGTGTTTTCTTCTGCCTTGACTCTGTTCCTTGACTGCTTGAGCTCCTCTGTTTTCTTGCAGTTGTTTTCTCTGGATCTCTTGGTCTTGTCTTGCCCCGGAGCCCTTGCTCTGCTGGGCATGCTGGGTGTGGCATTCTGGGCTTTGTCCTCCAAGTTCTTAGGCATGTTGTCAATAGCCCCTTCACTGGACCCAGCACTGCCCACAGCCTCTTCTTCCTCCAGGTCCTGGAGCTGGATTCTGGCCTGAGGAGACACATCTAGCATCTCAGAGGCTTTCTGGCCATCCTTTCTCACTTGGTCCACAGGTACACTGATGGTGCTGGAGCTTTCTTGGACCTGATCCCTGCTGATGTCTTTGGATTGGGTTGCTGTGGGATCTTGGAATGGGTTCCTATCAGTGATTGAGTTGAAGAATCGGGGAAGGTGAATATCTGCCACAAGTGTAGTCATGTCTGCAAAGTCCATGCTGGAGCCCATCACACTCTGCAGCACCCCTGGCTCATCCTGACTAAGGCTGCTGCTTCCCAAGGTGGCATTGTCAGGAGAAAGCTTCTGTTTTAGGCTCCCTGAATCAGTGTAGTTCAGGGCCTGCTGCATGTTGGCATGTGCTAAAGGGAGAAGTGATGGGTCTTGGTTTTCTTTTATGCCCTCATAGGCATCCAGAGGAGTTGATAGATCATGTGTCATCAAATCCAAGTTGTTATTCTCTGTTTGTTCCAAGATTGGAGCAGGAGTCAAGGGCAGGAATTCTGAAGGACTGTCTATGGGGGCAGTTAATGACCAGTCCCCATGGACAGGTCTTGACTTCTGAACATCCTGCATGCTGGCATTGCAGAGGTCTAGACTCTGCAGCAGACAGAGTGTCTGGCCTGCAGCTGTCAATCCCAGGGTTGTCTCCATTTTCGCCACTGAAAAAGAGTCAAGGAAGAAGTCAGTGCCTGGTAAGTGAGGTGCTCCCCACTTTTTAGTGCTCCTCAGTACTCAGACCCCTACAGCAGTGGGGAAGTCATTCCTGTGAGCTCTGCTTGAGTAGCACAGGCGGCACCTGTGTTGGGAGACTTGTGACCACTCTCTTATTTCTAGTAACCATGTGATATCATCATTTCTCAGATGTTTGTGTTTTCCTCGGTGTTTGTGTGTCATGTGCATGCATAGTGATCATGGGGAGGTGACAGAATTCCCTGGGGTTGTGGTCCTCCCTTTCCTTTCCTTTTGTCTTTGAAAGAGTGACCCTCATTTCTGTGGAAGTTTGCTATCAGGCAGGTTGTCTGGTCCATAATTTTCAAGAACTTGCTCGTGTCTTGCAACTCTTGGCATTACTCAAATTCCCCCTGTTGCCTGAGTTTCTAAATGGGTTCGGGTATCCAAACCCAGTTTCTCACTCCTGCAAGGCAATCTTTTCAACAACTCTGGATTTCTTCCAGCTCCACATTTCACAGTCTTATTATTAATGATTTGAATATTGGTTTAAGAAGGTGAAATCTTTAGCTTGGGTTATCTTTGTAGTTTAGAACATATTCTAGTGATCATGTACAGCCTTGGCTCTCCTCTGAATAACCATAGCAAAAGAAAATTGGAGAGAGAGGGGGAATGAGAAGGGGAAGAGAGAGAGAGAGAGAGAGAGAGAGAGAGAGAGAGAGAGAGAGAGAGAGAGAGAGAGAGAGAGGAGAGAGAGAGAATTAGAGAGAAGCTTTGCCCAATTTAGCACTTGTACTCTGGTACACCAGGTATACTGGACTCTCAATACACTTATGGTTGAAAGAGAACAGCAGTGCCAGCACTTGGAATCACCAAGTAATACTTCTTCTAGGACAGATTTGGAATTGCAATGCTCTAGAATCAGAATTCAAGTGAGAGAAAATAAACAGAAAGGTCTTGGTGTCCTCTACAGCTCTGAGGAATAGATTAGGAAGGAGGCTATTGCTGTGAATGGTGCATGGGACTGATTAGCTAGGTCAGTGATGTGTGTGTCTGTTCTGGTGTCCTTGGACATGTCTTAATGGAGGATGGATACCACTCATTGCCCTGCTTGTCAGTCATTATAGAGACTGAAGATGGGGATGGTGAGCCAGGGCAAGGATGAGCTCTCAGGACTCCCATTTTTCCTCCCTGAGGACATCCACTTCTGAAAGTTTGAGCTGTGTCTGCTTTGAGTGCTGATCTCAGTCCTCCCTCCTGGCTCTACTCACCTTGAAGAATGGTGTCTGGCTTGTCTTGAGCAGGTGTGGCATAGTATGTGGCAGATGTGGAGAAGGGTGTTTGGACATTTGTTGACTGAATCTCCTTTGGCATCATCACCATCTCTGGTTGCAGGGCAGAGGCCTGACCCCCAGAGTAGGACACAGAGCCACAGGCCTGCAGGCACTGCCCGAGTTCTCCAGGCATCAGAGGGCCCAGGCTGTTGAATTCATTGTAATAGACCTGGCTTTCCTCCAGGTAGGAAGGTGCTAGGCTGTATCGTTGATTTGGTACCTGTGGTGGTGTGGCCTGAAAAAAGCTGGCAGAAAGTGTTGGATAGGAGAGAAATAAGGCATTGGGATCTAAAATATCATCGCCCTGGGCTGTCCCGGAGAAGGAGGAGAATGTGGTATTCTGATCAATGACAGTTACAGTTAAGTCCTGAAGTGCAGCTCCCCTCTGGTCAGTGTTTCCCATGGGACCACACTGGAGAACACCTGGATAGGAGAGTGGTGAGGCAGAAATCTGGCCCTGGTCAGTCAGCACAGTCACCATGGTTGTGCCAACTGGTAGGTAGGGGTAGGCACTGTCCATGAGCTGCTGGCAACAAGTGTTGGAGTCTGATGGCAACAGCCATGCTGCACTCACAGCTGGGGTGGAGACCCTGGAGAAGTTGCACACACTTCCTGCTAAGGTCATGGCATTCCTCAGCCCAGGCACAGAGGGCTGCAGGGCACATTCTTTTCCAAAGAAAGGTGCACTTTGGAAATTTTCTGTAGGAAGCAAGAGGAAAATGGGAACAGGGTGAGATGGAATCTGTGTGTCTTCCCTTGAAGATCTTTGTTATCTCCCATTTGTACAGTCTGGGAGATTCTGAGACCCATTTTCCCTCACATATCCCACACAAATGGTTCAGAATGATTCTTGGTAAAGGATAGGATGGCACCCATTTAGTGAGCTGCCTGTTCTTTCTGTGCTGGCATGGACTTCCTAGTTGATCCACGTTGACTCTTGCTCTAACCTAGACAACAGCCTTCTTTGCCCTGCTTTGTCTTGTTCTGATTCCTGCTGTGGCACTGCCTCACACCTGTGTCCCAGAACAGAAGTGTTTAAAGTAGGAGAACCTTAGGCAGCTTCTCATGCCTGTGACTTTGTTCTGTTCTGTGCAGACCTTCCTCAATGTAGACACAGAGAGAGTCTCTACCTAGATCTGTCTGGCCTTGAAATCACACAGACTGGCCTGTCTCTGCATCAGAGTGCTGGCATTGTAGGTTCTTTCCATGTCCACCAGGCTTGGTTCTACTCTGAGTTTTCTTAATGAAATGATGGATCAGGACTTTCATAGATAAGAACTGTATGTAGCTAAGAATCCCTTGTCTTCTAGCTCCTTCTGTTCCCCACTACTTTTTATGTAAGTCACTACTTGTTATTTTTTAATATAAATTCAGCACACATCCAATATGACTACATGAATACAACCTGCTGATAATATTTCATGTTGAGTGCCTATGTTTCAAGTGACAGTTTGGGATTTCTAATGTAGCATGGGGTTCATCTCTGAATAAGATTGTTTCTTAATTAAAAGTTGGTTACATGGATTCTTCAATGAACACTTCCACAGTAATTGTTAATTTCTAGTAACTCTCCTAGTTGGGAATCCTTGTGAGAATCTGTGCACACACTGGTGTGTCAGTTCTTGTCCAGAGAACAGCTGACTGTGGAGTAGCCAGCTCATGTTGATAACATCCAAACCTACCAAAAGATGAAGAGAATGCTGTGGAAGATGGGCTGGATAGAGGGTAAGAGCCAGGGACTATAGCCGGGCGGTGGTGGCGCACGCCTTTAATCCCAGCACTCGGGAGGCAGAGCCAGGCGGATCTCTGTGAGTTCGAGGCCAGCCTGGGCTACCAAGTGAGCTCCAGGAAAGGCGCAAAGCTACACAGAGAAACCCTGTCTCGAAAAACCAAAAAAAAAAAAAAAAAAAAACAAGAGCCAGGGACTAGAGCTGGACATTGTTTTCTATATGTGACAGGAAACCTTTACCTAGACTAATCTCAACAGTGTGGCTGCCTAATAATGGGTTGGGATATGAAAATGTCTTGTGCCTTTTTATTTACTCTGTGGTTATCTGTAACATTAGTTCCAAACTACCTTTGTGTACATCAAGGGTCATATCTGCAGTTTGTCTTCTTTTAGGTCCATATTTTCCTGCCTCAGTAAGAACCAAATCTAAATGTGACATTCAATTCCAGATATCTCTATCAGCATCAACAGTATACCCATTACACAAAAATTTAAAAGTTTAGTAAAAAATAAGGGAAAAGTGATCCCTTATTTTTTTAATGTTTTAAAATTTCTTTCCTTACCTGCCATCGTTGGGGGGATAGTATCAGCAACCCACAGTACAATGGAGCCAGAGAAATGTTTGTCCTTGTCTGATTAGCTGACCAGAGTGGCAAGTGTGTCCGGTATCAGACAGCACTTACTGGTCACTGGTCACAGGTGACCTGTGATGATCCAAATTTGTTTACAGGCATCACCCTGGCAACCCCAAGAACCTACCAGGGCTGGTAGGTTGGGTTGAAGGGCGAATGATGTCATAAACGGGGCAGCAGCCAATGGGAAGTTCGGATTCTGAGCTAACAGTTGGGATTGGTTGGAGAGGATGCCAGGAGACTAACAGTAGCCATGCAGGCTGAGGTGTGTGCTAGTGAGAGGAGGCAATCCTGGCATGGAAGTTTCCCTCTCAGGAGGTTTAGTTCAGGATAATGGCAGAGCTTCTTATAACATTCATCGATGAAGCTGTGTCTGTTGTTCCTATGAGGTGTCACCTTCCAGGAGTGAGCATACACTGTACATCCAGTCAGTCCCCTTGGGCAGGAAGGAGAGGTTGGCATGGGAGGAGGGACCTCAGTTGAGAAACTGTATCTGTTGATCTGGTTTATGAGCCATCATCATCAGCCCATGACCCAAGGAAGAGATCAAAGGGCTCCATTGTGACTGTGTTAAAGGACAGAGTTGAGTGTATTGAGAGCACTTTGGATGATGAACTCTAAGAATAATCTCTTTGGGTTTCTTCTCCTAGATGCCTTCCTTATTCTGTGTGGCCCCAGGCAAGACTCACATCTCTCTTCTCTGCTTTTCATTGCTTCTTGGTAGGGTTTGATTCTTGGACTAAGGTGAACCTGTATCCTTAATATGGTGGGAAGTATCATGGTGAACTTCCAGAAGCAGTGATCTTCTGGTCATCGTGAAGATGCTTGTAATTGGATGCTGCTGGTTGTAGCACGCACTTGAGGGGTAACCTCTGTTGTTTGGGTGCTCATCTTGTGTCTCACTCTGGTGTCAGACACATGGGCATTCTTTGTATCTTGCCTCCCTTCTTACAGTATTGAGGTTGTTAGTCATTGAGTCTGGCCACCTTCTCTCTTCATCCACAAGTATAATGAGTGTGACAGTTACTGAACCTTCTTCCTCCTGGCAACAGTCTCTACAGAATCCTGGGCTCTAGCATTCTATGCCATGCTTTTTTCTGAGAAAGGTCTAAATATGGACTGGAACACCTTGAGCAGGAAGGCATTTGTTGGTATGTGGCGGTGGGTTACATGAAAAAAGCAATGTAGGTGTTTTTGTAAGTGTGGCAGCTGGTTGGAAAGGGATCCTGGCTGTTGGGAACCAAGGAATAGCACAAAGTTGACTTAAGCATAGTCGCTTACCTCCCTGCTCCAGGGAAAGTTTTCCCCAATGAAACCACTTTGCTCTGTTAGGGGAAGGTTTCCCCAGGGAAAGTGTTAACACTTCTGCTCTGCTCTGCTCCTGTGTGTCTACTGTTCCCCTTCTGCTCTGCTCCCTTCTGACAAAAGAAGGTCTCACCCAAACCCCATTCAAGAGATTTATTATAGGGGAAGAATCCAGGAGGGTGGCTGCCTCTTCCAGGAAGAAAAAGAGGCAGTTACCAAATGAACAGGTACAGGGCTTATGTAGGGCTTCTTACTGGGGGAATTTTTCCAGGTTGAAGCATTGCAGGGTAAGAATTGATCAGATTCCAATCCCTGAGTTTGGACAAACCCAGAGATTGGTTCAATTATGTTTTGTAGGTTTTTCTGCTCAGGGATTGGTTGGTTTTTGTGCTGAGTGGGTCAGGGGCAGAGTGTGTTTCTTTGATTTTGGTTTCAGGGCCAAAGTGTGTTTCTTTCACAGGCCCCCCCCCTTTTTTTTACCATTTTCACCCTGGTTTCGGGGGTAGGGAGGGTTTCTTTGGCTGGTTCTTTTATCCTACAATTTTATCCTACAATTTTGCTTTATATTTGAAAAAAGAACAACCCATTTCCCATCTCAGTGTATAACACAGACAGGAATATGGTATTTTGTTTAAATATGGGTAAATCTTGTGTGTTTCCTCACTTTGGTTTAGGTTGTTATTCTCCTTGGGCACTCACTGGTGGGTTCATAGACTGTCTCATGGCATGGGTGTAGTGTGCATTTATATACCTTTCTTATTCTAACTGCCTCAAGAAGCACTACTATGACAGTGTCTGTCTGTTAGTCCTCATTGAAAATGACCCTGGAGCCTGTTTAGCCCTCCTCCTGCATTCACATGAGCTGTCAGTACTTTCCCTTGGGACCTCTTTTACACTGAGCTAGTGCTGTAGCTTGCAGCTACACGCCCAGCTCAGTAGAACTGTTCCTCCATGCAGATTGTTTCATGTTTTGTAGTGATTGGCAAAGCTCTGCAATAAGATTATATTTTCTCATAGGCCTGTAGGCTGCCTTTGTCTTTCACCCTTCCAGTTTCCTTCATGACTGACCACTTGTCAGATAATGTGACACATTCCAAGTGGCAATGACTGAAATTTGGAAGGTTCATCCAGGCTCCTGGTTGTAGACCATTCTGAAAAAAAAGTGTGTTCTTGTAGCAGCATAGACCAAGGTGAGTAGAACATCACTGGGCCTGTGTTACTGAGAAGTCTTAGAGGGGAGCAAAAGTGAGAGATCCATAGATATGAGAGATGGACGGATAGATAGATAGATAGTTTGTTAGAACTATGTTCTGTGTTAAATTCCCATTATTTCAGTGTTTTCTATTTTTTTAACATTTGCACATTATTTTTCTTTCAGTGTCATAATGAACTTATTTTCTCTAACAACCTAGAGTGGTTTGAGTTTCTGAACCCTCTACTCCTTCTAATTCTTTTCCAAGTCCCAACTTGTCAGTTCCTACTATCTTTCTGTTGCTTGTAGAAAAGAAAAGGCTTTCAAGAGGTAACACATAAATATGGTAAAATAAAACTTTGGGCCAGGATCTCCAGGAAAATAAATGTAAGTTAAATAATTTGAAAGATGGTATCCTGCATGGGTGAAAAATGGCACTTCCTGAAAACATATTCCTGCTAAATGCTAATGGCTAAGATGGGGCTTAAGCCTCAGAAGATGTTGGCCAAGAATGTCCTTACGACTTCCCAGATTATGAAAACAATTTTATTCCCATTTAAGTTATGAGACAAACGTAGAATCGCACCAAACTGATTGAGTAGCAGGCTATGAAGGAGTCAGATTATCCCCAAGCTGGAACCCCCTCCTGATAGCAGCCTGGCTTTCATAGACCAAGCCAGGCTCTTCCATCATTTTCGGGGAGAATTGTCTGGATTTGTGCTATTAGGATGTCAGCTGTCTCTCCCACATATTAAAATGTCAAGAGAGATGTATACACTGGTAAAGAGAAAGCAGAGTTGATAGCTATAATTTAAACAACTCTCCAATTTGATATGTGTACACCTGCACAGAACAAAAATTCGTGTCGTGTACTGCAACCCACCACAAAATCTCCAGTGATGGAGGAGTTCCAGGTCTAGAGAGAAGACAACTGCTATTGTTTTGTTGACTAGAATGATTGGTGTTTACATTTCCCTTCTAAACCCTTGTGGTTTTGCAGGAGATTAATGTAGTTTCAGGTTCAGCTGTAACTGTTACAGTCTGACTCTTTGCTGGCCTTCCCTTGGCATTGTTTCTGTTGCTGCTGGAGAGAGTTGTCATTATTTAGGCTGCTGAGACTCAGTGGCTGCTGTTGTGGTGAGATAGCCGGCTGGTACTCAGAAATGGATCATGCACAAAGTAGTCCTTTCAAAGCTCAGGGATTGTCCTGCCAGTAGGAGTCCAGTGGAATTGAGAGCTAGAGCAGTAGAGTAGTGTTGGGAACCCAAAAATGGATGACTGTGCCTTGACCTTTCTTGCTTGGATGATCTGGCATGACTACACCCTTGACAAATGTCACTATCTTACAAAAATACTAGTTCCCGGAAAAAAAACACAAAATGTACTTTTAGAATAACTTCCTGAAACATGTTCAGGTTGGAAGGTTGTACAAACTTTGGACCAAAGAGACTTCACCCTGATCCTATTCTTCAGAAATTTTCCATCACCCCCCTTCCCCTATTCACTTCTCCTATCCCCCAGTATATATAAGCCTGCCTTCCCTTGCAATAAACGAGACCTTGACACGACTCAGACTGACTCTGTTTTTCTTTATGCGCCTGGTCTCCTTTCTCTCTCGCCCACATTGGTTTTTCAGGAGGTGCCTCCTCGGGTCCTACCTAATAACCTGTCCTGCTGGATGGGTCGAGTGGTGCCTGAATGTGGGCCTCGAGGCACAGTGACCTACTGGACAACAGATTACGACAGAGCTCCATACTGCGCAGGGTAGAGACACCTGGACCGCATCACTCGTGCCACATGGGAAGCCGGGGTAAATACAGTTGTCCCATAACCATGGGCAAGAACTTATTTAAAGAGGCTCTTTTTGTTAAAGAATTGAAAGGCAACCTTAGGGAGAGAGGAATAATAATTAAAAAAAAGGATCTGATAAAATTCTTCCAATTTGTGGAGGAAAAATGCCCCTCGTTGGTGATTAACGGCCCATGGATTCACCCTCTGACTTGGAACAAGGTTGGAAAAGATATTAACAAATTGCTCAGAGACGGGGAAAACATCCCCGACGCCGTTTTTAGTTTTGTTTTTTTTAATGTATATTTTATTTTACAATACCATTCAGTTCTACATATCAGCCATGGGTTCCCCTATTCTCCCCCCTCCCACCCCCTCCCCTTACCCCCAGCCTACCCCCCATTCCCACCTCCTTCAGGACAAGTCCTCCCCCAAGGACTGCAATCAACCTGGTAGACTCAGTCCAGGCAGGTCCAGTCTCTTCCTCCCAGACTGAGCCAGGTGTCCCTGCATAAGCTCCAGGTTTCAAACAGTCAACTCATGCAATGAGAACAGGACTTGGTCCCACTGCCTAGTTGCCTCCCAAACTGATCAAGCCAATCAACTGTCTCACCTATTCAGAGGGCCTGATCCAGCTGGGGGCCTCTAAACCTTTGGTTCATAGTTCATGTGTTTCCATTCATTTGGCTATTTTTTTCAATAATTGAGTAAAACTGAAATTTATTATAAGCCACAGTCATCCTAGGGTCCTCCATGCTATATATATAGCCTCTATGGTTCTATGGGTTGTGGTCTGATTGTTCTTTATTTTATATCTAGAATCCACCTATGAGTGAGTACATACCATGACTGTCTTTCTGGGTTTGGGTTACCTCACTCAGGATGATTTTTTCTAGTTCCATCCATTTGCCTGCAAATTTCATGCTTTCATTGTTTTTCTCTGCTGAGTAGTACTCCATTGTGTATATGTACCACATTTTTTTCATCCATTCTTCCGTTGTTGGGCATCTAGGTTGTTTCCAGGTTCTGGCTATTACAAATAGTGCTGCTATGAACATAGCTGAACATGTATCTTTATGGTATGAATCAGCATTCCTTGGGTATATGCCCAAGAGTGGGATGGCTGGGTCTTGAGGTAGTTCGATTCCTAATTTTCTGAGAAACCGCCATACTGATTTCCACAGTGTTTGTACAAGTTTACATTCCCACCAACAGTGGAGGAGTGTTCCCTTTGCTCCACATCCTCTCCAACATTGGTTGTCATTGGTGTTTTTGATCGTAGCCATTCTAACAGGTGTAAGGTGATATCTCAGAGTCGTTTTGATTTGCATTTCTCTGATGATTAAGGATGTTGAGCATTTCTTTAAATGTCTTTCAGCCATTTGTAGTTCCTGTTTTGTGAATTCTCTGTTTAGCTCTTTAGCCCATTTTTTAATTGGACTGTTCAGTACTTTGATGTCTAGTTTCTTGAGTTCTTTATATATTGTGGAGATCAATCCTCTGTCAGATGTGGGGTTGGTGAAGATCTTTTCCCATTCTGTTGGCTGTCTTTTTGTCTTATTGACTGTGTCTTTTGCCCTGCAAAACTTCTCGTTTCGAGAGTTCCTATTTATTAATTGTTGTGCTCAAGGTCTGTGCTGTTGGTGTTTTATTTAGGAAATGGTCTCCGGTGCCAATGCGTTCAAGAGTGCTTCCTATTTTCTTTTCTATTAAGTTTAGTGTAACTGGATTTATGTTTAGGTCTTTGATCCACTTGGACTTGAATTTTGTGCATGGTGACAGATATGGAACTATTTGTAATCTCTTACATATTGACATTCAGTTATGCCAGCACCATTTGTTGAAGATACTTTCTTTTTTCCTTTGTATAGTTTTGGCTCCTTTGTCAAAAACCATGTGTTCATATGTGCATGGTTTAATGTCAGGGTCTTCAATTCGATTCCATTGGTCCGTATGTCGGTTTTTATACCAGTACCAAACTGTTTTTATTACTATAGCTCTATAGTAAAGTTTGAGGTCAGGGAAGGTGATGCCTCCAAGGGTTGCTTTATTGTATAGGATTCTTTTAGCTATTATTTGTTTTTCCATATAAAGTTGAGTATTTTTCTTTCCAAGTCTGTGAAGAATTGTGTTGGGATTTTGATGGGGATTGCATTGAATCTGTAGATTGCTTTTGGTAAGATTGCCATTTTTACTATGTTAATCCTACCTATCCATGAGCATCGGAGATCCTTCCATTTTCTGATATCTTCTTCAATTTCTTTCTTTAGAGATTTAAAGTTCTTATCAAAAAGGTCCTTCACTTGTTTAGTTAGTGTTATCCCAAGGTATTTTATATTATTTGTGGCTATTGTAAAGGGTGATGTTTCTCTGACTTCTTTCTCAGCCCTTTTATCATTTGTGTATAGGAGGGCTACTGATTTTTTTGAGTTGATCTTGTATCCTGCCACTTTACTGAAAGAGTATTAGCTGTAGGAGTTCCCTGGTAGAGTTTTTGGGGTCACTTATGTATACTATCATATCATCTGCAAATAGTGAAAGTTTGACTTCTTCCTTGCCAATTTGTATCCCTTTGATCTCCTTTTGTTGTCTTATTGCCCTAGCTAGAACTTCTAGTACTATATTGAATAAATATGGGGAGAGTGGACAGCCTTGTCTTGTTCCTGAAAATTTAGTGGTATCGCTTTGAGTTTCTCTCCATTTAATTTGATGTTTACTCTTGGCTTGCTATAAATTGCTTTTATTATGTTTAGAAATGTTCCTTGTATTCCTGATCTTTTTAAGACCTTTATCATGAAGGGGTGTTGGATTTTGTCAAAGGCTTTTTCAGCATCTAAGGAGATGATCATGTGGTTTTTTTTCTTTCAGTTTGTTTATATGGTGTATTACATTGACTGATTTTCCTATGTTGAACCATCCTTGCATCCCTGGAATGAATCCTACTTGGTCGTGATGGATGATTGTTTTGATGTATTCTTGGATTCTGTTTGCCAATATTTTGTTGAGTATTTTTGCATCAATGTTCATGAGGGAGATTGGTCTGTAGTTCTCATTCTTTGTTGCATCTTTGTGTGGTTTGGGTATCAGGCTAATTGTAGCCTCATAAAAAGAGTTCAGTAGTGTTCCTTCTGTTTCTATTGTGTAGAACACTTTGAAAGGATTGGTATTAGTTCTTCTTTGAAAGTCTGGTAGAATTCTGCACTGAAACCATCTGGTCCTGGGCTTTGTTTGGTTGGGAGACTTTTGATGACTGTTTCTATTTCTTTAGGAGTTATTGGTCTATTTAAATGGTTTATCTGATCTTGATTTAATTTTGGTATGTGGTATTTATCCAGAAAATTGTCAATTTCTTCCTGGTTTTCCATTTTTGTGGAGTACAAGTTTTTGAAGTATGAGCTGATGATTCTCTTGATTTCCTCGTTGTCTGTTGTTATGTCTCTCTTTTCATTTCTGATTTTGTGAATTTGGGTACTCTCTCTTTGCCTTTTGTTTAATTTGGCTAGGGGTTTGTCTATCTTGTTGATTTTTTCAAAGAGCCAACTCTTTGTTTCATTGATTTTTTTGTATTGTTCTCTTGTTTTCTATTTTGTTGATTTCAGCCCTCAATTTGATTATTTCCTGGCGTCTATTTCTCCTGGGTGAGTTTGTTTCTTTTTGTTCTAGTGCTTTCAGTTGTGCTGTTAATTCATTGGTATGGGATTGCTCCATCTTCCTCATGTGTGCATTTAGAGCTATGAATTTTCCTCTTAGCACTGCTTTCATAGTGTCCCATAAATTTGGGTATGTTGTACTTTCATTTCCATTGAATTCTAGGAACTCTTTAATTTCTTTCTTTATTTCTTCCTTGACCCATTGATGTTTCAGGTGGGCATTATTCAGTTTCCATGAGTTTGTGTGTTTTCTACAATTTTTGTTGTTGTTGAGGTCTAACTTTAAGGCATGGTGGTCTGATAAGATACAGGAGGTTATTCCAATTTTTGTTTGTATCTGTTGAGATTTGTTTTGTGGCCAAGCATGTGGTCAATTTTTGAGAAGGTTCCATGGGGTGCTGAGAAGAAGGTATATTCTTTTGTGTTAGGATGTAATATTCTGTTAGATATCTATTAGGTCCATTTGAGTCATAACATCTGTTAGGTCCTTTATTTCTTTGTTAAGTTTCAGTCTGGTAGATCTATCTTTTGGTGAGAGTGGTGTGTTAAAATCTCCCACTACTAATGTGTGGGGTTTGATGTGCATTTTAAACTTTAGTAGTGTTTCTTTTATGAATGTCGGTGCTTTTGTATTTGGAGCATAAATGTTTAGAATCGAGACTTCATCTTGGTGGATTTTTCCCGTGATAAATATGTAATGTCCATCCTTATCTCTTTTGATTGATTTTAGTTTGAAGTCTATTTTATTTGATATTAGGATAGCCTCACCAGCTTGTTTCTTAGGTCCATTTGCTTGGAAAGCCTTTTCCCAGCCCTCTACTCGGAGGTAGTGTCTGTCTTTGAAGTTAAGGTGTGTTCCTTGTATGCAGTAGATGGATGGGTCCTGTTTTCTTATCCATTCTGTTAGCCTGTGTCTTTTTATAGGTGAGTTGAGACCATTGATATTGGTGGATATTAATGACTAGTGATTGTTAATTCCTGTTATTTTTTTGTGGTTGTGTTGGTTGTCCTTCTGTGGTGTATGTTGGTGTAGGATTATCTATTGCTTGATTTTTCATGGATGTGTTTAGCTTTTTTGGGTTGGATTTTCCCTTCTAGTGCTTTCTGTAGGGCTGGGTTTGTAGACAGGTATTGATTAAATCTGGTTTTATCCTGGAATATTTTCTTTACTCCGCCTATGGTGATTGAGAGTTTTGCTGGGTATAATAGTCTGGGTTGGCATCCGTGGTCTCTTAGTGTCTGCATGAGGTTTGTCCATGATCTTCTAGCTTTCATAGTCTCTATTGAGTAGTCTGGTGTTATTCTGATGGGTTTGCCTTTATATGTTACTTGGTCTTTTTCCTTTGCGGCTCTTAATATTTTTTCTTTGTTCTGTGTGTTTAGTGTTTTGATTATTATGTGGAGAGGGGGCTTTTTTTTTTTTTTGGATCCAGCCTATTCGGTGTTCTGTAAGCTTCTTGTATCTTCATAGGTATTTCTTTCTTTAGGTTAAGAAAGTTTTCTTCTATGATTTTGTTGAATATATTTTCTGTGCCTTTGAGTTGGTATTCTTCTCCTTCTTCTATCCCTATTATTCTTAGGTTTGGTCTTTTCATGGTGTCCCAAATTTCCTGGACGTTTTGTGTTACGACTTTTTTGTCTTTAATGTTTTCTTTGACTGACGCATCCTTTTTCTCTATCGTGTCTTCAGTGTCAGAGATTCTCTGTTCCATCTCTTGCAATCGGTTGGTTATGCTTGTTTCAGTAGTTCCTGTTCGTTTAGTCAGGATTTCTATTTCCAGCATTCCCTCAGCATGTGTTTTCTTTATTGTTTCAAATTTATTTTTCAGATCTTGGAATGTTTCTTTCATCTGTTTAATTGCTTTTTCTTGGCTTTCTTTGATTTCTTCCCATTTTTTTTGTTCGTTTTTTCTTCCATTTCTTTAAGGGAGTTTTTTATTTCCTCTTTAATGGAGTTTTTCATTTCCTCTTTAAGGAAAGTTTTTATTTCCTCTTTGAGGGAATGTTTTATTTCTTCTTTAAGGGCCTCTATCATCTTCTTAAAGTCATTTTTAGGGTTGATTACTTCTGTTTCTTCTGTCCTGGTATGTTCAGATATTGCAGGTGTAGAATCACTAAGTTCTGATGTTGCCATATAGGTCTTTATGTTGTTGCCTCTATTTTTACACTGGCATCTACTCATCTCTTCCTCTGTGCAGTGCAAGTGGTGTCTGTGTCTGAGAGTGCCTCTCTTGTTCTAATTTTTAGTCTTGGTTTAGTAGGGGTTCTTGGTTAAATTGGTGCTATTGGGCTATTTCTTCAGGGGCAGCTGATTTCAGTCGGTGAAGTATATACTTATGATTCTGGTGATCTGATTTGGTGGCTGGGTAGCGCCTTCTTCTGTGTTCCCAGGTCACACTTTGTTCATTTGTCAACTCCTCAGCTGATCTTGTTTATTCAGACTTCAAACTGTAGGCATTTGAATCCTCTCCCAGATGGGTTTCAGCTGAGCAGGGTAGTCTCACCAACACCTCCAAGTTGTTGGGTTCCACAGGATCAGCAGCTGGGCCCTGGGTTGTCCTCAGACAGAGTGTTCAAATTTGTTCTGGTTCTGTCCTATGGAGATAGCTTCTTCCGCTGGTGTTGGGGTTAGAGGCATCCCTGTTCCAAGCTGCGTCTGCTTGTCTCCGTCCCTGGGCCTGTCTACCTCTGCGGTCTGCCGCCAGGCCTGTATGTCTCTGCCGGCTGCCGATGCAGGCCTACCTACCATTGCTTGTCACTGCTGCTGGGCCCATTTACCTCTGCGGGCCGCCACCGGGCCTGAATGTTTCTGTTGGCCGCCGCCGCCATGCTTGTCTACCTCCGCGGGCCTGTGCCACAGGCCTACCTGCATCTGCCTGTCTCCGCCACTGGGCCTGTCTACCCGTTTTTAGTTTTTATGGTGTGATTAGAGATATTTTAAAGAAAACAGAGGGAGTCGAACATGTTTCACATTTATTAGCCCTTGTGGAGGAGTTTCTCTCAGACTCCCCTGCCTGAAGCCCGATAATGAGTCTGGAGCCAAGGTGGCCACTTCACCAAAAACTGAAAGTAAAACAAGAACGGCCGCTTCTCCCCTGATGGCGACTCTTGCTCTTGGGAGCAGAGGAGCCCTTCTGTATAGAAGCTTAATAAATCCTCCTGCTATTGCATCAACTGGACTGGAGTCTGGGATCTTGGGGCGCCCACTTGAGACCCTAAACTTTGGGGTCCAACATTGGAGGTTCCACCGAGATTGGGGTGCCCCCCGGAACCCCTCTCTGCCAGTTGGAGGTAAACATGAGCTCGATCTCTTTTATGTTATTGTGTCTTGTCTTTTGTCTGGTTGATTTGGCATTTGTATTTGGTGCCTGCAGAAGTGTGCAGTACTTGTGTCTGGGACTTATGTGGGAGAGCAGACGTGCTCAATGGTCCCTGGGTCCCCACTCTGGAGGTCTCCTCCAGAATGATCTGAAGAAGGAGATGAGTCTCTCCTTCCCTGGGGGAGGGAGGCTGTTCACAGCAGCCTCTCCCATTTTAATTTTAATTTGTACTTTGTACTTTTGTAGCTGAATCAAGTATCGCGTGGACTGTGTCTGTCCTTGTCTTTTTTTTTTTTTGGAGTCTGTCTTTTGCCTCTACCTTTCTCTCTCCATATGGGGCAACAACTAACTACCCCCCCTAAGTTTGACTTCAGATAACTGGAAGGATGTCCTCGATTAGGCTCGCAATTCCTCTCTGGAAGTCAAGAAAAAGAAATGGATCACCTTCTGTTCCTCGGAATGGCTGGTCTTTGGGGTCAGCTGGCTGGGGGATGAGACTTTTAACACTGACATCATTTCACAGGTGAAGGCTCAGATCTTTGACCAAGGACCAGACCAGCACCCAAACCAAGTGCCTTATATTTCGGTCTGGGAAAGTTTAGCTAGAGACCCACCTGTCTGGGTGAAGCCGTTTCTCACTGCTTCACCTGCCCCAGCACCAGACCTCCCCCTCTCCCTTCTCAAACTCCCTTATACCTTTACCCTCAGCTCCACAGCCTTCAGCTCAGGCTGCTCCTCAACCGTTTCCCAGCTCTCCTACTTTCTCCCTTTACCCCCTTAAGGAAATCCAACATGAATCTAAAGAAAAGAAACCCCCAGGCCTTCCAGAGGACCAGGGAGACTAATGATAAAATCACACCACCACCCCCTTGCGCCGATCTGCCCACCAGCGCAGGAAAAAAAAATCCTCCAAAATGGCTCCGGACACTGGCTAGGCAGCCTGTGAGCAATGGAGCAGAGCGGAGCTGGCAGGAGTCAGCTGGAGCCTTGAGGAGCTCAGAATGTGGGGGCTGTTGGAGATATAACTGCCCTACCAGGATCACAGCTGACAGGTCTGTGGGCCCAGTCGGGGCATGGAATCTCCCATGCTGTTGGACGGGACTCCCAAGACCTTCCCTGGTAGCTAAAACCTGATCAGAATCTGGCTCCAAGAATGGAATGTCACTCCCTATATGAGGTTAAACTACAGTTTCTTGTCTGAGGTACAGTACAGATGCAAATTTGGATTTCTAGATTACTGAGAAAAATCACAAGAAAGACTTTGATATAAAAGGTTATAGAAGGCCAGTAAACTGTTATGGTTTCTTATACCTGCAAATACTGAATTTAAAAGTTAATTCTGGTTGGTTTTCATCTTAAAATGGCTAATGATTCTGCAAACTGTTTAGGTGTATATATGAACAGGTATGTGACTTGAAAATGTAAGCAAGCTTTCACTGTATGTATGTATGTATGTATGTATGTATGTAACTTGGATCCAACTGTGTATATGTATGCAAGTAATTATTGCTTTTAAAAAATATATGTAACACCTAAGTACTTATGTTTTTACCAAGTGTTCAACAAGAAGTTTCTAGGAAATTTAAATAGACAACAACATATGTTTAATAAATAATATATTTGATAAATATTAAAGCTACACATCAATGCTTTTACACAGGAATATACATTGCTCTGACAGCTAAACTTTGTAATTTAAGATTTACCCATGTAAAATGATAATGATTTTAAAGACATAAAAGGGTCATAGGAAACAGCTGAGGTTTGCAAATATATGGCAGGACTAAAGTTTCAAAAAGAGTCTGGTGGACCTTAGCAGTTTTAAAATTGCCAATGTCAGGTGATGATCACCGAAAGCACCAGCCATAATAAAATAGAACAGACAGACTATGTATGTGCTGCCAAAGGTAGCGTCAAAGAAATCATCCAAGCCTCTGAATGAAAGAACCAAAAAGATTATAAATGAGTCCCAGATATTAAACTTTGGGACTGTTTGTACTCTGGAGCTTGGTTTTACTTTATGCCATGTTTTCTCCCCCTTAAAGTACATTTGTAAGATCTTAATCTTTCAGAAACAGTTTTTATAGTTAAAAACCAATGAGTTAAAAATGTTTCTCCTTACCCAAGGTACATTCAGGCTTAAGAATGTTGTCTAGCCTCCTTGTATTTGCTAAGTTTGTTAAGCTTAAGTTATTTGGATAAGCTGATACATATATATGTCTTATATTGATATTTTGTTTTGGCCTCTTTACTGAACCTGTATTTGATGCTAGAGGAAGCTTCAACTTAAAAGCATTGTTTTTAGTAGTCAGTCATGAATAATCAAATTTCTTTTTAATTGTAGTCAGGATAAATAAGTACTGATATAATATTACAGAAATAAGTTTACTCATTTATTCAGTCCCTTGTATATGTTTTCAGGGTTGAGCTTGAAACAAATATTTGGAAACAGAGTTTGTCTATTCACACATCTGGACAGCCCTTATGCTTCAGAGTTCTGCAGAATATGGCATTTAAATGTTGATCTAAAAGTTTATTTTATCAGTCAGGCTTCCAGATCCTAGCAGTGACCCAAGGTCTCTGACAAGATTACGTACGAGGCACCACAATACCTCTGCCTGGATTATGACAATGCTGACCACAGGGCAAGATGCCCCAGTGCAAAGCCTGCTGCCAGGACCTAGCCCAGACTGTGTCTCAAAGGATCAAAAGAGTCATAAAAACCTAGACCCACTTCACAGAGGTCGAAAGGACCCCAGATAAATATTCCTAAAGATGGTATTTTTCCTCTCTCCTGGTCTTGGGACTACTGCTTTTTCCATTACTAAGGGTATGGACCTAAGGGTTCCAAATAAATTCATAAATTTTAACTTCTGTACCTAGCTTAAATATGTCTCAACAGATTTCTACTTGGCTGGCAGACACCTCTAAGTTTCAGTTGCTGACTCCACTGCTCCAGATGACTGTGGGCTCCGGACATGCTAAAGGCTAACGTGGACCAGCCCAGCTAACATGATTCTTCTCTGTCCCTATGGGGTCAGGCAGCTACATGCTACTGACAAATGCCCCCTTCCCAGTCTTTGACCAGCTTTTCAGCATTTTGGGGGAGAGACCCTGATAGTGACGCCCCAATGCCAGCTCGAAGAAGTTCCAGAAGAGAGTACATCGTCCCATTTTCCTTGTTCAGAAAAGGCTGAAATGCTGGGTCAAAAGAAAACTCCCTGACATAGAAACAAGATGGCTAATTATACATGGACTATGCATGGCCATTACAGGCCATGAGTTACTAAAATAGGCCATGAGTTACTAAATGTAATACCATAATTTTAAGATTAAAATTTGCCAAAAGGAAAATGGGTGAATGAAAGATTCTAGCCCTTCAGGCTTACACCCCCAAGCCTCAGGAAAAGAGAAACTTCAAGCACCAGGAAATGAGAAACTAAAATTCTAGTTCCAAGGGCAACCTGACTCAGGCACTACTCAATCACCCCTGCCAAAATGTAACAATGTAAAGTGATTTCTGTTAAGAGATGTGCTCAACTGTGACTGGGATAGTTGCAGATGTTCCAGGAAGGACCACCATGACCTGTGTGTAAACTCCACTCCTGCCTTGATACCCCCCCCCCGGAGGTTTCAGGGAAAATGTACCTGTTGACGTAACTGTACTCCTCTGTGATCGATCTGTACCCAGACCATGATCTTGTCAAACGAAATTGTATGGGAATTGTAACCTTATGGGTTTTGTGGGTTTTTCCTTTATAAACCTTTATGGGGCTGCAGTAAAATGCGGCTCTTGCTCTTAGGAGCAGGGTTTGCCCTTCTATATAGAAGCTTTAATAAATCCCCTTGGCTTTCTACCCTGATCCCCACCCTCCTGGCCCCCCTGATTATTTTCCTTCTCCTCCTCACCTTTGGTCCTTGGGCTTTTCAATGGCTAACACAATTCAATAAAAATCAGATCTATTCAGCTCTATCAAAAACCGTTTCAGTACACTACTATCTGTGGTAGAATTCTAATTGTACTGAAATGTGATTTTGATTGTATGTTAATAAATAAAGTTGCCCGGGGGTCAGAGCTATTAGAGCCATAGAAAGAGCATGGCGGTGGTGGCACACACCTTTAATCCCATAGATCTCTGTGTGTTCAGGGATACAGCCAGCATTGGAGACATATGCCTTTAAGACCTAGAGGGCTGTACATACAGACAGTGATGAGGCAGTCACGTGTTTGGGTTTACAACCAATGAGAAGGCAGAATGACTTTGAAACGACTGACACACAAGGAAATAGCTCTCTTTCGGGAAGCATGGACACAGCAGGAGGAAGGGTGAGATTTTAGCTCTGAGCTCTGACCTCTTGGCTTTCTCTTTTACATTGTTTCTGTGTTTCTTATTTAATAAGACTGTTGGTTACATCAACATCTGGCGACCAACGTGACAAGAATCCATTAAAAACCGCTTGGCTTGGAGGCAGGTCCGCTCTCCTGCAAGGGCGGCAGGCCGGGCAGTCGGCTTCCTAGTCCGAGCGGCGGCCCCCTAGTCCGAGCGGTTGGCTTCCTAGCCCGGGCCCAGGTCTGCTTGGCCTCAGGCTGGACTA
This sequence comes from Peromyscus maniculatus bairdii, assembly GCF_049852395.1. Taxonomy (NCBI): domain Eukaryota; kingdom Metazoa; phylum Chordata; class Mammalia; order Rodentia; family Cricetidae; genus Peromyscus; species Peromyscus maniculatus. The sequence goes on from NC_134852.1 coordinate 38,823,181, forward strand.
ACTGAGCTGCTTGCTTAAAGCCGGTACTACAGACAACTCAGACCTGCCCTGCCAAACAGGACCCTGCCTGTAAAGCCAACGCACATGGTCGTGGTCGGAGCTTAAGGAAGCCAGACCCAAGCCTTGACTCGGCACAAGAGGGCTGGATTTAAGCTTTAGCTTTAGCTGGCTATGCTTTCTTGTGCGTTCTCTCTCTCTCTCTCTCTCTCTCTCTCTGTCTCTCTCTCTCTCTGGATTTACACTAGGTGGCTGGTTTGAAAATCCCCTCGGATTTCTACTGTTCTACGCAGATTTGGTAAGTCATAACATATCAGAAATTTTAAAGGAAACTATCAAAAAGAGAATTTTTTTCACATTAAAAAGAAAATGAGTTTTATGTGTACATTGGAAGAAAATTGGGTTTTTGTTTGAAATTTCAGGCAGTCTGACAATGGAACAACTATATGAGAAGATTAATGTTGATTGAATTATGCAGTTTATTACCATGCTTATCCTCATTTTAATATTTAAAAAGATAGTCAATTTAAGTGCCAGGATGACAGCTTTAGAACAACTTGTAAAACCTGTAAAAATTCAGACAGAAGAAATTAACAGCGAAGTTGTTTCAAGTTTGGATCATAAGGTTATAGAAAGAAAGCCTGTTTTCACACAGTCACCCTTAATTTATCCTGTAACTGTATAGCAGATGCCTGATCAAATGGCTACACAAAATATTTGGGCTCCAATTGAAATGTTGGATTTAAAAATGTTTAAGGAGGCAATAGTATCTTATGGCATGCATTCCCCATATGTAAAGCAAATGTTAAACTCTTGGTCAACATATAATAGGATTGTACCACAGGACTGGCAGGACCTTGCACAAGGTGTTCTGGAACCCAGCCAGAGACTTCAATTTCTGACCTGGTATAAGGATGAGGCTAAAAACATAGAAAAACAATAGAGGGATAAAGGAATACAAGTTTGCCAGGATCTGCTTATTGGAGAAGGCCAATATGCTTCAGTACAAACACAATGTTTATATGATGTCCAAACCCTAATTTTATGTCGAACGGCAGCCTTGAATGCATGGGACAGAGTTGAGGAACCAAGAAAAAAATCTGAGTCATTTACAAAGGTGATGCAAGGCCCAAAAGAGTCTTTTACAGATTTTTTACAAAGACTGGCTTTAGCAGTAAAGAGAATGGTCTCGGATTCAGAAGCTAGTAAGGCAATAATTGAATATTTGGCCTTTGAGAATGCGAATGCAGCATGCAAAAGAATAATCAAGCCATTTAGGGCAAGATCTGCACCTTTAGAAGATTGGATTAGAGACACAGTTGATGTTGAAGCTGATGAGCATGGTGATATGTGGATAGGAGAAGCAATTTCAAAAGGTTTGAGAAATGTTAGATGTTTTGGATGTGGAAAGCAAGGACAAAAACCAAATTAATTAAGGGACTATTCTATTACTAATCTCAACTCTTTGATTCTATTCTGATTCTTTAAACTCTTCTTAAAGTATGAATTTTATATCAAAATTTACAAGATTAATATATATATATATATATATATATATATATATATATATATATATATATATTGGTTTTTTGGTCTTTTTAATGGGTTTTGGGTCTGGGATAATTTTCAGTGTTTAGGGGGGTTGGTTACAAGTTATTGTCAAGGGTAGGAAAAAGGCTAAGCAAAGGAGGTTAGATTTAAAGTTCTTATTTAAAAAAAGGAAGAAGAAAGAAAAGAAAAAGACAATTACTAGTTTTAAATACTTTACATTGGATTGGATTGTTTTATATTGTAAACAAATTTGAAATTGATATTGTTAGAAAATGCTATATGTATATTTCTAATTGTATTTATACCATTCATTTAACAATGTAATGCAATTTTCTGATCCTTGAATGTTATTATTACCAACTATTAGGATATAAAGAAATGAAAGTTAGTAGTTAGACATTACAATAGGACTTGTAGTCATATTAGATATGTTTTAAAAATCGAGCAGAGATGTTTTAGACAGGTCATCTTCAAACCCTTCAGAGATCTACAGAATATGGCATTTAAAATGTTTTAATAACTTAGAAAATTTTTCTTTTTTGAGACATGTCTGCTCCTGGCAGTACCAATCTACTTCAGAGAAAATATGGGCATTGAAGAAACTGCATATGGATTCAACTTTCATTGTGGCAAAAATTAGCCACTGGACAACAAAGTATCCTCCAATCAACAGGACAAAATGGACAGACAGAACATGAAACAAAGGAATACTGACTCTTGTCAAAACAAGTTTGGTTATGGCTTTATCAAAAGGCATCTTCTGAGGCCAGGACAATATGGCCCCATCCCTGAAGTGGCCTTCACAATCTGGAAAAGGTACAGTGCCCTTTCCTTTGAAGGCAGCTGAACAGGGATTGGGCCAATGGCTTCTGATGTGCAATGGAACAGCAGCTAAAAGCTCATGCCTCTCGAAAGTAGACTGGCATTTAATAGAGGGATGTGGAGAAGAAGGGGACATTGAGATGAAGCCATATATACACCGTAAAGAAGAATGGACAGCTGAACTCAAAAACTGTCAACAATTTCCAGAATATAAAATCCTGAATCATGACAAGACACTAGTGGAATTCAGGCGTTTCTGGTACATGGACTGCTCTCACCCAATGTGAGGTTGAACTGTTGACCTGTGTACATCCTACTTCACAAATGAGTCTGTCAGATACACTAAGCTGAAGATGATGCCCCAACACTGCGGAGAAACCTCAGGTGACTGCCTAGGCAGCTGGCTGTTTCTGTCAACTCACAAATATTTTGGAAGTTGCTTGCATGCACTTCCTGTTTTTATTTTTGTTAGCTAATATTATTTCCTTCTTGGGTCTCTGAGGGAGTTGAAGATTAGTTAGTTATGGTTGAAAATTAGTTAGTTATAGTTGAAAATTAATTAGGATAGAAAGTGCATTAGATACATCTTGGATTTACCAAAATAAGATAGATAATGGAAATATTTTCTCTGATTTGTCAAATACCTGTTTAGGTATTCATTACTTGTATATATTGTATATAGTTATTGTACTTTTGTATATAGTTTTTCTTTTGTTAGTTATAACCTTTTGTTTTTTTTCTTTCTATTAAAATAGAAAATGGGAAATGTGTTAGTATTCTAATTGTACTGAAATGTGATTTTGATTGTATGTTAATAAATAAAGTTGCCCGGGGGTCAGAGCTATTAGAGCCATAGAAAGAGCATGGCGGTAGTGGCACATACCTTTAATCCCATAGATCTCTGTGTGTTCAGGGATACAGCCAGCATTGGAGACATACGCCTTTAAGACCTAGAGGGCTGTACATACAGACAGTGATGAGGCAGTCACGTGTTTGGGTTTACAACCAATGAGAAGGCAGAATGACTTTGAAATGACTGACACACAAGGAAATAGCTCTCTTTTGGGAAGCTGGGACACAGCAGGAGGAAGGGTGAGATTTTAGCTCTGAGCTCTGACCTCTTGGCTTTCTCTTTTACATTGTTTCTGTGTTTCTTATTTAATAAGATGGTTGGTTACATCAACAAACATCAGTTAGAAACTCGAGATCAAACTATCGAAACAGGTGAAAGGCTCAGGTTCAGCGTCCTATGAACCTAAAAACCCCTTACAACAAAGGCTAGAGGGTACTCAATGACGGGATTAGTATGGGGCCTGTGCTTGGAGCACAACGTACAGAGGTTGTCAGAGACCAGCTCAACACGGCAGGTTGCCAGACACGGGATGCCCCCCATATAGCCTAATACAGGGGCCCTCTCGATTTATGACCAAAGTCTGCTTTGGCCATTTTAAAGAAAGAAGGGGGAATTGGTGGGAACCAAAAAATGGATGAGTGCAAATAGACCTCGCTTGCTTGGATGATCTGGCATGACTACCCCCTTGACAAACATAACTAACTTAAAAAAAAAAAAAACACTCATTCCTGGAAAAAAACACAAAATGTACTTTTAGAATAACTTCCTGAAACATGTTCAGGTTGGTTGGTTGTACAAACTTTGGACCAAAGAGACCTCACCCTGATCCTATTCTTCACAAATTTTCCATCACCCCCCTTCCCCTATTCACTTCTCCTATCCCCAGTATATATAAGCCTGCCTTCCCTTGCGATAAACGAGACCTTGACACGACTTAGACTGACTCTGTTTATCTTTATGCACCTGGTCTCCTTTCTCTCTCGCCCACACTGGTCTTTCAGGAGGTGCCTCATTGGGTCCTACCTAATAACCTTGCCTGCTGGAAAGGTCATGGAAGAATAGGGTAGCATGGCTTTCTGTTCCAAAATCAAGTGAACATCCCATTGTTATGGATGATCAGATGGGTGGAGAACTTTGAAAGTAATTGAAGACATGGATGAAGTGATAGACAGGTCTGTGGCTGTGAAGCTTAACTGTACATAGTAGAAGGAGCCATGGAGGTTCATGAAAACTTGACTTATCATTCTAAACATTACTTGAATTTGAACACCAGGTCCATTGGAAAATGGTCTTTCTTGATGCTAGAGAATAGAAGTGGAGAGTTAACTGAAAGTAGGGGGCTTCCAAGTATTGCTTCCACAGGAAACACCAATAAGGTATTGGTGGGTATAATGTGAAGTATTCTACCCTCTCTCTATTTCAGTATGGAGTCATTTTAAACACAAACCCACGGTCTGTCACATATCCCATCTATACTATTCCAAGGAAATGAACATGTTACTGGATTGCGCATCAGTATAGATGGCAGCTTTTTTCAGGAATATTTATGTTACCTGATCTTGCTGTCCAATAACAGAGCAATGGATAAGGAATATGTGATGTCTACACACAACAAAACCATTTCAGCTAAAGTGATGTGTGTAGTCAAGGTGAGTGCAGGAGAGTACTTGTAACTCGGGATAATCATTTTATACCATATGTATCCAGTCCCAGACAAATATCTCCCGATGCTGTCTCGCTATATGGATGGGAGATTACACACACCTACATGTTCCATTCCTGACACTGAAGGCAATGCTGTTGAGCATATGAACAATGCCTAAGATTTTTGGTGAGACTTAAGGAATGGGTAGGCCTTGGTCACAAAGTTACTGGACTCAGTGTACAATACATAGTTTTAAAAAATCATGTTCAGTGAATAGTACAATGACAAATAATGACATTGAGGATTCACTACAGGTACAGCATTGTGGGAATTGCTTTAATATCAAAAGTGCTTCCTGAGTTTCTTTAATAAGGATTATTTTACAAGACCCTTAGTTTTAATACATAAAGTTTAAAATAATAATACCAAGATTAGAAGATATCCATCCAAATGTGTTTCCACTGCTCCTAAGGTATAAGATGAACACAGTAGTCTGATGGCAGTGATCAAAGCTGTCACTAAGCCACACACAGAGAGTGATAAAACCAGAGGCCTCCCTAAGCCATTGCTTTCCATCATTCTGCTGTACTCAAATTTGTCCCTGTGAGGATCATTGCATTCACGTAGTAGGATCTTTCATGCTGGGTTTGTTAATATTTTCTAGGTGAGTTAGACTGGACTTAGCCCTTGTTAGAACAAACAATGTTGGACATAAACCATAGTTGGGAGTTAGATATTGTGAAGAAAGTTGCACCATGAGTCTCTATGGAGAGGGTGAATAAAATATCTGAGATTCCCCACTCCTTAGAAGTAGAAAAGCAATCATAACTTTACTACAAAAGTAGAAAATACCCAGGATAGCATGAGCACACCTCATATGAGGTCAGTGCTTCAAGGGCATTGTAACAAGTAGAGCCTACAACTGAAATAAGACAGATTGTCGGGAAAAAATGAATCTGAGTTAGGTTGCATTTGTAAAAACATGTGGCTTAGTCTCTTTGGATTTTAGGTATGTACCAAAAATGTACCCTGGAGTACACATGGACTCTTCATCAAGTCATGCACTGAAACGTGGTTATCCACGGGTATGGAAAAAAAAGTTTATTCCACCTTTCTGGTTGGAGAATTCCTTTCGTCCCAGCACACTTGAGACAGTGGTCTAGGAGTGTGCAGATGTGGAGGCTGTAGGGGAGGCAGAGGCTGAGATGGAGGTTGTTGCAGAGGGGGAAGCAGGCAGATCTTTTTGAGTTCAGTGATTGCCTGTTCCATTTAGTCAGTTCTAGGAGATGCTGGGTATGGAGTGGGTCCCAATTCAAGAAACTAAAAGTGACTTAATAAATAAATGAATTCTGCTTGCTATATGTAATCCTGGATAAAGAAAATGGCAATTGCCATAGGCTAAAGTGTGACCAACTCTGTCACTATTAGAGCACAGAGTGGCACAAAGAGTTCAAGGTTCAGGAGATGCCAGTTTTCCTCTCACCCTTCTTCCACAGTGAGTGACAGACCTTCACAGACTCCAGCATGTGCTCTCTGAGGTGGTTTTGAGGCTTGTCAAAGCCATCATGGTTGAGCTCAGGTGAACTGATCTTCTTGTTGATGAGGACAGTGGGCTTGTCTTCTGTCTTTACTCTATGACTTCATAGCATCAGCTCCCTCAGCTTTCTTGGAGTTGATTTCTCTAGTACTCTTGGTGTTGTCTTTTATGATTCCTAGGTCTGCTGGGCCTCTAGAGTGTGGCTTTCTGAGCTTTGCCCTCTATATACTGGGTGATGTTGTCAATGTCACATTCTCTAGCCACAGAACTGTTCCCAGGCTCTGTCCCTCCACCAGGTCCTGATACTAGATTCTGGCCAGAGAATCTCCATAAATCAGATGAGGGCTTTTCCCTTCCTTGCTCCTCACCTGGTTTAAGCACGTGCTGATGGCACCTTATCTTTACTGGTCTTGATCGCTCCTGATTACGATGGAGTCTTCGCATTGGGTGGCTGTGACAATTAAACTAAACCTGGAATTGGTTTAGTTTAGAGAGTGGATTGAACATTTGGGAAGGTGAACTTCTGCCACCAGTGTAGTCATGTCTGCCAAGTCCATGCTGGAGGCCAACACACTGTGCATGTCCCAGGCTCATCCTGACCAAGACTGCTGCTTTCCCTGGTGGCATTGTCAGAAGCAAGCTCCTGCCCTAGGCTCCCTGGGTTCGTGAAGTATAAGGGGTGTTTCATGTTGGGGTGTGCCAAAGGGAGGAGATGGGTCTTGGTTTTCTTTCATGCACTCATAGGTATCCAGAGGCATTGACAGATTTGCTGTCATCTCATGCAGGTTGTCATTCTCTGTTTGTTCCAGGCATAGAGCTTATGGCAATGCCAGGATTTTTGAAGGTTGTGGATTGGGGCAGTTAATGACTTGTCCCCATGAATAGTTGGTGTCCTTATCTGGGATAGAGCTCCTTCTGAAATTTAAGGAAGAAATTGAGGAAGAATCAAGGACATGCACAGTGGACCTCCTAGATGCCATCCAAGGCCAACTAGAAAAGAAATGACAGATATACTGAGAGAGTTCTCAGAAGGGAATGTTAAACAGTGCTGCCAGGGATGGGAAGTTTTCCTCCCTTGTTGGATGTCAGTGTGGAGGATCCTCCAAAAGCCAAAACCTGGCCCAGCACATGGTTCACATATGCCTTTCCAAAGAACTTAATCTATTAGAGAGGTACTTTCCCATCAATGTTGACTGTAGCACTGTTTGGAGAACAAGCATAGTGTCCAACAGCATAGCCATGGGTGAACAGAAGGGGATATCTGAAGAAAAGAAAGTGTTTTCAGCCATAGGGAAAATGAAGTTATGTTGTTTGCAGTATGTAGATTCAACTCAGGCTCCATGAGATGGCTAAGTGGATAAGAACACTGGAGTGATTACAGAATCCCCAGGCTTGCTTCAGAGCCCCTCCTGGTGGCTTTCTAACTCTCTTAATTCCAGACCTTAGAGATGATGCCCTTTTCCAGCCTCTGTGGGCACTCCACACATGTGTTCCACATGAATTCAGGTGGACGACACACAGACACACACACACAGACACACATGCAAAATAAATTAAAGTATTAAATGGATGGATTCAAAGATGGAAACAACTAGAGATAAACATAGTTATGAAATGAAACTCTTCTCAGGAAGATGGTCAACCTTGTATATTTTCTCTTTAAGTAGGTGCTTCATAGTGGTTCATGGAATCCTGTACTTCATTTCATGAAATTTCAGAAGGAGCTCTATCCCAGACCATTAATGATTAAAGGACTGGGGTGAGTGATTTAAAATGGGAGAAAGTGTGGTAAGAGCAGGGATGTGTTTACTGTAACAGTTCACAGTAACTCCTACAGGAAACATACCAAGTTCAAAGACTTTTATTTTATTTGAAAATAAAAGTCAAAGGGAATAATTACATTTACCTTAAATAAACCATACCAGTGATTTATAGTATATGGTATATTTATATTATACATATTCTAGTTCGGCAACATGAACAGTAGCATAGGTATAAAGAAACCATCAAGGCCTCCTATATATTCTTACTCATGGTTGATATAACTGACTTTTGTTTATTCAGTCACTTTTAGTGTCTTTTACAAGTATAGAAATTCTGTCTGACATTTATATATATAAATCCTTGCATCTACCAATTAATCTCCATAACTCCATATGTACCTACATATCTACACATACACCCAGATCTTTAAATCCAATGTGTACATGTATATGTGTCTCCCTTTCTCTATGTTGAATAGTAATGAGTTCCAAAGTCTAGGCCAGACCTTACATGACATAGCTAAAAAAATCTAGAAATTTCCATATCCTTCTCCCTCTGAAGGAAGAGCTACAGTTTTCCCAGAGACGTGTACTTGGCAGCATTCTCTCTCTCCTGTTGAGCCTGCCTCTTCATGGCCTCCCTCTCTGGCCTCTGCTCTTCTGTGATGGGCTGTGAGATGACTGGCCCTGGAATGTGGACATTCCTCCATGGAATTGGTTGGTGGCTGAAGTCTTGCAGTCGATTTTGGATTTGAGGTTTGGGAGGTGATGGGGCCTTGTTCTTGTCAGCAGAGGCAAGCTCCCTCTGTAGTGAAGGGTGAGATGATGCTCTGTAGGATACTGGCCTACAGACAGCTGGCTGAGGCCCAGAGCAAGACTGGATGGGGTTGGTTATGTTAGCTTGTATGGCACTAGTCACAGTAGGCAGAACAGGAATCAATACACAAACCTGCAGAGTACCCTGATTAAGAGAAGGACCTAAGCAAAGGCACCTGATGGGCTAGTCACACAGAGGCCAGCCACGAACACTGAAAACTTTTACTCTGACTGGATGGGAAGCTGCTAAAGAAGAGGCAAATGACAGTTGGTTGTCTGATGTCTGATAACAACCTTCATTTTGGGAATTTCATCTAATGTGTATGTGGCAAAAAACAGTATGTGGAAGGGGGAGGAAAAGCTTCCATACCATCTTGAGGGAGCTGGAGGTAAGTTAGATTAAAAAACATGGTATTAAATGACTTGAGGTGGACGATTAGGAAAGAGGTGATGTGTGTGTTTCTAGGTTTCTAGGCTGAACAAATTGTATACAGTGATGTGTCATTTTTGCAGATGGGGAATTCAAGTCACAGAGAGCTGACCTAAATGGAGACCAAGGGTTCTGTGTTAGATAGGTAGTCTGAGGTACCTCCTGGATGTCCAGGTGGCTGTTGGGTGCAATGAGGTGAATGAGTCTGGCAATCACAGGAAAGGTCTGCACTGATGATGGCACACTGGAAACCATGATGAGAGAGAATCTGCCCCCAAGAGTCCCAGCTAGGTTCCAACAGTGTGAGCCGATGACATGCAGAGAGCACTTAGTGTGTTTAACAATGTCTCAAGATGGGTCAGTTCACAACCATCTTAGATCTTCACTGTTTGTAACTTAGAGATAACTCAGGGATACCAAGTGACAGATGACAGGCAGAATACTGCCACTGAATAACATTGCCCAGATGAACATATGCTCTCATAGAAATTACCTGAGATAATAGCACCATGAAGTCTTGCCTTTATGTGCTTGGCCTGAATCATCTGTGGCTGCCTAGGTGGTAAAGAGAGCCCACAAAGACGCCTTGGTAACAAAGCAAGCAGGATCACAAACACCCACAGCCAGATGGTTTCTCAGGCTGCATCTCTAGTGCTCTGAAGACTTGGGGTCTAATCCCATGGCAGGCTTCAGAAATAAACTCACATGTCTGGCTTGAGCCTGTTGCACAGGTCGCCGATATACTGCTTCCAGAGTTCATGCAGAGGGAGGAAGAGACTGTATCTGTCATAAAGTCAGGAACAGGTACAAAGTCAGAAACATGAGCTTGGGATTTCCAGTGTTCAGGAAGACAGCTGGGCTCAGGGCTGAGAATGAGCATGAGGGAGCACTTGAGACTGCCTGTAAGCCCTAGGATCCCCAATGACAATGTGGCCAAGGCCGAGTGCATTCCCCTCCTTGAACCTCAGTTTCTTCCCTGGCAGAACCTTCTCAAGGCTAAATTTCTGCTTTTGAGAAGGGAAGAGGGGGCCCTTTGCTTTGATTTCTTCATGCTGGCCAGTTGTAGATGTGATGGTGGAGCCCCTGGCTCAGACCAGGAATAGGATCTGAAGGTGGAGATAATAACATCAGCAGTAACAATCCAGGTGCTGTTCACTCAATCTCCTTTTCCTAAGAGAAACTGTGGTATATTGGATGTGTGTTCATTGGGGCTCAAAGAAAGAAGGCACAGAGCACTCTAAGAAAGATTTTAGACTTTATCACATTCAGAAGGAGTCCACCTCTCTGAACTGAAACACTGTAGATAAGCAAAGGACCCTTTTATTGTTATGTAATTCACAACTTTAGCAAGTCAATTCCATATACCTCTTATCTAAGCCCCTCAGTGGGACTATGCCAAATGCAAATTCTCAGTAAAGGAATATTACAGTTTTCTGGGTTGTCCCTGAACCAAGTTTTCATAGGCTTTGAACTCCTAGCAAACTCTCAGATAAGACTTCAAACAGGAGATAATGGAGACAGAAGGTAGCAATCACAAAAGGCAGATCAAAGCTAGGTGCTAACACTCAGGAATCAAACCAGCTGCAGTTCTGCAGAATTTCTCCCAACATATCCCCCTTTTTACATGCAACAATTAATTATTTTGGAGGTTATGTAGCTCCACAGCAAATACAGCCTTTTCTCTATCTTTCTGTTTTACAATCTATGTAAGTAAATCAAAACACATCTTAAAGTCAATAAGGTTACTGTTGCTAGCAAAAGAAAAACCCTTGCTCAAACAAGAAATCTATTAAAGTGATGTTTGGGTTGAATGAGGCTATAGTATCTGCAAGGCTTTCCATAACATCCATTCTTGTCATATCAGGTAACATTTAACAATTCTTAATTTCTTGCTGTAAATCATAAATCATTTGAGAAGAGTTAGGGTGACCCATCAAATGCATTTTTATCTTTTCCCAACCATACTTGCTTTCATTAAACTTTAAAGGAGTAATACATAACATTCCAATCACATTTTGAATTTATTTGCTCCTTTGATAGTTCTAACTGATCTCTCAACAATATACCAGCTTGTCTCAAATCAGCTAATTCATTAACTATCTCATTATCTATTTTATTTTGTTCAGTCCAAACTTCTGTAGAATACTTATGCCAGTTTCTAACAAACTCAGTAGTTGGAATTTCTTTTATGAAGCACCACTCTGGCTGTTGCACCAGTAGCAGTCAATGCAATAATTCCCATGATAACTGCAATAATCAATCCAACCATTTGATGTATTCTTCTTAATATTCTTTCAGCTAGCTTCTGTACCAGGTTCATCAAATGTGTGTACCTTGACATGGCATTGACAACTTCACTGGTATCCAGATTGTTGTCCTTGCTCTAAGAATATATAAACTTTGAAAGAGTATGTTTAAAGACATACTAGGCTCACAACCAAAATATAAGAATCAATGAAACAAAAAGTTAGTTCTCTGAGAAAATCAACAAGGTAAAAAAATCCTTATCTAAACTAACCCAAAAGCAGAGAGAGAATATCCAAATTAACAAAAGTAGAAGTAAAAGGGGGACATAATAAGAGATGCTGAAAAAATGGAGAGAATCATTAGATTATACTTTGAAAACCTGTACTCCACAAAATTGGAAAATGTAAAAGAAATGGACAAGTTTTTGGACAGGTACCATATATCAAAATTAAAACAAGATCAGATAAACAATTTAAATAGACCTATAACCCCTAAGGAAATAGAAGCAGTCATCAAAAGTCTCCCAACAAAAAAAAAAGCCCAAGGCCAGATGGTTTTAGCACAGAACTCTGCCAGGATTCAAAAAGAACTGATATCAATACACCTAAAACTGTTCCAAATGATAGAAACAGAAGGAATATTTCTAAACACCTTTTACGAGGCTACAGTTACTCTCATACCCAAACCACACAACTAGGAAAGAGAATTACAGACCAATCTCCCTCATGAACATTGATACAAAAATTCCCAATAAAATATTAACAAACCAAATCCAAGAACACATAAAAAAAATCATCCATCATGATCAAGTAGGCTTTATGCTCAAGATGCAGTGATGGTTCAACATATGAAAATCTTTCAATGTACTCCACCATATAAACAAACTGAAAGGAAAAAAAAACACATGATCATCTCATTAGATGCTAAAAAAATCCTTTGACGAAATCCACCACCTCTTCATAATAAAGGTCTTGAGGAGATCAGGGATACAAGGAACATATCTAAACATAATAAAGGCAATATACAGCAAGTCAATAGCCAACATCAAACTAAATGGTGAGAAATTCAAAGCAATTCCACTAAAATCAGGACTAAGACACGAATGTCCAGTCTTCCCATATCTATTCAATATAGCACTTGAAGTTCTAGCTAGAACAATAAGACAACAAAAGGAGATCAAGGGGATTCAAATTGGAAAAGAAGTCAAACTTCCACTATTTGCAGGTGATATAATAGTATACATGTGACCCCAAAAATTCCACAGCTGATAAACAGATTCAGTACCAGTAACGTGGCAGGATATAAGATTAACTCCAAAAAATCAGTAGCCCTCCTATATAAAAATGATAAATGGGCTGAGAAAGGAATCAGAGAAACATCACCCTTTACAATAGCCACAAATAACATAAAATATCTTTGGGTAACTCTAAGCAAACAAATGAAAGACTTGTATGACAAGAACTTTAAGTCTTTGAAGAAAGAAACTGAAGAAGGTATCAGAAAATGGAAAGATTCCCCATGTTATGGTATATGTAGGACCAACATAGTAAAAATGGCAATTTACCAAAAGCAATCTATAGATTCAATGCAATCCCCATCAAAATCGCAATGGAATTCTTCACAGATCTTGAAACAACAATACTCAACATCACATGGAAAAGCAAAAAATCCAGGATAGCCAAAACAATCCTATACAATAAAGGAACTCCTAGAGGCATCACCATCCCTGAATTCAAGCTCTACTATATAGTTATAATAATAAAAACAGCTTGATATTGGCATAAAAACAGACACGATCAACGGAATCAAATTGAAGACCCTGACATCAATCCACACACGTGTGAATACCTCAATTTTGTCAAAGAAGCCAAATTTATACTGTGCCAAAAAAAAAGCGTCTTCAACAAATGCTTCTGGCCTAACTGGATATCTACATATAGAAGAATGCAAATATATCCATAACTATTACCATGCACAAAACTCAAATCCAAGTAAATTAATAAATCCAATTACACTGAACCTGATAGAAGAGAAAGTAGGAAATGCTCTTGAATGCATTGGCACAGGGACCACTTCCTTAATATAACACCAGTAGCATAGACACTGAGCACAAATATAAATAAATGGAACCTCCTCAAACTGAGAAGCTTCTTTAATGTAAAGGACACTGTCAAGATAAAAGGCAGCATACAGAATAGGAAAAGATCTTTACCAACCCCACATCTGACAGAGGGCTGATTTCCAAAACATATAAAGAATTCAATAAACTAGATAGCAAAATATCAATCCAATAAAAAAAAATGGGCTACAGAGCTAACAGGGAATTCTCAAGAGAAGAATCTCAAATGGCCGAAAGACATTTAAGGAAATGTTCAACATCTTTCGCCATCAGGGAAATGCAAACTAAAACAACTCTGAGATACCATCTTATACCTGACACAATGGTTAAGATATAAAAAAAAAACAATGATGACAGCTTGTGCTGGAGAGGATGTGGAGAAAGGGGAACACTCCTCCAATGCTGATGGGAATGCAATCTTGTACAGCCACTCTGGAAATCAGTATGGCAGTATCTCAGGAAATTGGGAATCAACCTACTTCAAGATCCAGTAATACCACTTCGGGGCATATACCCAAAAGATGTTCAACCATACCACAAGGACATTTGTTCCACTATGGTCATAGCAGCATTATTTATAATATCTAGAACCCGGAAACAACCTAGATGCCTTTCAACTGAAGAACGGATAAAGAAAACATGGTACATTTATACAATGGAGTATTACACAGTGGCAAAAAGAACAATGTCATCATGAAATTTGTAGGCAAATGGATGGGACAAGAAAAAATAATCCTGAGTGAGGTAACCCACACCCAGAAAGACCAACACAATAATATACTCACTCATAAGTGAATTTCAGATGCAAAGCTAAAGATAACCTGGCTACAATCCACAACCCCAGAGAAGCTATGTAAAGAGGAGAACATCAAGAGGAACACATGTGTATTGCCCCAGGAATGGGAAAGGTTTAAGATCTCCTGGGTAAACTGGGAGTGGGAATTAGAAGGAAGGGATGGAATGTGGGAACATGAGCACTTGAGATTGGGGAGAGATGGGGAGGGAGAGCAATGAAAGAGATATCTTGACAGAAAGTTCCATGAAGGGGATGGGGAGAAATCTGCAGCTATGGAAAACCCCAGAAACTCACAAGATTGTCCCCAGCATTGGTGGAGAGGGTGCTTGAACTAGCTTTCCCCTGCACTGAGATTGGTGTCTACCCTAACTGTCATCATTGAACCTACATCTGAACCTACATCCAGTGACTGGTGGAAGCAGATGCAGAGACCGATAGCCAAGCAATTGGCCAAGATCATGGATTTCAGTTGACTAGAGGGAGGAAGGATTATAGGAGCAAGGGGAGTAAGGATTAGGATGGGAAAAATCTCAGAGATAGCTGACCCAAGCTAGTGGGAACTTATGGACTCTGGACTGACAACCATGGAGCCTGCACTGGACCACACTAAGCCCTCTGAATGGGGGTGAAAGTTGTGTGGCTTGGTGTCTTTGTGTTTCCCCTGGCAATGGGACCAGGACTTATCCTGGGTACATGAACTGGCTTTTAGAGCCCATTCCCTGTGGTGAGATATCTTACTCAGCCCTTATGCAGTGGGGAGGGGCTAGGTCCAGCCCCAACTTGGTATGCCAGCCTGTGTTGATTACCCAAGGGGGGCCTTACCCTCTATGAGGAGACAGGGTGGGAATGGGGGGCGGAGGTAGGAAGAACTGGGGAAGGGGAGAAAGGGGAAACAGGATGGTATGTAAAATGAAAAAAAATTTTATTAATAAAAAATTCATAAAAAAAGAGGGTGGGACACACTTGCTCACTTTCACAAGTTAGCCAAAGTGCAGGAGACAACTTGACATTCCAACTCCATGCCACTGGATAGGTTCATTAACATAAGAACTAATTTCTACAGTTCCACTCAAACTATACCACTTCAATTTTAATTCTAAGTGAGAATATTTTCCTTGAGGGGAGCCATAAAGGCTCCAATCAATGATGTCTCTACAGGAGATATTAATTAGCACTCAAGGTTTCTCAATCTTGCACTGTTGCCAATGTACCCAGTCAGATTCCTTGTTGGTAACCCCCATCTCACAGAATGGCAGATTTATAGATCTAGTAGCATTAATCTCCTGTCCTTTAAAACCAGATGCATGAAGTATATAAAACTTACAATGATAACC